>NC_041823.1:2997317-3329817 GCF_900964775.1 Scleropages formosus
TTCTGCGACCAGAAAACAGGACACGTGAGCAGAGGTGTGAGATGCTGTCGCTAACGGATGGACCGTTACCTGCTGAATGACCTTGACCAGGTCCTTCACCACTTGCCTGGACTTCCATAAATCCTTGCTGGTGATGACCGCCGTGGTCACATAACAGTCTGGATCGCATTGAGGTACGTGTGAACAGGGGCACGGGCACAGAGGAACGAGAGACTGTTAGCAGGAACAGGCAATCTGGACCATCAGCAAGCAGTGGTTGGGATTGGCAGTCAAAAAAGCCCTTTTGGATAAGAGCATCTGCTGAACGACAGAAACACAAATAAAGCAAAATACTTATCAAAATGTTTCTCAATTTGGGGTCTTGATCATGACACACCAAGAGTGCTAAGTATTATTGGATGATTTTATTCCAGTTTTGGGGAAACAAGTATCAACTGGTTAAAAACACAGACTTGCAATATTTCCCTGGACTATAGAGGTGTTTGTATTTACTCCAGTCTGATCAATTTATTCACCGAGCTCAACAACTTAGCGTAAGGACCTCAATCAAGGGTACTACAGCAGTTGATGGGATCCGAAGCTGTGCCCTCCAAGTCCAAAGGTGGCAACTCTGACCGCCGCACCACCTGGTGCCCCATTTAAAATTGGCAGAACAGCATCACTGCAACACCAGGTTACAAACCTCTGGGTTTTCCACAGTTACTCAAGCTGTAATCGTTTATTTTTCATGTTGCCACTTATCAGCAAAAGGGCGGGGGTGCTGGAAGTGCATCATAGCTTTCTCTGGAGAAAGTCCTTTTCCCACCAGGGAGCCGCCGAGGGGAGGGGGGCAGGGAGCCATTCTGAAATGGAACATGTGGGACGGATCAGAGCTCAGACCAGTAGCTGAAACTCTATCTGGACGGTGCTTGTTTTGCATGCACGAGTCGGCGGGTGGCGGGTGCACAGTGGGGAGGAAGAGCCGGGCGCAGGGGGCCGATAGAGGGCTCTTCCACAGATGGCTGCGACCAGGTATGACCGTTCAAACTGACATTTACAAAGAAAAACACAACGCTGCTTTAATAAAAAGGGAATCCCCTCCATTGTGCCCCCCGACACCAAGTATCCGCCTGCAAACGTCCTCTTCCAGGACGCAAGACCATTAACCCATGTTGATTTCTACTACATATATAGAGTTCTTCCAGAGAGTTCTCTGCTTCACTTGTGTCCTTGGGGGTGTGTCTATCGTCATTAGAGTTAAGCCCATCCACCCGGCTGCTGCTGGTCCTCTTCTTTGTCCTCCAACTTTTCCAATCACCTTCACTTTGACAGAATCAAAAATTTTCCCATGACGTTTCCAAGGTACGATATCATTGGACACCCAAGGGACTGAGGTTTTGATCCAGTACCCAACTGCTTGTTTTCCTGGCAGTCAATTGTGTCTTTAAAAGCCTTTCTGCTCATTAATTAATTCCGACCTTGGGTCCCTCTCAATGACTGATGTGCAGGTCTGGTTCGAAAGGTCCTGTGACTCCACCAGCAGACCACAACAGCGTAGCCAGCACTCTCCATTAACACACACCTACCTACTACCTGTCCTCTACTCTACCAACAGTCGAGAGGCGGCCGTGGTAACAGCGCTCCTTTGCGAGTCGTGACCTGCAATGAAGTCGTCCCGCTGACAGTTAAATTAAAGCTCAGCAGAGGCGGCGAAGAACGAGTTGAGGAAAAGACATGTTCTCTGTGTGCTGCTCACACCGCATCTCCCACAGAACCGTTCTGTTGTGTTGGGGGTTCGGGGAAGAGTTCCAGTTTCATCATGATGCGTTGGAGGAAAAAAATATCGAGGATAAACAAGTAGAAGTCGGTGTGCTTTCTGGCCACGCGAGTGCTGGATTGGATTACCACGGTATTATCTTTCGCTTCGAAACCTACATCATAGGTCATCTGGCGACAATATCCTCTCTAGTTGCCCTTGAACTTGGTCAGATCCCAGGATGCGATACCCAGTGTTTGGAGCTGCTTTTTCCTCTCCACTTTTGGTTTTTTTTTTGTGTTTTGTTTGGGTTTTCTGCTCAGTATCGATGCGTTTCTTACATGCATGAAGAGGTACATGACACGTGTTAAACTCGAACCCAAAGAGGCTAAAGAAACTGTGTAGTTTCCGTGAGTTTGGGCAAAAATAGTTTCGTGCAGCACCATGAGGCCCTTCCCCCACATCCCAAACCCTGCCTCCCATTCCACTATTTGCCCAACTTTGCCCTTAAAGTACAAATCGCAATAACTGATGAAAATGCTACAATTCACACTCAGGACGACACCCTGCAGAAGAAGGGCAGGACAGGGTATGAAAAAAGGCAACGTTCTTTGAACAGCAGCCCTACGTTTGCCTTTCCAGACACCCCCACACAAGATGATCAGATGTTGATGCTATCCAGAAGCTGCGGTCACGTTTTCATGTCAGATCCCCCACCTTCATCCGGAAAACCACAACAAGAGCAATTCAGGACTGGGGACATCTTCTAATGGCCAAAATAAACTGACAACCCCTCAGAAAATGGAGCCGTATGTAAAAAGGGGTCCCAGTGTCTCCTGAATATACATTGTAGTTTCATACTGACATGATGATTATTCACCATAACATTCATGAAACAACCTTCAAATGCTTTGGAGGGAAACTAAGGTAAGCAGGAAGCTGCGCTGTGGTTAGAGCTGCTTGTACCCAAAGGATCTGGATCCGAACCCCACTCCTCCAGTAGTAGCCTGGAGCATGATATGTAGCCTAAATTGCTCCAGTAAATATTAGAGCTGTAAAAATGGGTAAATTAAAATAAGTATGTTTACATCTACATTTATTCATTTCGCTGATGCTTTTCTCCAAAGCGACTTACAACGTAAAGCAACTTATTATTTACCCATTTAAACTACTGGGTAATTTTTACTGGAGCAATTTACCTTGCTCAGGGGAACTATAGCTGGAGGTGAGATTCGAACCTGCAACATTGTGATCTTAAGACAATGGCTGTAAGCTTTACGCTGTCAGCTGCCTCATGTAACAGTAAATTGGTTTGCAGAAAAAGGATCAGCTACATTAACGATTAAAGAAAAAGATCTGGTCGGGTCAGTCATATTCACAGAAGATGACAAACAGCAGCAGAGGCATAAAGACACAACACTGAAACAGCTTCATAAACGAAGCCTCAGCACTGTCCTGCCACAGTGACGCCACCTGTGATAGACTGACTCCTCCTACAACATGTAGACTGCACCCATGCTGAAGTGGTCCCTCCCACATCAGAGAAAACAAGCAGTCAAATCTGAAAAGGCTGTGCGAGAGGAGGGGGTCCCAATGCCAACCTGCTGAAGGGACTCCACCCAAACCAGAGTAGCCCCGTGACCAGAGGCAGAAAGACAAAATGCTAAAATGCCACTTGCTGCGAACAGGTGGACAGGAGCTTCTCACTCCTCCTGGATGTCACTGGAAGAAACTAATTTACATGCAAAATTTCCATTAAAAAAAAAAAAAAAAAAAAAAAACAGAAATCTGGTGGCAAAGAAGAGTTAAGAGTCAAATGAACAGGAGCTTCATCGGCACAAAAAATAAACCGTAGAGTTCAGAGGGCTCCGCCAAACCGTCACCAAGATATTCCCTTTCCATGTTTTCATGACATCAGACGAGGAGTGTGAAAGCCTGGAAGCCTCTGTGTGAGCCACTCTCCACTCCAAAATGTTCCCCTGGACCGCTGTCCAAGCGGTTCCGTAAGGAGGCCATTACTGCTCAGTGTTTATACCTCTGCATTTCTTTAGAATGCATCACTGAAACGGTGTGTTTCTGGAGCACGATGGACGCACAACAACGCCAAACTCATAATTGGGAAATTAAGAGAAGTAGCTGGAGCAACACTGGCATACAACCCTGCTTCAGTCAGCAACGGAGGCATCTCACTGGGTAAAGAACAACCCCACTTTCCATCCCAGGGGAGCTGGAGCTCAGAGGGGAATGAGCTGAAACCCACTGGCTGCCTTTTCGCACCAGGGCCCATTCCGGTTGGCCCTGTTCTCTGGCCAAGCTCCGGAGCGGTGGAGTTCAAGTTCAGGAAGTTCTTGGAAACGTTCGCTTCCCTCAAAAGAACTGTTCCGTGCTCTGGCTTTGGCCAAGGACTCGGGTGTGAGGCAGGGCGCAACTCACAGTCGAGTTCTGGAAGGGGGACCATAGACCGCTAATCGGAGACCGACCGCTAATCGAAGAGGGACTGCCAATCGAAGGCGCTGGTTGGGCCCTCAGTGTGTTTTGTAGCTACGGTGTCCGAGAAGCTAGTGATGACCCCCAAGGGATGCAAAGGGCATTACAACCAAAGGACAGCATGACCCCAGCCTCTCCAGAATGACTTTTCCTGCTCCACAGCCCCCTAGCAGAGTAATCCTGCCACTCCTGGATGTCCTTGTCCACTGAAGACAAGCCTCAACCTAAATGTTTAGGGTGAATCCACTCTCTCTACAGTTACTCACCGTGGCTGGTAGAAGAAGAGTGTGATGATGAGTTCTTGCCCCTTGGGGTGGCTGAAGAAGACAAAGACCAGTGGATGATCCAGGTCCTCTGCTGGAGAGACTGGAGTGGAGAGCTGAGAGACCAGGAGGAGACAGGAAGACAAGCAAAGCCCTTTGACCTCCACACCAACACTACCGCAGTATGACTTAATACAAACTTATTGAAGCAGAGCGTAAGGTGCTGGGTATTGACTCTGAATAAATTTAAATGAAACAACCAAATGAGAATTCAGACTGTGCTGAGAGAGTAAGTGGACAATTCAAGGGTTCACAACTTGGTTCCATGTTTCTCCTTCTAAAGGAGCTGTAAAAACATGTTTTGGTTTTGTTTGCTTCAACCCAAACGAAGAACCATAGAGTGTGTGTAGATAGGAATTTAGATGGCTGATGGAGGGGGTGTTTACACTGTTATCGATGGTCTTTCTCAGGCAGGTGAGGTCCTCCATGGCTGCCGCCTAGTTCTGCATGAGGATCTTGTAAATGAAATTCCCCCCACGGCGAGCTCAGTGTGTTCCTGTCAGGGAGGGAACCTGAAATGAAGCACAATGTGGGGTCAGTCCCCTGGGGGAAGGGGGGGGTTCGCCTCAGGGTTCCAGAAATCAACAATGTTTGTTTCGATACTCCCTGGCAAAGGTCTGCCCCACCCTCTCACTCCACTCAGGTCCTCTCTAAAAGCAGCACCCCACTCAGCCGCCGTCCCCATCAGCTCCAGGTGCTAAGGCTGGATGACACATCGGGCGATGGAAAAAGATGATCGACATCCGTTTCAGCCCTTTCCCGCCCCCCCCCCGTGGACAAACATCGATGACCCTGCGGCTGCCTGGGTTCGACGGTGTCGCGGAACCCCGGGAAAACATCTCCATTTATTTAGACTGGCTAAACGGATTAAAGTATGTCATCTGGGGAGCGCAGCACTCCGCCGAGGACGGAAAATGGATCTTGAGAGGCTGTTTAGTTTTCATAAAACCTCATTTGCTGCACTTTGCGATATTGCAACCACTGCATTGCAGATGGTTGTGTTTCCACGTCCCGCGATTTGTTTGGATCGCTGGCGTAACTGGAACCACATTTGGTACAAATTGAGTTCTGTAAAATAAGGGAATGCGCAAAAAAAAAAAAAAAAAAATTCTGGTCCACAGCATTGCCTTTATGGAGGAGCTGCAGAAGAAATGTGGTAAATCCCAAGATGGGAAACCCTTGCGGTGTTCAGTGTGGCCTCTTGTGGTGTTATTGTTCTTTATTTGTTTTTCTATTCCCCCCCCCCCCCCCCTTTTTTTTTTTTTTTTTTTTTTTTTTTTTTTTAAAACCGTTTTCCTGCCCATTTCTGAGAAGCTAGGTTCAGGGTGAAGGAAGGCACACGGGGGTCGCGGGGTGACGGCTTCGACCGAGCTGCCAGTAACTCTGCCCTACGGCATCCTTCGGGCAGATGAAACACATGGCCCACACCTGGGGGAGGACCCCCGCCTCTGCCTAGAAGAAAGGGCCAAGACCCCCCTGGCCCTGCACTGACCCCGGGGACGAGCCTCCGCCAAACCGGGCCCCTGTCTTCCAGGGGACTTTAATGAAGTGCTCCGCTCCTAGTTGCAAACACATGTGCAGCCCTTTGATCAGTGGCGGTCCCGGGACCCCTCGGTAGGCGACTAATTAAAGTCTGCATGTACAGATGAGTAAACGTAAGATGTAAAGCAGGGAATAACTGGAAGACATAAAGATCTCTCTTATTACTTTCATTCACCCCCAACGCAGAAAGGCGTCAAACGTCATTGGTCAGAAAGAGCAAGAAACACACAACTTATCTAAATGACGTGTGACGTGGAGGACAAGCCGAATCAAACGGCACATGGACACCTTCCGCTTCCAAGGTAAAATACTCCTGCACTTAACAACAACAAACTGGGAAGAAAAAAAAAAAAAAAACCTTCTTCAATTTATATACAACTGGGACTGGATGTCTGTCTGTAACTCGATATGTTCGTAAATCCAAAGTCACAGTCGACGAGTCAACAGTTCAACAACAGATGTCCCTTCACTTATTTGCTGCTTACGCTCTGTATTTTAAGCTATATGCTATAATTAAGAAATAATTTTATTTTAGTTTACAGTTTAAAAAAAAAAAAAAAAAGTAAGATCGTTGCCTGCTGTTGACATATTTTTGTTTACTCCGAATTATATATTGCTTTGAAGCCAAAACCTGCTAAATGAATAAATGTAAATATTCAATCTATTTAAAAAAAAAAAAAAAAAAAAGAAGAAAAAAAAAGACAAAATGAAAACACGTCATTTCCAGAAACTCCAATCCAGTGCCCATTCACCCCTTAAATATATAAATGTGTTCCCGATCTTTTCATGAATCACTGACACACTCAGTCAGACAAGAGATGTAAAAACTTTGGAAGTGAGGTGAATTACAGCAGTCCATTCTCAAAAAGCTTCAAATAACTAAGATGTTATTTACTGCCATCAGTCAGTTTGGAGGGTAAATTCAGGTTACCTTTGCTCGGCAATGAACGAAAATTTTACAAAATTAGGGCTGAGTGTGGGTTAATCCTAGCCCAAAATGATGGAAATGAAATTGAAAGTAAACAGAAAAATGGTCACATCTCTGAAAATTCACAATTTGGCTGCAATAGAAGGGGCGGGTGTGTTCAGTCATAGCTTACAGCCTCCGTACTGACAAACACAGAAGAATAAGACAACTATGGCACACCAGGGTTTCAGAGACAGACCCGCCTCTAAGGAACACAGCCCATATCACCAATCCAGGGAGCGGCGGACTGACCGGCGGGCATCCGTGGGCCGGAAAGAGACACAGCGGTGGCGGCGAGAGCATCGGCAGGGACTGTGGACACTTGGCCGATCCCACAACAAGCATGTCTAGCCAGAGTGGACGACCACAAATGCAGACCCCTCACTCACAACACATCCCTCCCTCGCTCTCTGTCGCCCTCCAAAGCTTTCAACGTCTCCCCAGCATTTCCACCAAGGCCAAGAGGTGCGGATGCAAACAAAACCCAACGTGCCCAGACACGTGTTCATTTGGGAACACATTCACCACCCTCAGAACATCAACAAGTGTTTCCAGTGTCATCGAACCCAGGGCAGATGAAAGCCAGAGGATGTCGGCGTCCAAAACCACTAGGCTGTTTTCAATCACACCAAATCAGGACTGATTCACTTTCAGTCCTTAGTTGTTCTTCACCGGACTCACAATCCCATTATCAAGAGATACAAACGCACTTTTCCCTTCTCTTCCCACAAAAAATCACTACCGTTTCAACAAGCATCGTTTTAAATATTAATTCTCTACCTGCAAACTTGGGGCAGCAGGTGGCGGCAAAATAGTTACAACTGTTAACCTATATTAAGGAGCAGCCAGGTTCAAAACCCACACCTGCTACAGCACCTTCGACCTCATACTATATAACTGATGCAGTAAAAATTACCCAGTTACAGTATAAATGGGTAAATCAGTGTAAGTAGCTCAACATTGTAAGTCACTTAGCAGAACAGTGCAAGACATTTACATTTATTCATTTAGCAGACGCTTTTCTCCAAAGTGACGTACATCTCAGAGAAAACAATTTGTGCATTAAGAGAAAGAGACAAGCTGCAGACATGTGATTCTTAAGTAAACCTAGTTTGTTACTTTCCACTTGATGCACCGATGTTCATCAATCGAGCAGGTGCATAAACACAGGATAGATGACTCTTGATAACCTTCCTACAATTTTTTTTTTTTTTTTTTTTTTTATATAAGGTACACCAACATTCACATACAATACAGGAGTAGTGGCTTATTTGGGGATGATCATAAAGTTACGGTGCGTGAACATTTACACCATACATGAGCTGGAGAGATCATGGCGAAGTGAGTCCTGAAAAGGTGAGTTTTCAGACCCTTCTTGAATGTAGACAGAGTTTAAGCAGTTCTGAGTGAGGTGGGAAGGTCGTTCCACCACAATGGAGCCAAAACTGAGAACCGCCGTGCTTTACTTTTGTACGGGGGACCACCAAGCAAGCAGAAGTAGATGAGCGAAGGGGTCTGGATGGGGTGTAGCGGTTGATCAAGTCTTGAGACAAATTAATAATTGTAAATGTAAGTCACCTTGGAGAAAAGCATCAAATAACAGTTATTGTTAACTTTAAAAAATAATGCAATGGACAGGCATCCCATGCAGGGTGGTTTGCTCCTAGTCCAGTGACCAGTGATGCTAGAATAGGTCCTGGACTGTAGTGACCCTGACATGGACAAGCAGTAAGTGAGAGTGAATAATAACACACTGAGTAGAGAGAGACCAGACCAGTAAAACGGTACAAATGGAGGAAAAGCGAGTGCCGTCCACACGGAAAGGCCGGGGGGGCACGGGTAGTGAACAGAGGGGTCCTTTCAGCAGAAATGACAGTTGGCGAGTCCCAAACACCTTCACAAATATGGAACTTATAAGAGAGACGGACATTACAGGCAAATAAAGCGCTGTGCCAAAAAAAAGGTCACCGTTTCATTTCTGAGTGTTTGTTTTGTTACCGCAGGAGTCAGTGCGCACCGTGTTTGGCCCTCCTCCACGTCATTAGGACCGGCCCCGGGCGCTGCCCTGCTCTCAGCCCCGCTACGCTAGAGCGCTCCCAATACCTGGCTTTTCCAGCACTTACCTGGACTTTCCATCTGTCCGCAGAGCAGCTCCGCTCGCCCACTGACCAGCAACAATAAATTTACTGTGCTGGAAATCCGACAGGACACTCAATCTTTATTCCTAACATCCAATCCCTGCATTAGCAGATGATATGAATAACTTACTCTTTTCACGGAGCACGGTAACCAGACCTCGGACCTGGACCTGCAAGCGTGGCTCCATCCTGCTAGCCTTACGGCGCTCCCCTTCCCTTTCAATGAGGTGGTTTGGGCAGATAACCGTGGTTCCTCCATAGATAGGAATTACCGCAATCCTGTTTATTTTACCATGGTGTCGAAAAGGGCTCTGCAATGTCTGGATGGGCTGGGGGTCTTTGGTCACCAACAGATTTTGTAGAAAGTAAGAGAGACTGTCAGAGCTGCCCCCTTGCACTTCAAGAACTTGGGTTTCAAACCCACTGCTGCTGTAGTACCCTTGATCAAGTTATGTACCCTTAACTGAAACAGTAAAATTACCCATCTGTATTTATGAGTAAATCAGACTAAGTACCTGACTGTACCTACCTCACACTGCAAGTCACCTCACAAAAAAGCGTCACATAATAAATAAAGGTAAACAGGTAAAGGTAGAAAGATGAAGGAAAACAGTGAGTGACCATACTAGTACGGTACAGACCAACAGGCCCCCTGCTGGCCCTTTAAGAGGCCTGGCGCCAACTTGTTAACACTTGTGCCTCCTGTTGCCCCCTTGACTTTTCACCTCGCAAGAGCCCTTCAGACAGAAGGAACAGCCTCTCGACAGCTCGCGCTCGAACCTCCTCACCGGGCCACAGGAAATCACAGCCTTTCCCTTCCGATGGCAGCGAACACAATGGGCCGCTTTCTGTCCGCCGGAGACGCATCAACTCCCATTCTTGTCACGACATTTGATTCCAGCCTATTTATGAAGAATTTGTCTTCTTTCATTCTCATACCACAGAAAGAAAGCAAGGAGGGAAAAAAACACTAATATTTGCATTAAAAACACAGCAAACATGCCAGCAACACACAGTTCCAAGTAGAAATAAGCGACATGACTCTGGGAATTCGGGTTTGAATGGAGTTCTTTGCCCCCCCCATCTACTTCATTATTTTAACCTCAATCTGTTCAAATTAGCGGCCGTCCCAGATCGTGACCCTGGAGATGTGTGGCTCCTTGTTCTCCTAGTGAGAAGGTTGCCCTATGGGACCCGAAACAGCGTCTTGCCCGCAGCCTCCACCTCAGTGCTTCTGGAGCCTTTCCTTGAACCTCGGCCCAACAGAACCGTCCCGTCAGCGCCGGTGCGGTCCAGCTCACTGCTCGGCCAATCAGGAAGTTGGATACAGTCCATCTCTTTCGTGGGCATTTTTTACTGTAGAAGACATTGTGTGAAGTTCATAAACACTGGTGACCTCCTTCCCAGCTCTTCAATGAGTAATACAGATAATGTGAGTTCACTGCTGCTGAGGAAGCACAGAATCACTATGACACACCGCGTGGATGGGAAACAACGCATTACAGTCCATTAGACTGCACCCATCATTTCACCTATGATAAATCCATTCATTTCATTATTACTGTTTTTTTTTTTTTATTCATTATATGACGCTTTTCTCCAGGGTGACTTACAATGTTAGGTTTGTAGAACAAGCTGCTTTCCCTGATTTATACAGCTGGATCACTTTTACCGTATCAATTCAGGTTAAGTACCTTGATCAAGGGTATTACGGCAGGAGGTGGGAGTCAAACTTAGTGCTTCCCATTATAAGGTGACCACTCTAACCACCACACCACCTGCTGGCCCAAAGCTGCTAAGCAGATGTTTTTTCCAGAACCACAGTAAAGTGGATGTTTAGCATACTGGCCATTCGCATTTAGTACTCTGCTATTCAGTACAGCAGCAGCTGCCACCCTCCAAGGGGCTCCAACAAGTGGTTCCTTCACCACTTGCTGACAGCGCCCTGCGGCACCGTCGTGCTTCTGCCCCCATGACCCCAGGCTCACCACGGTGGGAAGTCCCTACGTAGCCCTGCATCTCCGACACTTTTCCGCGGAGTTCGTCTTTCGGGCGCTCCCCCCCTGCGGGCCGCGGGAAGCGGACCACAGACACCGAGGCCCAGCAATAAGCCCTTTGTTTACGGAGGAAATACGAAGTGCGCGTGTGTAACACTGATACTGCCAGTACTCTCAGTGAACTGTAATTATCCTCCCACAAGCCTGCTTCAGTATTATCTGATTTCCAAACTATTCCACTAGTGAAAATTATTTAATCCCGCCTCTGAAAGCACTTCTGTCTCGCATGCTAAAGCCAGAGTAAATTACCCCAGGGCTAAGTAATTGTGGCCGTTTCTCAATGGAAATTCAAACAAGCGCTTGCAGTAAATAACCTCTCTGCTCTACCTATCGACAAAAAAATAATGTGAGGACGGGGACTTTGAATAAAACCTTCTCAAAATCCATGGGCTAAATTAAAGCAAAATCACGATCGATTCTGTTCAGCTGGAATCGTTTTTTATCCAGCAGAATTGCATTCTGGAGAACAAGTGTTGTTATACTAATGATCATTATTCATTACATGACTCTCGTCTCCAAGGTGACTTACAATGAGGTCATTTGTGTACTATTTACACCGACTTACTCATGTTTGCAGCTGGCAATTCTTACTGCATCGATTCAAAGTAAATACCTTGATCAAGGGTACTGGAGCAGGAGCGGGGTTTTCAACTGGGGACCTTCGACTGCAAGCTGACAGCTCTAGCCACTGCGCCACCTGCTGCCCCATTATGGGTCAGCCACTGCATATTAATTGCTAAGATACGTATGACAGTCAAGTCCCACGTTTTTCTGAATAAAGAGTTTTACGATGTTATGATTATGGAGTCTGTAGCGGAGGGGCATTCCAGGAAAAGCGCAGCCAGCGGCGTAGACAGCCAGCATTCGTTAGCCCTGGGACCATGTGCAGGATTTAACGGGCCATGACGTGAGCTCTTCAGATGCAATTAGCGATGAAACACACTTCCCCCGCTTTGGCGCTCGCCGCTCTCCCAAAAAGCCGAGTCGTCCGGGCAGATTTTCAAGCCAAAGATGGATGAAACTCCATCCTTCAGCTTCGAGCAGAAAATAACTTGTGACATTATTGTGAGACTTTATGGGTTATTTCAGAGAGAAAAGTGTCATCAATTTTACTCCTAAAGCGCCATGTTTTTCATATGCTAAGTGCCTGCATATTACACATAATATATGGTATCTGGCACAGTCTGCTTCTGAAAAGCCACATCATAAAGAATAATTTATGCTCGTGCCGGGATCGTGCTCGCTCAACCAACTCTTCCAAGAGAAGCCTCAATCAAAAACACCGCTTGTCCATTATACGGAGACTCGTTAAACCCGAGTGCGACTCATGGAATCAATTTGTAAACATCAGTCCCGCCTGGGGAGTACGCGGCCCGCCCAATTAATGAAAACTAGGAAACTAACTGCACTTCGGTCTTCATGAAAGACCAATCTCGGCAGCTCCGGGATCCCTGCTGCGCATGCTGCCATCGGGGCGTTACAGACATGTAGGCAGAGTTCGTCAACATGCGGGGCTGAATGCTTGGGGAGGAGAAAGCATTCAAACCCAAGTGGAGGAAAAGATGATAAACTTGCACACATGCACAGATGTTTCATATATATATATATATATATATATATATATATATATACACACACACACACACACACACACACACACACACACACACACACACACACACACACAGTATTTATATATAAAACCAACACAAAGTCACAACTGGTAAAAAGCTGATATGCAGACGACTCGACAAATTCCCAAGTTAGCTGGATTTCGTCAAAATCTCATCTAGAGCTAAAATAAACACGGATGCTTTAACACTTTTCTAAACTTCAGGCTACATAACAATTAAAACTAAAATAATTGAAAATAAATATTTAATCTGCTCAAACTCAGAGTCAATGTTGATCATGGAAAAAGTTTGTCGTCTTGTTAATGATCACCATAGTTCAGGAACACAAGCTGTGAACACTGTGAAAGTGAAGGTGGTTCACCACTCCTATTCGTTTGGGTACTCTGTACTGTCACTTGTTGATTTGGCAGGTAAACACCAGTTACTTTACCTCTGCTACAGGCAGAAATTTCCAAAAACAGATTAAACTAAATTAAAAATAAACTGAAATATTTCTAAATTTGTAACTCAAATGCTTATATCAAGAAGAGCCATCGTACAGCTTCATGTAGCCTCAACCTGACCTTGGAAGTCCTCCTCACTTAAAATCCCAGAGAGGTGGCTCTCCTGCAGGACAAACTTACCAGGAGCCTGAAGAAGTAGAGGTACTCGGCAGCCCCGGAGTTGTTGACACACTCATACTGGAACTTGGCGTATCTGTAGAGCGTCTCCAGGTACTCCTTACGAAACTGTAATGAGAGACGGCAGTTAGAAGAACAAGAGGAACAACAAGACACCTGTTGGCCTCCAGCTCAATTGAGATTAAGAGAATTTTTATACATGTTAAGAATATGTCCAAATGTTTCTATTAGGGTATGAGTGTATGTCACTAAGGTTTCTTTTCCTTTTAAAAAAAAAAAAAAAAGAGACTACAGTGGGTCCCCTATTTACAAACTTCATTGGACCTGGGAGTTTGTTTGCCACGCCCAATGTTCACAGATGAAGTGCGACAGAGTGGGCCAATGGGCTATTCATCAGTTCCATGATTCTGCTATAATTCCACTTTTCATGTACCGACTGTTCTGATGGGTGCTGGCAAAAAAATTTTTTTTTTGCACTAAGTAACAGAGTATGTTGCTCTGTGTCCGCTGACAAAATGCACTTTTTTTCCATTGAGTGGTAAGTTGCAGTGGATAAAAGCATCTGCCAAATTAATAAATGTAAATGTCAGCCACATGACAGCTCTGCATTTCAGATGGGAACTAAACGGAGGACACTATCCATTTCTCCCACTGAGCCCCTCCCTCAGGTGAGCTGGGATGCCACGAGTACGTGCCTGTGCTCTCAGTCCCGCTTGGGTATTTACAACCCACTGAGAATAAGAAAGAAACACAAAGAACGGTGGTCAGCACTAGAAAGAGGCACTGGCAGACTTTATGCAGCTCTTACAATTCCGGATGGCAATCTATCGACCCATCGGGTGAAGCTTTGGCACACTATCTGAACGGTATGCTAGCTGTTCTTTTGAAAAAATATGTATTAAATACTTGCCAAAAATTTTCTAAACGCAAAAGATTTCTACTGAACAGTTTTAAGTAGAGGGAGCTCAGAAAACTGTTTTTCCCTGCGAGAACACTATGTTCAATAGCACTGCCATCTGATGGTTCAGTGCGAAGCTAAATATCAGCAGCGCTAACATTTGCATCATATTAGGAATGTCACCTATGCCAAAGCATTACAAGGTGATGCACAAAAATGTTGTTCACTTGTAACACAAATACACGTAACATGCAACATAAAATAAGCTTAATTACACTTGTTTTTGAGGTGAAATATCTTTGCAAGTTCAGTAATACTAACATGGATTCAATAATTAGCAGCTAATAAAGGCAAAACTAATGCATTAACTTCATTATACTGTTTTAAACACATGGATAAATCTGTGACAAGAACTGGAAAACACCAAAACTGTTCAGTTTCCTGCCAAGTTCAGACTTTGTGTATATTGTGTATGACGCTGAATATAGTTACAGCTCAAAAATAAATTTCTGCAGCAAAAAAAGTTTAAACAATAGCCTGGTTATTTCTGTAGGTCAGCCATCCAACTTAGAACAAAATGACAAAACACCCAGTAAAACTTCCAAATATTGCCAAAACTATTTCTTAAAACACAAATATAAATGTATGCCGAGGGTTGCTATGGTGACCGCTTCCACCTGAACATCTGAGGCAGGAGGACAGAGGGAAGCACGTGCCGTGTATAGAGACCAGGATGCAGCTCCGGCCCCAGGACAGCGCCACCGAGTGGTCGCAGGCGGCTATGTGTAGGGTGATGGTCGGCTTTTTCTTCACAGGCCATTCGTAATCCAGCGCTAAGCGAGCAATCACGATGCTTCTGCAGCGTCCTGCCCCCCTCGTGGGCGAGACAGACCAGATCTCCAGCTCCGGGGGTGCAGTGAGGACAGAGGGGAGGTCAGCGGTCTCTGAAGACGCCCAAATATAGGAGTCCCGCGATCCTGTGGCCAGCAGCTCCCCTCACCCTTGACGGTTTGCCACGGAATGCGAACGTCTACACAACCCCAGAGCTCGTGGAAACCCGGAGAACGGATTCGAGCCTGGGAAACCTCTCAGCGCCCCCGAAAGCACAATCAGTTCATGGAAATGTCAGGGGAGACAGGGGCTGTACGTGTGAATGGGGAGCCGTCAGCAGAATCCGTTGCTTACGCAGTGCTTCTTGGCCAGATAGTTAAATAGCATCCTCCCGTCCCTAGAAAAGAAAAGGGAAAGAGAAACAGAGCAGAAGGATTAGCAGTTTTCAAAAACTGCAACAATAAACACTGCGCAGTCATGAGTGACATTTTGGTATGCCGAGGGTGCGTCTGTGGCTGCTGGTGGGGTAATTTATTTAGCAGTAACCAGACCAAAAAAAAAAAAGCCTTCATGTCAATAGGTCACAGCCACGATGATGTAACTTATGTGAACAATGGTGTTAACATATAATTACACAGTTGCTTTATCCAGCACATTGTGCCTTTAAAAAAAAAAAAAAAAAAAAAAAAAAAAATGCCAAATTGGATATGTCGCTGAAGTAATGGGAATATGGGATTTTCACAAAGGTCCAATGGTAGAGCCCCCTCTTGGGACAAAAAATCAGTAAACTATCAATTTCTACAGAATGTGTATTGTAAAGATAGTAAATAATAAAAGGCAAACATCCACCAGTTACTAATAACTGCTTGGTCCACTGCAGGGTCACGGTGGTCCAGAGTCTATCCTGAATTCATAGCGTGTGAAGTACACCCTAAACGGGACAAAAGTCGAACCCACAGCCCAGGAGCTGTGAAGCAGCAGTCATGCACCATCATGTACAATAACGACTGTTAATGAACCATTCAGCAACAGGGCTAATTCAACAGAGATCCTTGAGCTTTGTTTTGCACTGAACACACAATCAGACACAAAATCATGGTTCTGGTGTGAACTGGGTGGCTCCTGAGATGGGGTTATGACCGGGGCCCACCTCACCAGCATCCAGCCCACTGAGCTCAGATCCAGTAAACACACTCATCATACGACCACCCGTTTCTAAGCGTGCCGCCGGCCTCTAATCAGAACACAAGCTGGAGGGTCTGCCCCTTCAGGCGGGGGGTGGGGGGGCCTCTTCTGTGGGATGTTCAAAGAGTGTTTATAAAAGTGCTCTCCATTCCTGTGTATTTATGTTGTTACTCTACTGCTCTCTTGTTCTCTGATGGATGCAGACATTTAAGGGATGGAGATTTATTTCCCTTAATGGCTGCAGTAAAGAACGCGAACAATACGGCACCCCCCAGCCACCCACCGCTCCCCTGCGCTCAACGGCGGATTACATCTTTACTTTGTCTGTTCCCACCACCTCCTGGATCGGAAGATAATGAAGTACAGGCAGTCTAGCCTTGGGGGGCCAGGGTGTTCTGGGGAACTCAACCCAACTGTCCATCATGGGGGGAGGGGGGCATTTCACCCACACCTCCTCTCCACGTCGTCTCCTCACCAGGAGGTGAGGTGAGCACCTGCTGAGCCCGACAGACAGACATACAGAGGCCATGGGGAACAAAACAGGTGCCCAAAGAGTGCCAGCAGTTAGTGGCTGGCAGGTTTGGGTCTGCAGGGAGGAGCCAGCAGGTTGGCACCCCTCGCTACGGGCTGCAGGTAGGAGGCAGCGCACCTTAAGTACTGTGGTAATGTCTCTCCACCTGTCAGACGTCCACTTCACTAACAGCCAGAGCCCAAAGTAACCTAACGCTGAGCATGTGGAGAGAATCAAACATGAAAGGCCTCTGTAATTAAAACCAGAACCAACGCGAACGGCATCATTAAAACTCGGCCCAGTCGTCAAACAGACAACTTCATCTAAAAACAGGGCAAGACGGGGAAAAAGTACCACTTGAAGTGTACCAGCTACACTGGCATATTAACCAGGACATTTGTGCACAGCGCTTTCTAGGTGAGGCTCATACGTGCTCTCAGAAAGGAGTAAATGTAAACAAAATATATATTTAGAAGTCCAGTAAAGACAGACAGCAGCAGGAAGCAGAGCTCAAACTGCTGCAGTAAACTGTGGACGATTCCTGAGAACAAGGAAACTCGTAGAACATCCCTGCTACGGCGAAGAACGTTCTGGAGCTGTTTCACTGCATTTACATAGTCCCGACTGCTTTATTTTCCCAAATTAAATAAACAATGAATAGATAAACACAGTTTGGCTTTGTCAACATGGACTAAATAAACATGTATATAAAAAAAAAAATTAAGAATGTTTGTAAATAATATTGAATATTAAGTATCATTTAAATCATTTACATTTATTTGTTTAGCTGACGCTTTTCTCCATTATTCACCCATTTATACAGCTGGACAATTTTACTGGAGCAATTAAGAGTAAGTACTTTGCTCAAGGGTACTACAACTAGCTGTGGGATTTGAACTTGCGACCTTTGTATCCAAAGGCAGCAACTCTAACCGCTACACTACCAACTACCCCATAAAAAAACAATTAGAAAAACAGAAACATTTTTCCATAAACGTCAAATGATTTAAAAAGAAATCATCTCATGTCAAATACCACATTTGACAGCTTGTTTTTTGTGGCAATGGGATATAATAATGTGTTAAATTTATCACATATTCAGGAGAAGAAATTCCTCAAATTAAACCAACAAAAGCTGGATGCTTCAAAACATCACCATACACTGAGTAATGCCGCAAGTTACTTGTTCATATGCTTCATTTCTTAAAGTTGAAGAGCTGACGACCAGAAGAAAGTTTTGCGTTGTCTCACAAACGAAATACCATCAAATTAAATGTTGCAAAACAAGAAAATTATAGATACATCCTCGGACAACAATAGAAATTCCATCAACTGTAAACTGACTGGAAAACACAATGGCAGCTGCAACCTCACAAAGGTTCGGGTTTCAATCGAAAAGTTTCAACTGAGAAAAACTGCCTGCTTTATGATAAAAAAAAAATGACAATAAAATAAAGACAGAATTTAACTAAAATATGTGAAGTATTTGTGGCAAAATCAACACAGACTAAACATGAAATTAACCGCATGCATTACAGCTGTCATTTCCACAGTCTGCTTGCAGCCTAGAAATAAAAATCATCACAAGTTTCTTGGTGTGCGCATGACGGAGGACCTCTCCTGGACTCTCAACACCACCTACCTAGCCCCACCCATCCTCACCACCTCCTACAGAGGGATGATAGCGAGCGCCCTGACCAGCTGTCTCACCATGTGGTATGGGACCTGCGCAGTTTCTGACCGCGAGACCCTACAGTGAGTTGGGAGAACAGCTGAAAAGATCATCGGAGTCCCTCTACCTACCATCAACACATCATCATACTAAAACCACTGCATCCACAAAGCCACCAGTATTGTGGATGACCCCTCTCACCCATCTCCTGGACTCCTCGCCCTTTTGCCATCTGGCAGAAGGTACAGGAGCATCCGTGCCTCCGCAACAGTTTCTTCCCTGAGGCAGTCAGATTACTCAACACCCTGCTGCCTCCCGACACTCACCTGCCACAGTCAAACAGCTAATCCAGCATGACTCCATACAATACAAACTGCCTTCAGTACAACCCTTTTTTTTCTTTTTTTTGTTTTGTCCCAAGTATTTATTGTCCTGTACTCCTGTTATATGTTGCACCATGGTCCCTGGAGAAACAACATTTCTTTCCACTGTAAACAAGCTATATAGGGGAATTAAAATAAAAACAACTTGAAGAGGTTCCTTCCAGAACGAAGTGTCTGTACTGACTGAGTCCAGACACAGAGCACATGCAACAATTTCAACATGAGCACAGCTGTGACACAGTCACCTTCTGACAAAAGCAGTTTTAACTTTGAACTGCACCCTGATGCTGAACCACTGAGAAAGAGGCTCAACCTGAGCAGTTTCAGCAAACAACCAGAGGTGCAAAGAGTTACGAGTGATGACTCCTTTAAGGTCTCAAAAGCTAAAAGTTTCAAAAAAGAGGTCCTGCTGTTGTACCCTTGATGAGGTAATAAACCTTTGTCAACTGATTACTTGAAATTTAACCAAAAGAAAACTCTTAAAAGTTAAACCAGCCTCCAATCAAGACAGAAGTGTAAAGAGTACTTTTCCCCCCCGAAATCAAGTCGTGCAATAAAAGCCATCATTCAGAAATAATCAGGTGGTTGGACTCCAGAGCGGTCCAGCTGGTTGACTGTACCTGGTTGACGGCATCTGCTTCGTGGTCTCAGTGTCCTCAAACATGTTGATGACGGGTTCAGTCTCCATCTAGAGCAGCTTCAGCTGAACCACCAACTCACTCCTCTTTTCTCTGAGGGCTACACAGCGCATAGACGTACGAAAAACTGCAAAATGTGCAGCGAAAGCGCTGCTGCAAAGCATACGTCCCACAATTCTGACTTCTCATCGCTCCCTTTCGCATGTGCTCTACTATATTCAACCAAACCAACTGCAAAATGACTTCATTCCCAAACAATTTTACATTAAGTGATTATATGGTGTCATTTGTATGATTATGTTAAATCCACAAAATCAATTATTTTTCTATATACTTTTCTGGCAATTTGTAAATTAATAATTATTTAAATTCACTGGTGATCATTCACTGTAATGCATTCAAGACACACATTTTGTTGCTGTACAGTAAACAAGTAGATTGAAATTTTAATATCACAGCTAAATCTTTTTTCCCCCAGTGTTCACAAAGCAAGAAAATATTTGAAGTGGAACAACTGTGTATGTAGCAGTTGCCTAATAACTAATACATTTGTTACCATCATTTTCACATTTGTAGGCTTTCAGCTGACATGCCCTATAGAATATGGCTCAATCATGTAACGCATGGTTCAATAAAAGTCAAATATTTAAGTGCTCATCTGGACCAAAATACAGCAACCCCCTAGACAGGAGTTTTAAACCTCATCAAGTCTCATATCAAAGAGACAAAAATGAATGCAACCACAAGTACTTACATCATGACTTTAGAGCATAGCTTTATTTGTTGAAAAGGAACTGATCCACTGTGATCATGGCTCAGGTTGGATGGGCTGTGGGGGGAAAGCAGGAAATGGAAAACCCTGGTGCTCACACTGCAGAATGTCCTTGTCTGGGTACAGGTTGGTGTACACACCCATGGCAAAACCACCATGTTGGTGTCACTGACAACATCCAACTTTCCCTGGAGGAGCTCCTTCTCATTGTAAATCTGCCAAAGACAAGAAAAAGCCGTAAGCAAGATCTCACATCCATCTGTCTGCCCATCTGACAAAATCATTCATCCAGTATGGGGAAAGGTAATCTGGAGGGTGGGGAGCTTTTCCAAAATGACCTCTGACACCTTTCATATTCTAAATGCACAATTTCAATTATATGCACATTTGAAAGGTGATATGGGGCTCCAGGGAAAAGACTGAAAAAACAAGTTCTATTCCGCTGGCAAATCAAAGTAAAAGTACAGCAAGGTCAATACTGTCAGTTGTCTGCAGAGTAAAACTATACTTTTTTAAATTAATTTATTCAATGCTTTTCACCAAGGTAAATTACAATACTATATCTGCACACTAAGCTATTTCAGTTTAGGGTAAGTGCCTTGATCAAGAGTACTAGACTAGAGCAGGAGGTGGGATTCAAGTGCCCTGTGAGAACACAGGAGCCCACCAACAGCTTTCAACACATTTTATTCATTTTCTAATTAGTAACTGAAAGTGCAAAAACACCTGTACTAGTGCAAATGTAACACAAACACCATGATTTCTCTAGTGCAGTTCATCAGAATTCACACAGTTACTTGTACTTCAACTTCTGTCTACGAAATACAGACTCAGACAGATGTGTGTGACTCAAGAATTCTGCAACTTACTGAGTCATTGAAAATGTAAAAAAACATCAATGACCAAATTAAACACCGTTAGTTTTATATTTACTTTTTAGCTAAGTTAGTAATTGTGCTATTAATAATTATTAAGGACATTTTTACTAGTGTTTTTGTACGGGTTACGCGCACTGAGTGAGTGAGTCGGGGTAGGCTAGGCTCTTCCCACCGCTCACAAAACCCACAAATAAAATGTTTCAAAAGTGCCAGAGGAATAAATTAACAAATGAATACATAAATAAAGCAAGCACGCGTACCTCTTTAACAGAGAAGAACTCCAACAAGGGAAAGCCGAGGTGGCAGTGCAAGAAGTGGGCGATTCCAGTGGTCAGGTCATAATCCGCCATGTTTGAAAGAAACCGGAAAAGGAAGTTGGCTCGAACGTCAGAAAACTTTATTGACAAAATGCGGCACTGACAGTGACGCAAAGATATTGCAACTGTCGCTGACAGAGTAACACACTTACTATAACGCCAAGACTGAGCGTCTGACTTTGACTTTATTACACGGCTGTCACCATCTTCTCATTGTGTTTATTATTTTCTTTACATTTAATCTTGCAAGTTTCCTGGAAACCATCAAAGTCACTTTCTCCGCTGCTGCTTTTTCTCCCTCCTTGACGACTGACACAACCTAGTCCAACCTAGTCCATTCACATTTGCACAAACAGACAGAGTGATGGTGGAACTGAAATCAGTCCGATGAGTTCAGTGCCCCACGTTGCAAGTGGATTGTCAATTCCATGTTTAGACAGCTGGGGATTTTTAAACTGGAACAGTGCGGGATGTGTACCTTTCTCGAGGGTAGTGCAGCACGAGACAAGATCTTAGATTGTCACGAGGATCGGATCCCGGGCTTGAGTATCACCTGGAGCGCCTTCGATTCCCCTTAACAGCGTTTGAGCACCTTTTCTGTTCATGTACTTGGCATTTGTTGCAGTTTAATGTCGAATATAATTGCTGAATTCTGCAAAAACACTCTTATAAAGTAGAACTGAATAGCTTTTTCCACTTAGTCTTGCTCCTCCTCGTGACACACCGCTACATCCCAACGGAACCAGCTGTTAGGTTATGTGTGTGTTTTCCAGCCTAAAAGGTACACTGTTCGTATGTTTACATTTATTGATTTGTTTCAGTGGGGGGTGTGGTGGCTCAGTGGGTTGGACCACAGTCCTGCTCTCCCGTAGGTCTGGGGTTCAAGTCCCGCTTGGGGTGCCTTGCGACGGACTGGTGTCCCGCCCTGGGTGTATCCCCTCTCTCTCCGGCCTTACGCCCTGTGTTACTGGGTAGGCTCCGGTTCCCCGCGACCCTGTATGGGACAAGCGGTTCTGAAAGTGTGTGTGTGTGTGTGTGTGTGTGTGTGTGTGTGTGTGTGTGTGTGTGTGATTTGTTTCATTTTTTTTCCAGCCAGGTAATTTGTCAATTTTCGATATTTCAATTCAATTTATATTTATTAATTTATCTGGTGCATTTTCTCCAGAGCGACTTACAATGTTAACATACTTAAAACTATTTACTCATTTATACATCTAAGTAATTTTACTGGAGCAATTTCAGGGTAAGTACCTCGCTCAAGGGTTTTACAACTGGAGGTGGGATTCAAACCTGCAACCTGTAGATCCAAAGGCAGTAGCTGTAACCGCTGTATATTTACCAATATATACCAATCCATGCTAACTATATACCAATACTGACACGACCTTATCACTCCACACTGTCCAGAAAGAGCACTATGCCGTTCCCCCATCTGGCAGCTTGGTGGTCCCACTAACTAGGGGTCCAAAATCAAAGGTCTTTATATTCTCAGTTTTTGCCCTAATGTGGTAGAACAAACTCCCTCTGTCCCACAGAGCTACTGAATCCCTTCCAGTTTTCATTAAGGGTCTCAAACACATCTCCTTCTGAGCCACTTCCCTCCAGGCAGCCATACACTGTACATTCGCATCACACCTGTTGTCACGATCATCTTTGTATTTCTTGTCAGACTCATTCTATGGCCAGCGATTAGTGACACTGGACAAACTGATTGCTTTGACAGTTGCGCATCTGCATTTCAAGGTTTTCAGCTGTTGCTGCCGTGCTCTTTTCACTCCGATTTGAGCGTCATTTGGAGAAGATTGTCTGTTAAACGGATACATGTCAGTCTCATTGTTCCTTTTAAGAGTATCCTGGCTACACATGTAGTGTGTGACAGTGTGTATGCCTTTGAGGAGTGCTTTGACACACTGTTACACTGTCCCTTTGTTGCCTGTCTCTTTCCTTGGCTGTGCTCTGATCGCCAAGTTCAATAAGGTGCCCATGTGTCGCCCATACCCTAGAGCGGGGGTCTGACACCATCCACGAAACGGCCCGCTTCCAGTAGGTTCCACTGCAGCCTCCTTGTCCTTGTAACACCCCCCCCCCCAACCTCCATCCTGCACATTCTCACAATCTCTCCCTTTGTTGCTGTGCTCTCCATCGTTCCGGCCTCAGGTAGAAGTGAGTCATAAATGGGCTGGAGTCGCCATGGCGATTTCTGTTTTACTGGGTGCTGCTGAGACGAGCGGCGTTGGCCCGGTGACGGCACACTGTCAAACACTCTTTACTTTCAGCCACAAAAAATAATAAAAAAAAAACACGACCGCCGCAACCACACTTGGTCCTCTGTTATTCCTCCCGCTGCATCCAGCAAAGACGAGGGCACGAGGCCTCCATTCATATTCACATTTATATTTTCAGCAATATTCCCAAGGTTAGACATCAACGCGGAGCATCAGCCTCCGCCTGCTGACTTAGCGAAACTTTGCCGAGGAAACTCACACTTTTTCTCTTCCCTTGCGCTCCTGAGCCCTTTGCCAGTTTTGGAATTCACGCGCAACTGCAGTTTTTATTTTCAAACCGATGAGGACGCTAACGCAAGAGCTCCTTTCGTTGAATTCCTGTGCTAGTTTTACAGTGCACATCGTCGCAAGGTTCCCTCAGAGCTTTTAATGAGAGAGTTATTGGAGAAAAGTGCAAGGAGACATTTGGCAAGTGGCACGAGTGATGAAAACAAATGGCATTTAATAGCGAAACCATTGAATTATTTCGGGACAGTAGGTGGTGCACTGGTTAGGGTTGTGGCAGCAATCGAAAGGGTTTGGCTTGAATTCCCACCCCACTGTATTACCCTTGATTGGGGTCTCCTTGATTCTATAAATATTACCCTGTTGTATAAATGGATAAATCAGTGCAAACTTGATTATACAACACTGTAAGTCACCTTAGACATTGGACAAATGAACATAATAAAGGTTAGTAATAAAAAAGAGGTTGGCTGGGGCAGAAGGCAGACGAGGACAAGACAAGACTCGTAAATGGTCCAAGATCAATACGATATGATGTACAAATGTACATTATAGAGCATGTTAGGTTATTAAATTATGTACGTTAATATATTTATTAAATTGTCTGTTCAGACTGACGTAAAATATATTGATATAGAATAATTACTTCATGCTCAGTGATGTGGAGCTGGCTTAGAGTTTATATTTTATTGCATAATTTTTTCTTTAAAATTCAATCAAAGGGAAAAAATCTGACATGGTACAATTGTGCTTTTTCGGAATGTTCTGGAAAGCGGAGAGAAAGGGCCTTCGGAGCCGCACACCTCTGACTTGGTGTCGCTGTGTAGGCGCTGCTGTTCGTGCGGTTCATCGGCCACAGCTGCCCCCCCCATGTCCTCTCTGTCCTCTGGGCTTTCAGTGCAATGGACAGACTCCTTCTGTGTAGTTCTCCACGGGGGGGCTGCTTTATCAAATCTCTCCAGGACGTTTCAGTGTTCGAGCGGCTGAGGAGTTAACGACCGTTGCCTCCAAGGCCATCGGCTTTCTGACACGCAGCCTCTACGTCGTCTCGGCTCCTGCGTCTCAGCAAGCCGCCGCCCTCGTCGACTGTTCACCGACTGCTCGGGTTCCAGAGGTTTGTGAGACGGGCAGCGAGAGACAGGGAGGGCGAGTGTGGGATGAACATCGTGAACACAAGCGCTTTCATGTAAGTATATTACAGAAACCTGTTTTTGTGTGTATTTAATAATAATGTATCATTTCCGCTGTTACGTTTCGCTGCAATTACTCGTGGCCCGATTGAGCAGCGTTTTAAACCTACACGCTTCTTAAAATGATGCTGTAAAGCGTTGTCCTGGCGGTCGTTCCCTGAAGATCAGCATCTCGGCTGGGGGGCCGCAGGCACCTAGGTACAAATGAACTCCTCGATCCCGGACTTGGAGGTCAGAGGTCACGGCCCCGAATCAGCATGTTCATTTTTATGGGTTCATCTGGAAATTTGGCCGTCTGGCCACGCAGCAAACACCCCCCCTACGCTCCCCCATAACCCCACTCACACACACACTCACACACACAAAAAAGGCCACAAAAGTACCAACCAGTGTAATTAAAGTTACTCCATGCCTCAATGCAATCACCTAGCGGTGGATCCTGCGCATTTTCCACGCGCCGCAGAGCAAACAGGGAGCGGGACGTGCGGCCGGACAGAAGGGGACGAGGCGGGCTGAGTCACCGGGGCGCCCCTACAGACGCACGCAGCGCACTTCCACCTCCTCCAAACGAGTCCAGTTAGGAGGCACTCGGGCGATCGGTTCCAGAGTGTTTTCTTTGGTTTCCCTCCTCGCTGTCCCCACACTCAGTCCGTTATTATTTTTTTGAGAAATGTAGTAATATCTTGTAATGCTGTTTGATGGAACACAGGGAAATGAGGAGAGGCGCTGCGGCCTCCGGCTGGACCCCTGGAGCCAGCCCCGGTGCTGCGCTGCCAGCTGCCGCTGTGTATTTTTACCTTTTTTACCCTCCTGCAGGCGCCTCCTCAGCTGCGGGGGGGGGGGGGTTATTGTTCGGCCGAGCCGCAATGGACGACCGCCCCCCCCACCCCACGCAGCCTAGGCAGGAAGTCACGCCAAGCGGGAGCGCAGCTTTGCCGTGCCTCCGTGCCCACCGGTGCCAAGCGCTGCCCTGTGGGGCGAACGGTGGAGAGGGGGCGAAGAATCCCAGACTAAGAGGCCTGGCGAAGGCGATGCCCCCCACGGGGACGCAATCATTACGGAAAACATCACACGGTGGTCCTAATGGACGCGGCGGAGCAGAGCGGAGGCTTGTTAAACTCCGTCCGGGGTTTACCGTCGTAAACACAGCGTTTCAGGCTCCAGAGCCCGTCGTGGGAAACCAGAGACGCCCGTTTATTGCCGCGTCCAGGAAGACGCGGCTCTGTCGGGGGGGGGGGGTGGTGAAGAGCCGCTCGTAAACGTAGGGGCAGGCGTGCCGTCTGATTCGTAGCTGCTGTCTCTCGGCCGCTCCGACACACACCAAACACACACACTGCAAACCAGCACGGCCCTCAAGGGACACGTCAAACCCCGGGCCCTGGCCCTGTGAGTTGAGCATTGTGGGAATGGAGTTGGTCCAGCAGAGCGGTGGTCAGCAGAAATCTTGCTGGAGCTCACATAAGCGCCACGGAGAAGTCGAGTGCCGGGAAGAGGAACATCACACGTCACAGCAGCGCACTTCAAATCCGAGCGCTGAGTCTGAATTCCCCGTACAGGTGGGATGTGAAATACAGGTTTCGATTCTGGGCCCCGATCTGCTCTGCCAAGTGTCGCCGGCATGGGATCGAGGTCCTGGGACAGTCAGAAGGAGGGACAGAGTGGGTGGGGATCACCATCTGCAAGACACATGTCCATGAGAGCGGCTCACGGACCCCCGGCGGTCTGGAGTAGACACACCTGAAGGGACGAGCTAGAAAGAAGAATCAGTGTATTTTTACTGTATAAACACCCCGGAGGGTCAGGGGGGCTGACGTCATACCTTCTTTCACGGCTTCCCTGGATTTCCACGAGCGGCCGAATTATTGAGCGTTTATTCAACATCAAATGTGTTCAAAAACAAGAAGAAACCAAGTAACCTCATGTGCTCTTTAGAAAGCTGTCCGAAGATGGTTTTGAAAACCTTCTACGTAACCCAACCTGTGCAGCGCTCAGCTGTCCTCAGTGTCTTTACACTCCTACGGTACCTCACCGCGGTGAACATATCTGTACTGCCAAGACCGGTACACCTCTCCACAAAATCCTTTGTTAGTCTCTGATCTTTTCACTTTGTCCTTCAGGTCCGAAGAGTTGCGTATAATTTAACCTTCGGGAAATTATGAATTTTCGCAGAAATGATGATAAAAAATAAAAAATAATTAGTGTAACTAATATGTTTCACTTTGTGCTTTTCTTCCAGTGGATATTTGTGATGGAAAATTCCCACTAGGTGCGAATAAAGGATCTACAGTATCTGTCTATCTGTGTTTATATAAAAATCTGGATGAAGGTTCCTATTTGCGAACTGCAGCTCCAACTTGTGATCAGAAGAGATGTTGCCTGGAAAATGCAGGACAAACAATCAAAGGACGATTTAAATATGAACTTTTTTGTGTCAGAATATTGAAACCAAGGTGTCTTAAGGCGTTTTGGTGTCGGAATTCAGTGGGAGACGTTCTTGTGGGGAACCAGTGGTGTCCTTGTGTTGAAAGAATATGTCCACTGCCTCTCTGCTTGAGTCCATTCATCTGGTTGCTGCTCTTCTTTCTCCAACCATCACTGTCCAACCTTCTCGTGACGTCTCCAAAGTACGAAAAGCTCACTCTTATCATTTGAGATATAGAGTTCTTCCAGAAAGTTCCTTGTTCCACTTGTGTCCTCAGGGGTGTGTCTATCATCAATGCAGTTGAGTCCACCATCTGGTTGCTTCTTGTCTGCATCTCTTCCAACCTTCACTCTCTTTTTGGGACAATCCAACCTTCTCATGACGTTGCCAAGGTACGAGAACCTCAGTCTCATTTGAGCTTCCAGTGAAAGTTCTGATTTAGTTTGATCCACCATCCATCCGTTTTGTTTCTTGCCTGTCCAGGATGTCCTTAAGTCTCCTCCAGGTCCACAGTCCAAAGGATGTTTCTCCTGCTTCTTCAATGTCCACCATTTGCACTAACACAGTGTTCTAGAAAATATCGTTGACTGAACAGTTCTACTCGTTGTCCTCGTGGACACGACGACACATTTGTGGACTTTCCCACGTCTTTCCATGCAGCTCCACCAAGTGCTGGTCTTCATCATACCTCTTGACCGCTGGATCCCTCAGTTATTGATTATTGGTCCCAAGAGGCAAATGAATGACACAGGAGTGTACAACCAATGAAGAGACCTTCCCACCTGCACCAATGTACAGTACGACATGGGAAAGATGGAAACTGCTGTACGTCTCTCTTTTAACTCACGAAGGCACAAACTTTTATGAATGTAAGGAAAAGAAGTAAATCCACCCATTTTCATTGTTGTTTTATTATTACCACACAAAACCGTTACCATGGTCCAGGCACGGCACTTGGAACGACAATCCATTCGAGGGGAAACTGGTTTTCAGTTTGTAATTGAATATTATGAAAAATTCCCTTTTACTTCAATTTGAATCTTCACAACAATGGAGACATTTATAGAGTAAACGCTGAAAAAAGGGTGAGTGAAGAAACAGGGTTGAGATCAAATACCTTTGTGACCAGCTGTTGCCAACTATTGTGAAAATTTTTCATACTTTTTTCAAACTTGACTGATTAAGTTGTAATAAAGTATTTTTAACACTGACTGCATCTCATTTTTGGCAAGAACAGGAATATGATCACTGAGGTAGTTTTTTTTCCATTATCAATCATCAATCACTTGTCCTGCGTTGTATGACAGTGATCCAGAGCCATGAGGCAAGGGTACAGTACAGCAGCCCATCTCACACACACACACACACACACACACACACACACACACACACACACACTCAGCCGAAAAGACCATTTACTCCTACAGTAATTTCCTCATAACCGCACTTTATGATATCACACGTGTTTGCGTGTGTGTGTTTGTGTGTGTGCACACGCGCTTAAATTAAGTTCATTTTAATTGGACACAACTGCAATGGTGCACGTGGGGAACCAGGCAGCGCAAAACCCCCCAGTTCCGTGCTGTCGAGCCTCTTGTTTAAATTGAATTTAATGAGAAGGAACGGTGACCATTAAACTCAACTGACTGAACATAACGGGGGAACACGTGGTGCGGGGGTGCTGCGTGGGGCACGGGAGGTCCAGGTGCCGGGGGAGCAGTAGGTTGGTACAAGTGCTTGGGGTGGGAGGGGACTCTCGTTCAGTATTGCTTTTGGCATTTGATGGGAGGGGGAGGTAGAAGGGTAACTAAACAGCAATCCACCACCAATCTCCTCACCCCAACCCAAGGGAGGGGGGTCAGAGGGCATGAAAAAAGAGCATGGAGGACAGCCTCCCTAAATATGGGCACGCTGAAGTTATGGAGTCATCAGAAAAGTGAGGGGGCAGCGAACTCAAACCAAGTTCAGAAACTCTGGGTGTCAAAGGTGAAAAGCCTAACATTAACCCATTAACCCTAACCCTAGTCCCAACCCTAACCCTTTTCCTATCCCTTATAACTAACACTTTCCCTAATTCTAACCCTGACCCTGTAACTAACTCTAACCCTAACCCTGACCCTCAACCTAACCCTGACACTAACACAAACCCTAACCCTAAGCCCAACACTAACTCTAACCCTAACCCTAATCCCTCACGATCCAGCATTTGTTTCCAGACACAACTGGAAAATAAATTTGTGGGCCGTATCCTAAATCCAAGCGGTCTGTTGCCCAGTTCAGTACAGTCCGATGTCAGGTGCTGTCAACGTGCCCATCGCTCATCTTGAGCGCTTTTGACGAGGATCGCTATGCGACGTTTCGCGCCATTTGCCTGCTTCATTCTATCAGAAGGGCCGATTACAGGTAAAATACACATTGCGGCACGTGCAGCGTCGGCAGGTCGGGAAAGCGGCTCAGTTTAGGGTCCGGCCCTGGCTGCGACGGATCTCTTTCATCATGACATTTTCGACCAGCGGACCATCCAAGGAAAACAGCGCCTGTGTGTTGCTCCACGACACCGCTGCCCAGCTGCTCTTTGCGCTCACGTAGTTAAAGGGGGTTCGTCGAACCGGGGTATCGAGACCCTATCCGTCATCCCTTCAGCCTTTGGAGTTGGGTTCGACAGGCTGCGGCACTCGGTGTCCTGCGTTAATGTTGGCCCTGGCAGCGAGGCAGAGCCCTTCACCCAAAGGGCAGCGTTTGCTTATTTTAATGTGGTCACGGTAGTATTTGGGTTTCCAGCAGAAATTGACCACACATCGACCGACTGCCATGTGAAGGCTGGGAAATTACAAGCTGGCGGATCACCGGTGCTCTGCGTAAGATGAGCCGCATACAATGCGCTCCCTCTCTCCCTGAGCAAGCTGATGACGCCTCGCGGGCCTCCTGTGTGACCGCGCTCACCCGGTGATGACCGTTCCATGACAGAACCGCGATGCTGCAGGCTGTGGTCTTTCCTTCTGGTTTCACGAGGCTCCTCTCCCCCGTCTCCGAGGAGCGTGGCGCACGACACACGCCGGCATCCCGGATCCCTGGAAACTGTGATCGAACCCACGTCAAAGTACCATCGGGCACCGTAAGGATGTGGTACGAGATATACTGCATTACGGTGGTTGGATTTGGGAATTCTGATGTTTGCAGTTTGTAGGAACTTCCACGATGAAATGTGCAAAAAGAGGGGTAAATAGCCACAGAGTCACATGGGTTTACATGAACTGCAACTGACAGAGGAGCTGAGAAAAGACAATTAAAGAAAATCTGGAGTTATGTTTTTCAAATGTAACTATGAAATTCCATTAAATTTCTCCCTCGTGTTTTTTTTTTTCCCCTCATTATTTCATGATTTACATTATATTCTCTGATTTTTAATTTTTTTTTTACCTCATTGAGGGGAACATGCTAAAAACTTCACAGGCCCTGGAGCTGTATTTATAAATTAATAATTATCTTTGATTTTTAATCATGTGAATAGTAAGAAGATTTTGATTCAAACTTGTTTTTAATACCATTTTAAATAGTCGATGTTTAATAGTATTTTTTGAGTTTTGGATTGTTTTTTTATCTATCAATGGTTTAATGTTTTTTTAAACGCTATTTGATAATGGAGTAGAGAGATGACAAAAAAAGTGACGACGCCGAGAGTCTGACAGATGTTACATTGCAGGATTGTCGATGGTTTTATATATCGGGAAAGATTGTGATTATTTTTCTGCGCTTCATCTCCTGTGGTTTTATATTCTGTCTAATGAAATTGAGACTTTTGCTTTTATCTGTCAGTTTAATGAGCGAATGGAGTTCAGTCTTTGGGTTTTGGGCGCCTTGTATTTGACGTCTTTTAAATGTTTTACTAATATTTGAAAAAGTTTTGGAAAAAGGGAATAATAAGAGACCCTAGATCTCCATCAAGGGTTAGCGCTACAGTTCAAACCGCACTGGGGAGTTGAGTTCGGGGTGATTTTGGGCCTCCTCACAGAAATAATAACCGCGGGAACGATGACCGGCCCTGTCAGATTTAGTGCCCTGGTTGGGGGGGGTCGCAGGCAGCGCACCGCTCCGCAAACAGCTTGCGCGGGGGCCCTCATATTTCTTCCACCGAGCGGCTCATTCCTTAACAGCCAGGCCTCGGCGGCTGCCAGCGTGTCAATGGGCTCTTTGTGCGACGGCACCGGAGGCGCGAGCGGACGACGCGCTAACTGACAAGCGCGACGGAAAGTGAGCCTCCGGGATCCGCTCGCTCACTTCGGCTTTCACTCAGCAGTCCAGCCCCACTGTTTCAAAGGACTCACCTGTTACCCAGAAAATATACAGTCATGTGCTGCTTAACGGCGTTTCGATTAACGACTGGCTGCATATACGACAGTGGTCCCGTAACATTATAATGGAGCTGAAAAATTCTTATTGACCAACGAGGTCGTACCGCGACGTGTTTCTCACGTGTTCTTGGTGGTGCTGCTGTAAACAAACCCACTGCGCTTCCAGTCGTATAAAGTTTAGCACATACAATTATGTACAGTACATAATACTTCATAATGATAATGGACACCTATGTTACTGGTTTATGTATTTACTGTTCTGTACTTTTTATCCTTATTTTACAATGTACTCTTTCTACATGTTAAAAAAAGTTTACTGTAAAACAGTATGCTGCGTTACACCAGCAGCAGTATCATAAATCTTGTGTTTACCGTGATTCTTGACTTGGCTATACCGCCTAGGTTTCTATAAGTACACTCTATGATCAGAATCAGAATCAGAACGAGCTTTATTGCCAAGTATGTTCACACATAGAAGGAATTTGTCTTGGTGACAGAAACTTCCACAGCACAGACAGGATGACAGTGACCAAGGCTATACCATCTAGGTTTCTATAAGTACGCTCTCCGATCGAGGCTATACCATCTAGGTGTGTATAAGTACACTCTATGACGTTCGCACAACGATGAAATCGCCTCACGACGCATTTCTCAGAACGTGTCCCTGTCGTTAAGCAACGCATGTCTTTATTCTTTTCCTGTTTCAGCTCTGATCTTATTGTTCATCTCATCTGGCACCTTTGTCCTGGGTAACTTTTACTGTATCAGTTCACAGTAAGTACCTTGATCAAGAGTACTGCAGAGGGAGTGTGGCTTCAACACCGGTTCGTTGAGTGCAAGGCAGCAGCTCTAACCACTACGCCACCTGGTGCCCAATGCATTCTGCATGTTGTTGCACACACCTTTGCTGTGTGATTCCACTTGGTTGCAGACCAACTTGGAATAAGTCAATGTCTGCAACAAGAGTTAGGATTCGAACCATTGGCTGTTGGATTACATCTTTACACGGGCTGATGACCCACATTAAGAATTTTGCTTTGTATGATGTAATATACTTTTATTCCAAGGCAATTTATTTTTCTTATGATTTTATTGGACCACAGTGCCAATTTGTCATATTAATTTTAAAGTCTTACATAATTTTGAACTAGGGATTTTGCTGTTGTAAACCATCTGTGCGACTTTAAATGTTGTATTTGCAATACACGGTAAAAAATACCCATTGTACCCATGCAGTCCTTACTTATTTAAATAGAGTGTAATGCCAGTTTGAAAGAAAAAAAAATTCATAGTAAAGTATAAATCTATATATTTATATTTCAGATTTGGCTAATCTTTGTAATTCCCTCCTTTTATACTTGTTGTTTTGCAACTGTTCATTTATAACACTTCATAACACCTTAAACCCGGTTTACGGGTCAACCGCCCGCACAGCACGCGACCGCCGCGACGTATTTAACGTCTCCGTGACGTCATAACCACATGACTAAAATAAAAATGGCGTCCGTCTCGGAGCTGTACGATGTCACCTGGGAAGGTAAAAGACAAGATTCTTCAGAAGTTCAGGGCGTTAAATAAAGAGTGAGAAGTGTATGTGGTGGAAGTTAGAGGCAGAAGACTCTACAATGTCTCAAAAGAAGACTCTGCGGTTTAGCGTGGTCCTGGCTGAAGCGGTTTCGGGACGCTGCTAATAACGGGCTAGCCGCGTTAGCCACCCGGGCTGCAGTGGTCTCTGGAGCGGCGCCCCGTCGTTAGCATCCGAGCTAGCTCTGTCCTCAGCGCTTTATCGAAGTATTTTCATACTCGCAAACGTTATTAATGCGTGTTGCGGGGTGAAATTACATCGAGAAGGCTTGACACACGCATTTTGAGATGTTTTTGAAAAAATATACTTAAAAGAGATGGCCGCGTGACTGTGACACTGACAGACGTTGCTGGAGTATTCATATTCAATATTGTTTGTTTCATCACGTTGTTCTCGCAGAGTGGTAAATAGTTAATACGTTTAAATGTGCGAAACATGTTTTACGATGAAAATTCTCTGCCACTGACTGTATATCCCTGCTCTTGGTGTGTGTGTGTCACGTTTTTTGTTGACAGTACTTATTGAGCAGTAACGTTTTGTCAAAGCGACTTCCAGTGAACTCTATCTATGTATGATATGTAGTGTTATGAGCCCACACACCTTATTCACCGTGGTGACTTACACTGTTAGATACGCTACTTACGCTGGGTCACTCATCCATACATCAGTGGAACACACACAATCTGTCACTCACACTGTGGGTGGACCTGAACAGCATGTCTTTGGGACTGTGGGAGGAAACCAGAGCACCCCCAGGAAACCCACGCAGAAACGGGTTTGCTAAACATGCAAACTCCGCACAAACTGAGTGAGGATCGAACCCATGTTCTTTCGCACCACCCAGGCACTGTGAGACAGCAATGCTACTCACTGTGCCCCCGTGCCATTCCATCTCTTCACTGGTTACAGCTTGAACCTGTTTCACCTGGCATTTACATTTGATGTGGATTTAATCCAAACACTTTTAACTGATCACAAGCTAGGTAATTATTGCTGCCCTTAATGTTTTTCTTTTCAATAACATCTATCAAGAAATGGAACCTGGCAGAACCCTAGATGTTACATAGGGCTCGTCATGCTTTGCTACATGTTTAATATCTCATAATTATTTTTGTTTTATTATCGACCTACATTTTAAATATCTGACACATGTCTGTGTCTCCTGTGAAGGCACAGACGTGTTTCAGATGTAGGTCTGTAATATATAGGTCTTTATTCCACATGACGACTCTTCAGCATAGCCTAGGTTTTTTTTCCTACATCTCTCTTGCGTTTAGTTCATCTCATGATTTTCTCTGTGCTTCTTTTTTCAAAGATCAGCCTGTTGTTCCCTGTCACAACTATTATTATTTGTTATTGAAGGTTGCATGTTCTCCCCGTGTGTGTGTGAGAGAGGTCGTTGGAAGTCGCTTTGGAGAAAACCATGCGCTAAATAAATAAATGTAAATGTATATTATTAATTCATCTATTTATTTGATGTCTTTGAACAAGATGACTGACAATGTGGGTGTATACATTAAACTTCTTTCAGTGATTTCCCCATTTTTATGGTCATATTTATTGTACCAGTTCATGGTAACGACCTCTGGAAAAGGGTACTGCAGCAGAACCCGAGTGCTTTGATTGAAAGGCAGCTGCACTAAACTCCCATTGTCATCATGCATCAGTATTTTTGCATTGCTGTCACACCCACTGACTTGGTTCTGAATGTCGTCTCTTTCGGCAGAGATGCGAGACAAACTCAGGAAATGGCGGGAGGAGAACTACAGGAACAGCGAACAGATTGTGGATGTGGGCGAAGAGCTGATAAACGAACACGCCTCCAAGCTCGGTGATGACAGTAAGTGTGCGATTGACAGGGAAGTGACTCTCAAGAACGTGTTTTCCCTCCGTCCGTCATCACTAGCTGCTTGTTCAGCATAGGACTGTGGTTGTCTGTCCTGGAACAATAGCGGCGAGGCTCGCTACGACTTTGGCACGACACCAGACCATTGCAGCGCAATCACACACCCACATACATTTTCTTTCACTCATGCTGATACACACTATGGGCAATTTAGGCTCACTATTTCATCTAGAGGAAACGGACGTGAGCACAGAGAACATGTAAACTCCACACAGACTGAGCCAGATTTTAACCAACAGGCCTTGAGCTGTGAGGGACCGATTTTACCTGCTGTGCTACTCTGCCACCGTTTGAAATGCAAGTATTGCTTGGGCAAAATGCATACAGATATGAGATAATTCTCCTTCTTGATTTTACAAACCCCTTGTGAGGACTGTACTTTATTGATCCTTGCAGGGATATTCCCGCACACAGCAGCTTAACATTTACACTTATTCATTTAGCTGATGGTTTTCTTCAAAGCGACGTACAATGTTAAGCTACTTAGAATTATTTACCCATTTATACAGCTGGGTAATTTTTTACTGGAGCAATTTTAGGGTAAGTACCTTGCTCAAGGGTAATACAGCAGGAGATTGGAATTGAACCTGCAATGTTTGGGTCCAAAAGCAACTGATGTGCGGTGCGTTTCAACAAGGTGCACATCCATACGCAAGAAAATAATAAATAACTGATGGAAAATAACAAATAAAATAACAAAATAGACATTTAGGAATTATTGTTACACTGGGTAGTAAAATTGAGGTCACAAGGACTTCCCTGTTTCTCAGTGATGAAGAGGTGACAGGCCCTTGAGTGGTGCTAAGGAGGTGGATGGCTATTGGCAAGAAGGACACCCAGGAGCACCTCTTCATACCCTGTAGTGGAGTAGTCGGGTGGCTAAAGGTCATGCCTTCATGGAGAGAATGTGAGCGGTTGTCTATAATGATCTCAGACTTCCTCATCGTGACCTCTGTCACCACATGCACTGAGTCAGACCCAGAGACAGAACCCACTTTCTTCACAAACTTGAGTCTGTGGGTCTCAGAAATGCCCCCTCAGGCAAAACATTTTAAAAGATGAAACGTGTAGAACTTTGTTGCCCAAAATAAACCACCTGAGCCTTCTAAGGCAGAGAGCGGTCAAGCTCTGTCCTTATCCAGTGTGTCTGTGTTGTGTGACCACCCCAGTTTATTGTTGATATTCACCCCCCCCCCCCCACCCCCGCAAACTGTAGGAGCAAATAGCCTCCACAGCTACACCCTTGATGGTAACGAAACTCAAGGGCTCGGTGACACGGCAAACGTCGACTACCAGCTCCTTCGTCTTGGTGATGTTAAGCTCGAGATGGTTGACCTTGATCCTTGAACCATGAAGAATGATGTTTTCAGTTAGACCAATGTACGCTGTGTCGTCGTCTTCCACTGCACACCCCACTTTTGCAGAGTTGTCAGAGAACTTCCGCAGGTGACACAGTCCTGCATTGGGAGTCAGTGGTGTGGAAAGTAAACAGGAGTGGAGACAGTACTGCTCTCTGGGACACACCCACGTTGCTCACCACACACAGTGCTGAAGTCTGACAAACTGCGGTCTGCCTGTTAGACAGTCCAAAATTGAGGACACCAAAATCCTGGTCCTATTTATTTTAAGTAAATAAATGAAAATCGCTGGAATTACTATATTCATGTACGGTTCTGGCTGTCTGGTGGAACATTAACAGATCAGGGATTTAAGTGATAATGGAATGAAACCCGACCATCTTTCTGGCTACTCAACAGATCAAAATTTTGGAGGCCGTTTGAGCTCAGTCTACACCTCAGCTTCTCTGAAGTTCATATCCAAAAATCAAGATTTATATTTTGACTTCTTCAGCATTATTGAAGATAACATTGATTTGCAGAGCCACGTCAAAAGAAAGCATCAAAAATAATTTGGAATTTCCGCGGTTCTGTCAAATCATATGGGAGGACACGAACTGTTCAGAGTTTTCTTAGTTGGCTGGAATGCCAGTGTAAATGTTTCCAGGGCTCCCCCCCCAAGCGTATTTTCTTTTTGTTCCATATTGATTTAAAAATACTGACTGCTGCACAATAGCATAAAACCATAAAAAATGTTTTGTTGGTAATGTGCCCCGATTAAAAAAAAATTTATATATTTTCAAAGTTCATGATCGTGTTTTCCACTTTGGTTGAATGGTATAGGTCATATTTACCAGTTTTGGGATTACTTGTTTATGTCCTTTCCATATGTATGTTGTTGTCATTGTTTTCAGAAAACAATGATGTTGTAATTACATGATTTCTTTCTGTGCATAATTGTTTCCTGTGAAAAGAGACTCATTTGAATAATGTTTTTATGTATTAATTTTCAATCTTGCTCATTTCTCACAGGAAACTTTTATAGATTTCTCCACCAAATTGTGTTTTTTTCAACAGCAACTGCTTCTGTAGTATAAAAAACGGTGGAAGATTGATTCACAGTCACCAGAGCACTAATGTTTTACACAGCAAATGTTTAATATTGTGTTTGCTTCAAGTTATGCAGAATTAGGTTTTCTTTAATCCAATAAATTTTAATGCTTAATTTTACTTAATTTTCTTAATTATTTCCATGCCATTTGCATCTACGTATGTCACTGGTCTGCGATGAGGGGGTACCGAATGTGTAATGATGAAATCGGTCGATTAAAGATGTTTTCCTTACTAAAATAAGGAATTACATAAAGAAGAAAACATTCCTGGAATGAGTTATGAGGGGTGTCAAGGTTTCCCATCATACCTCCAGAGTGTTACAGATTTATATGGATTTTTGTTATGCTAATAAGCGCCTACAAAGAAACTTGCCAGAGACAAGTGCACCGAAAGACTTAACCTGAAGCCTTCCCCCGATGTAAATATTATAAGCATATTAGCAAAATCAGTGTACGTTAAAATTGCCATGCTTTTCAAATTTTCATTGTAACTATCCAAAAGTGCTGTCGTTTGTTCTGGCAAAAGGCTTTTTCTCGCTCAAGTGTTGAGAAAGTGTCATGTTCTGAGGTATGAGGAGGAGTGCTGCTGCAGCTGGGTTCATGTCATCAGTGCAGAGAAGCGTAGGGAAATTAGCTGCTGCATTGCCTTTCTTGAAGTGAAATTAGTATAATTTGTTGACGCTGGTTCATTTCTGCCACGTCTTCTGAAACTGCCTGTGTATCATAATGAATGGAAATAAACTAGTCCTGATGGAGCGATGGCAGTGGGTCTGCACTGCCCGCTTTTATTGAAACCAGCTCTCAAATTGGCTGTGAAATGAGATGGCAATTATCAAAGCGAAGCTGGAATCATAAAAACTGGCTCAAAAAAACTCTGGGCGCTTGTTTGTTTTGGCGTATCAGATGTCATGTTTGGGGGACTTTATTGTTTCTTTCTCAATTAACAGCTTTCAGCCATTCATCAGCACAGTCTGGCAAGTGCTGAGAAACACATTTCTGAGGCTTACGATAATTCCACTAATTGGATTCATTAGCCTGAGCGATTAGTTCTGTTTTTCAGTTTCATTGCCGGGTGAAATGAATGAATAAATGTTGCATCTTTTTTACAGCTAAGTACTGGAGTGCTTGTATCCATTTTCGGTTTAATTAGGTATTTTCTGCTTTGCATTAACCTTCTGCAACCCAGCCACTCATTTTCATCCACTCTAGAGAATGTTTTTTAAGGTCTGCTTCTCAAACTGCACACGCTGTAATGATAATGATGAGTCCTAATGCATCTTATAGACGATATTCTATGATTTTAAATTATACCACATGTTTTGGGTTGTGCTTGAACAACATCCCAGAAATATATCCACAACTCTCTTTTTTTTTTTTTTTTTTTAAATATATAAAATAATTTCAAACTGGTCTCAGTAGGTTAACTGGTGCTTTATTCACTGCTGGACCAACTTAGTACATCACTTGTATAAACATAACCTGTATAACTGCCAACCTGAATTTTGGGAAAGGTAATTGTGACAGACGAGACAGGACCACAGGTACGGTGCTCGTCTGTGTGACGTGGGTTTTATTTATTCCCTCGTCGGGGAGAAGGAAAGGGAGGGGAAAGGGGGAACTGGGAACGGGTACGATGGGGACTTGGCCTGGACTTGGCGGCGGCGTCCATGGGCTCGGGTTCGTGGTCGGGCTCATGCTCGCTCTTGTGCTCGTGTTCGTGATCAGGATCGTTCTCATGTCTCTCGGCGTCGGCTCTCCTCTGCCGTCTCTCGCTCTCACTGTCGGGCGCAGGGGAAGAAATAGGGTAAGTGATTAGCCCCAGCTGCGGCTGCTTTGTCCCCGTCTCCACCCTCTTCCCCCGCCGCCTTGGCGTGCTACAGAAGTCTATATATATGATGTAGTGTATGTGTTATATGGTCACGCACACAGACATACTATATATATATATATATAAAAAATATATGGAGAAATCCATTTGAAACTGTAGCATAATAATAGAAATAATCCAAACTGGCACCTGAACTGAATGAACTCTGAAACAACTGAATGAATTCTTGTATTTGTGAAAGTCAAAGGACAGAGTAAGTTAAATGAGCATATAGTTTCACGCTCTATTTCTGAATATTACTTTTGACCAGCGAGTCAATTCCAGCATCCTAATGTGTATTTGTTCATTATTCAGTCGTAGAGTTGGCGCAGGTTCTCTTTGTTTTTCACAGAAAGCTGCCTCGAAAGATATTTTCACAGTGTCACAAAAGTGGAATAACAAATATGGCCGACAAGTTTCCTAAATTAATGCGTAAACATGAATTAAGTGAGTTTGGAAGGGACAGTTTTCACTGGGCTTTTGGAGGGAAATGACGGGGCCACAAAAGAACAGGCTGAGAACCATAAATGGGGGGATGATGGGTTCAGCGCCGATTCCCTAGTTACCCACAACAGGCTTAGTAGCCCAGCGGACTTCTCAACACAGCAGGCATTTGCAGTGACCAGGCGAGTGTCCAAGGGGGCCGTGAGTTGGCATCAGGGGGCAGCCAGATCAATAAATCGTCAGTTATTCTCACACTAATGCAGCTTCGATGGTCGATTTATCTCTTCCAAATGGTTCTTACAAAGCGCTGTTTGTTCTTCTGCTATCTTTAAAGAAGATTAAAACGCAAATGTGTGAATTCATCATCTCTGGTTTATGAATTGACAATGAAATGATTTGTCTCTCTCTCTGTGTCTGTGCGTGTATGTGTGTGTGCCCTTGTGTCCCTTGTCCAGTTTGGATTATTTATGAGCAGGTGATGATAGCTGCGCTGGACTGCAGTCGCGACGACTTGGCCTTGGTGAGTTTCACAGCTGCCCTGTTTGCCGTCGTTGGCACCGCCTCTCCCCCGTACTCTTTACCAGACGCGGCACGATCTTCCTGTGGCTCAGGCACGAGCGTTATTCCGCCTGCCCCTGGAACAGCTTGCACGAAAAAAATGGACACCTCTATCAAAAAGCTCTGTAAAAAATTCTAAGATGAATACTTGGCAGTATTTATGAATATGTTGGCAGGCCTGTCCTCTCAGTGTGAGGGTCGCTGAGATATCGAGAGATTCTCCACGTGGTCATGGAGCCCTTTTGCTGAGCGGTTTGCTGCTCTGATGCGTCCAGCATCTATTTCACGTCACGGCAATTTGTTTGAATAGTGTTTGCAATAAATGTTGTAATTTACAAAAATATTTATAGACCTTTTAAGGTGCAGCCACAATTTGATAGCATTATGGACACTCATGACAGATTACGCTCTTTTGGATCAAGTTTCACGGATCAACTGGGCGCTCGTTGCCTGGTGTTGGTGGAGCCATTTCTTAAAGCCTGCAAGACGTTCTGAAGAAAGGCACCCCACCCCCGATAGCAAAGGGAAGTGATGAGTCCACATATGGTTTGTCCTTTTTATAGCAGAAAATGTAGATCTCAAAGAATTGTGGGTACCCACAGAAAGTCGTGGAAAAGTCTCTATAACCCCCCTGTAGCGAGGGCCCTGCTCTTCGTACTTCATACCCGATTCACGATGATGAATTGGTCACCCAAAAGGAGACCTCAGTGACAGGCTTGCATAAGTGAGACTGAACAGCCGCCTGCTCTAAGCCACTACATCAATAATTTCTGTCCAGGCAGGTATTTCTGAAGAATAATGCAGAACTGAGTGATTCATTTTTTGAGGTAAAAAAAACACGGCGGTGCAATTGAGCAGGGGGAAATATTTATAGTGTGATGTCAGGAAGCAAAATCCCCACAGGGTTACTAGATTAAAAACCACTGGAAAAGTGTTGGAACACCAACCTCTTCCCTCAGAGATTATTAAAACACAGCTCTGCCTGTCTCAAATATGTGTGTGTTTAACTAAAGTATGTGTTTTTCCCCTCCCCGTGCAAAACCTGGTGTGTCTGAGCAGTAGCAGTGAGGATGGGTGTCTGAGAGCATTAACCGTCTTCTGTTCTTGTCCTCACAGAGCTGCCTCCAGGAGCTGAAGAGGCAATTCCCAGACAGCCACAGGGTGAAGCGTCTGGTTGGAATGAGGCTGGAGGCGCTGGAGAGGTAGATGCCGTGATTTCACCAAGATGCTGGGCAGGGTTGGTCACACGAGGGCCACCTCTCGTTTGAACCTTGATGTGATTGATAAACAAAGACCACAGGGATCAGCAGAGGGGCGTTGCACTGAGCATGGTGAAGGAGAATGGGGAAGATGCTTCCAGGAGGTTGAGCACGATGGCCATAAACAGATGTTGGATGTGGGAGGAAGGTCTGTGTTTTGCGCCCTGTCATTACGCCGCCACGTGGGACCGGATTCGACTCCCCTGTTTGAGGAAGATCAGTCCCAGCCCCCCCGGGGGTCAAAAATTCTTTTGTCTTTTCTCTCAATTTGTGTTCACACTGCGTTGTACCAAAGATACCCTTGAAGTTCACATGTCCTTTTCTTTGGGAAAGGACGTTTTTCAAAGGTTTCACAGCATTAGGAAAGAGTGCCCAATGTTCCCTTGTAGTGCAAAAATTGACGTAATCCGATCGGCGCACCCCCACATGCGCCAGGGCTGTCCTGCGGCATTTGTTTATTATCTCTTTAGTCATAATTTACGTAATAATTCTGGGAGGTTTCTCCCATGCTGCCAGGCACCACATGAAGTGGTGCTGTATGATTGGCATCATGCAGAAGTTCCTTTTCGAGGTACATCGAAAACAAACGCAGAAGGCGCCCCATTGAATGAGAGCCCGTACCACTCGAAATCTGCCGACACTCAGCTGAGTAATAAAGTGAATGTGATGGCAGCGGGATTTTGAGCAGCGGTGCCACATGCTAATGGGAACCAGAGGAGCTTCTGTTGCTGGCTGCGGGTGAAGGAGCTCTTTCCACCGTAGGCCACCTGGACGCTGAACCATTAGCATTGCAGCTTTTTGTTGAAATACGTTCGATTAAAAGCACACGGTTATTCACCCTCAAACATCACATGTGAGGTACACGGTTCTTCCCCTCTTTTTTGACTTTTGTTCCATCCATCCGTTATCAATAACCACTTGTTCAATGCAAGGTCACGGTGGTCCAGCGTCTATCCTGGAAGCATAGTTTTTGAGGCGGGATACATCCTGGATGGGATACCAGTCCACCTCAAGGCAGTTACGCGCACACAAAAACATACATAGACACGAAGGGCAATTCAGAATCCCCAGTTTACATGAAATGCATGTCTTTTGACTGTGGGAGGAAACCAGAGGAGCTTGAGAGAACAAGCATACATAAGGAGAACATGCAAACTCTACGCAGCCTGAGCCAAATTCAAACCCACAGCACAAGAACTAGAAGGCACCATTGCTACCCGCTGCACCGTGGTGTCACCCCAAAACCTTCACATATTCTTAGTTAAACTGTATATACAATTCTTTGCTCAGTGTGTTTCCAGTCGTGCTGACGCAATTTTCCATTTTTTGTTAGACACTGAACGTGCATTCTTGGCTTCAGAGCAGTGAAAGTGTTTTTATAAGGTGAACCCTTAATGGTTTTGGCGTGTGCTCAGGTTACAGTACGGGCGGCTGATTCTCTTCCTTAGATCATTTTGGATTTCAACAAGTGCTCATTGTGCCCGTAGTTATGGCCGGAGGAGTGTGTACAGGATCCTGATTACTGTGAGCTCTGTTTGCTTTCTTTACCAGCTCATTTGTTTTCCCAGTGAAACAAGCGCTTTCTCTCTTTTTTTTTGTACCTCTTGCGTGTTTAAGGTATGAAGACGCCAACAAGCTGTATGACTCTATATTACAAGACGATCCGACCAACACGGTAAGCGCCGCCGTTGCAGGCACCTGTCGGCCTCTTGTGTTGGGTTTATATGTGCCGAGTTGCCCTTTTTCGGAGCTCTTTACATCTGCTACCCAAGCTGGAAATGAGCAGTCCCTTTCTGGGTTTTGGCTTTCTGCTCCCTAAGGCTCTGGCAAATTGCTGACCAAGCTGTTACCCCCACATCTGTCAGGTTTTTCAGAAAAGGAGGGAGTGATTGATCGCCCCGGACTGCGCTACATGTATGGTAGAACTGCAGCAAAAATAAATATTTCACCCTCAGACTTTGATTTACTGTTTTGCCGTAGAACAGTTTAGGAGCAGGATCCTACTTTGGACGCCATACTTGGCATTACGGAGAAGTTGGTTTAGGTGTGGAGTTCAGGCTTGTAAATTTTTAGTGACTTTTTGTAATTTTAGTGACATTTTGTTCAGGTGGTCTGGCTAAACATTGTCATTAGTTGTGTCGCCTTCTGTTTTTGCACTTTACCAGTTTCTTGGTTTCCCTTTCTAACAAATTTCAGTCAGATGGGGTGGCAGCATCAATATTTGTTTAGTCTTTTGCCAGCGCTCCACCCCCAAACACATTGTACCTGCTGTTAATTGTTTCCATAAGGACATGTGGCCATGGAAGAAAATAAATGTTTAAAGGGTTTTCAAAAGAAACCGTGACCTTGTTTGTTTTGGCGCCCGTGGAGGCCTTTGACGGTTTCTTCTGGTGTGCTCACACATGGACTCGCTCAGATACATTAAACATTTTCCCCCCGGCTGCGAGGTGCATGCATGCTTTCTAGCGGACCGTGAGAGGATTCTACACAGTGCCTGGCGTCTGTCTGAGGCAGACCCACTCGAACCGGCGGCCGCCCCAAGGCCGTCACCTACTCTGCCCTCTGGGGGACCTCCACCCCAGCTGACCATGGTTGTTCAGCTGATGGTTTTCTCTTTTGAAGGGAGCAAAAGCCCGCTGGCCTTCCGCTGGAGAAAATGAGAGGTCCGGCCTGTTTGTTTTCCATGTGTTTCAGCTGCGAAACGCTCCCATTTCCTGTGAGCCTCGCTAAATTGCAAGCACATTGCGCCATGTAAATGGTCGAACCGCGTACAAATGGATGTCTTCAGCAGCGTGGTCAAATTATTTTCGAAGTCTGGTTAATCACGCCTCCCTGGAAGCCTCTCAGCGTTCACAAGGTTGGTTTGAGGCATGAAAACGATATCTCGCCCCAGGAAACTTGTTTCCGCGTCCAGGCGCATTCCAAGTGAAACACAGGCATAATTAACAATTATGCAAAAATGCCCTTAAGAAAACTAAAGCACAAAAATAATTTTTTTAAAAGAATATGAGACAGTTTGAGCTGCCAGGTAGGGCTGCGTTACGTTATTAGCGGCACCAGATGCAATATAACGGTTTTTTTGTCAAATTAAATTCAGACGGGGTGGTTAAGGGTTTAAAAATGGTGGATTACATGAGTCGTGGCAGGAGGGACAGCGAAACCCTTCCATCCTTCAACACATTTGCAGTTAGCGGTTCACCTATGAGAACAAACCGCCCTGTGTAAGCGTTGGGATCACCACAGAGGTAAAGAGGAGGCTCCCCGGCGCGGCACTCGTGGGAAAGACACACTTGTGGCCTGCCCACACTCCACCCCAGCTGGGCAGACTCCACCGCGCTCATCTCCCAAGGGAACCGCTCTCCGCAGGTCCCACTGTCAGCGCAGCTCACATCACCGGAGCCACCTGTTTAAGGGCGGCAGATCGCGAGTTTCTTATCTTTCTTGAGCGAGGCCTTGTGACATCAACGTGGAAAAAAAAACGTGAAAGGGGGACGGGGGGAAAAAGTGGAAAATTGGCGCCCCGTGAGGACTTGTGAGGCATCCTTGAGTGTTTGCTCGAGAGCCGAAACTGAGCTGTTCTAATTACAGGCTGCGGGAATGGATGTGGTACCCATTAACCAAAATCGTTGAATCAACAGAAATCATCCAAGGTTTTCTGCCGTGGCGGTGTCCAAAAATGTTTGAACTTGCAGCCGTCCAGAGTTTATTATGTGCCAATACCTACAGCAATGATCTGGCAAATTTTTATTCTGCCTGCGTAAATACATTTTTTAAATGTATTTTTTAATATAAATTTGCCTCAAAAGACTAATCTCTTTATATTTGTATAATTTTTTTCTTCTTAAAGATAAGACCTTGCTTAAGGGTGGATTAGCATAATTCAGTAGTTAAATTCTGACCTCCCTTGGGAGTAATTTGAATAAATGTCATGGAGTTTGAGAAAGCAGTTGTGGTCATGATGTAATGATGTGCAGTTACTTTGTAGGACGAGACGGTGTTTGTAAAAGTCGAAGACATCATTAAGGTCCTCTGCAGAGCTGATGATAAAAAGTAGGCTCTTACTCATTTGCATAATTGAAATTTAGGTTGATTGCTTTGTACTCCAGGGGTCTTTCTGAAAAGATCCCGAGTAGCCTCCATAAATGGCCTTTTACTGGTTCTAAATTCGGATGCTTAATGTGATTAAAAAAGCAATGTGGAATGGGGTATTGAAATGAGCTCAGTGCACGTTTTGATTTTGGAGTTCATGTGTGCGATTTCTCGTTTACTGTACTGTGTTTTCAATTTCCTACACTAGCCTGTCCAAACCATGTGCCACAGGCTACATTTTCACCACCGAAAAAATAAGGGCCTCATTATGAGAATTCCTCTTTTGTAATGGTTTTGAAAATCACGTTGGAGCAGGAGCTGGTCCCTTCCCAATCGGTGAAAACAAACGATAATGAGGAAAGGAAGTGAAATGAGCGGCACTGAAAAATCCTTTTTCACCCCACAGTAATATTTTGGCTGTGACTTTAACATTATTTAATCACAGTTCATTGCCCTCAGTGCAGGGTGAAGTGGTGTTGTGTTTGACTTGTAAACCTGTTGATGAGTGAACTGTCCAGATGCTGGGAGCGTAGCCTGGGGTGTATACCGTGTTTCTCTGTTTCAGAGTTAAAACCTACAAGGGTGCAAGGAAGTGATATGGGTTTTCACACGTGTTCTTCGCAAATGATCATTATATGCACATCTCGAAATTAGTGGGCAAGGTCAGCAATTGACCAGAAATGTCATTGACTAAACTAGTAGTTGACCGGGCCGGCAGTCGACTGTTCTGCTTGTTGACAAGACTAGTAGGTGACCGGGCCGGTAATTGACTGTGCCTTCCGTTGACCAGACCAATATTGAGCCTCGCCACTGACCGACCAGATAAGACGGTGAGTTACTGCCACTGTGGCCGCAGAATCACAGGGATCACCATGGGCCTCTTGCAAGTGAGCCAGGGCTGATGTAAACCCACGGGTTCGCTGTGTCTGTGTCCTCCCCCCTCCCCCAGTGCTAATTAAAAAAGAATCACGACAACGAGAGGATCCGTCTCCCTGCCAGGTTGCGGATCATTAGTTTAGAAAGAAGCGGTTTGGAATCGCTCCGCGTTTAATAAAGTGGCGTGTGATGATGTGGACTGCCTGCTTCCATATGTGCGCCCAAACCTCCTGAGACTCCTTCAGGGGGATCGGATTGGGAGGCCAAGGGGGCCGTCAGGGGCTGGTGGGGGTGGGCTTGCGACAGGCCCCACCATAGGACCTACAGTCAAAGTTTGTGTTCATGCTTCTTCTTCAGGACAGAAAGTGGGGGGGGAACGCACATGTTCACAATTTAGAGCGCGAATATAAATTCAGAAGTCCAAAAATACGGCCGATTTCGAATGATTTGTGTGGCGTGTATTATACTGCAAGGATGGGAGAAAAGGAAATATGTGTTAATGTAATTTAAGTTTTGCTCCATGTAGCTCGATACAGTCATGATCTATTTGAAAAACATTCCTTCTTAAAGATTTATAATACTGGTGCAGGAAAAACCGCCTGTTCCTACTACACCAGTAATACTGGATGTCTTAGTAATATCAAAATGTATTGTAACGTTAAATAATGATGTATTCATAGTGTAAAAAAGTGCTGAATTCTTAACATTGTCTCAGCACTTTTCATACTGAACGCTCAAGTTTCATGGATTTGTTAGTATAGAAAGAGGTTGAAATAAAATGGGTTGAGGGGAGGTCACAGCGACATGTTCTCACCAGATCATTCAGAAGTCATGAACAGACAGATACATGTAGTGGATGTATCATGTATCACTGGAAGTACTTCAGGGAATCGGGACACCGAATACCCAGTACTGGTGGGCGTTACCAGTTTGTACGTGTTTCAGATATGGAGATAATTTTTTGTGTTTTCTTTTGCCCCTGTATTGATGATTTCATTCCCCTGGCTTACGCTGCCATACTTTGGAGATTTACCAAGCCTCCCCCTGTCGTCTTGGAAGATTTGTGAATTTTCCCCGTGTGGATTCTCTTGACCTGCTGTTGCCTGGAAACCTCTACAGACTTTTTCATGGTCGGACAGCGGATCTGTAGGGACATTGTGGAGATCCAGTCCCAGAAGTTTGCTGTCTTTTCTGCACCCTGACCATTGAGTTCGGTTCCCCAGCATCCTGGGAGCGAACAAGGTCGGACTGTGACACAGGGCTGTTTTGGGTGTGGCAGCCAGGTGGACTTCAGGTGTCCAGTGGGTCACATGGGATAGCAGGTGACATAGCAGTTTAAACAGTTGCTTTCCAATCAGAGGACCAAGGTCCGAGTCCCGCTCCTACTGGAGTACCCTGGATCGGGGTACAAGTCCTCGATTTAATGCGTTTTGGATTTAACGGATAGTTATTTTCCAGGTAATACGTCGGTACTTTGGTTCTTCCCCATAACAGGCTGGTTGATATGTTAGTACATATGTATTTTGACAGTCGTGAACGTAACTCAGTGTAGAACATACTGTGATAATTTTTAAAAATGAATGCACCTTGTAGCTCCTCAGCCAGTGGTGTGAGTGTCCACCAGGGCTGACAATAAACCTGGAAGAGGAGCAGAGTGGTTCCTCTTCTGAGTCGACCACATAATGTTCCGCTTTTTCTTGTTGAAAGACGGTGGGTCATTTATTATTATTTTCCAAGGCGTGATATTTAATATATAGAGTGAAATTTGTGTTTTTTCACATAAATACGGTTGGTGGTTCTGCTTCAAAACTATATTGCTGGAATTTTAGTTTCATACAAATGCTATTTGCATTTAGGGGACATTCGCCAATATCAGGCACGCTCTCCCCCCAGTAAGTCTGTTAAATTGAGGATATATTGTACTTCTGATGCAGTAGAAGTTACCCTGCTGTATACATGGGTAAATTAGTGTCAGTAGCTGAGTGTACCAACTGCACGCTATAAGTTGCCTTGGAGAGAAGTGACAAAAGTATACATGGTATTAAAATCATAAGAACAGAAAGTATGTACCGCTAAGGTGTTTAGAAGGCAGCGGAGAGCTGAGCCATTAGTGGATCACGGTGAGCGACAGGAACGTTGCGTCGTCTCGTTGCCATGTGAGATCCTGCACTCCCTCCATGTCAGAGTCCCCCGCAGCTCAGGTCTCCAGGGTGTTGAGAAGGGGATCTGCCAGGGGATTTGTTGTGGAAGGGGGGTGGGACAGGGCAGACACCCACCTGTGTGCGGGACACTGAGATCATTTGCACAGTCTTCCCCCCCCCCCCCCACCTCCCTCGCCCCCCCTTAACAAACACTTGAGGGACTGAGCCCTTAATCCTCTATTAATGTCAATCCACAGGCTGCAAGAAAGCGAAAGATTGCCATCCTGAAAGCGCAGGGGAAAAGCACAGAGGCCATTCGAGAGCTCAATGAGTATCTGGAGCAGTGAGTGTTTTACAAGAGGATTGACCCCCCCCCCCACCCTTCCTTGGTGCTTTTTAATTAAAAGAGGTTTTGCATTTCATTGAGCTGGCCAGCAGCCGTCCATCCCCCCTTGTAAGGCCTGTCTGTCTTCCTCGCAGGTTCGTCGGGGACCTGGAAGCCTGGCACGAACTCTCCGAGCTCTACATCAACGAACACGAGTAATGTCCCTCTATGCGCTTGCTGTCCCCCCGACTCGAGCCCCAGGCCTACTAGAAACACCGTGACTCACCTTCTAATCGCACGTAATAGACCCGTCGAGCGGCAAGACTCGGCCCAAGAAAAGCAGGGCACAGGGTTCAGAGTCTCGCGCTGCACTTGGCCCCGCAGGAGGCGTGTGGAGCTGTAAAGTGAGCCTTTTCCTCCAAAGGCTCCTTGTTAAACGGTGGTAGAACAGGATTGCGTTCTTACCATGACTTTACCAGCTTGGAAGCCTTTTTCCACACATTCCCTTTTCCCTCTTCTGCAGGATTTTTTAAGTTTTTTTTTTTTTTTTTTTTTTCTTTTCTTCAGCAGCTCCTTCATGGCGAAGGACTCACACCTTGGCGGGAGGATGTGAATGTCCATGCCACCCTCGAAAAGGCCAAGCCCGGCGGGTTGCGCGGCAGCCATTGTGTCTGTCCGTCACACAAAATCTGGGTTTAATGGGATTTTGCCGAGAGCCTCAGACTCCGGTAGGAGAAGAACGAAGCCCCGGTATTCCTGCTGACATCTCAGTTGCTAGGGGAACTGTGTGCTACACAAGAGCTCATTAAGGAAATCATTTTGTTTGTGTCACTTTTTCTCCCCCTGCAATTGTTTGGGGCTTAGAGTTAGAGAGGGAGGCCCTGGGGCCAAGCTCCTTGGATACCACGGCAGGGAACCGACCGCATCAGGAATGCCCACGCCGCTACAAGGTTGATTATTGGATATTTAATGTTTTTAGTCGTGGGGTTTTATTGCAGCGCTGGGCAGAGGAAATCCCAGGGTTAGGGGATTAGCTGAGAGCTTAGCTCCACTTCTCTAATATTGCGCCATTCATTCCCAGCCCCTGTCGACAGACCTTTTTTTGTCACACACTCCCTTTGTTTTCCCGCCCTGGATGGTGTGTTGTTATCGCCTCTTGTTTCCTCAAGAGGGGCGCAGCTCCGGCTCCATTCCCAGGAGAAGGTGGTGGCACTTTCCAAGTCAGAAACAAAAAAAAAAAAAAAGAATTCCAAAAACAAGAGGCGTCTGGTTGAAAACGGAGGGAGAGAAATGAGTTCCCAGATCCCAACATGGAGATCATGGTGCTAAAAATACACTGGTCCCCCTCCTTGCTGCAGCCTCCCTCGTGTCTCTGTGGGACAATGTTGACCGGAGGGTCTGTTTTCTCCCTCTTCTTCCGGAACCTTCCATGGAGGGCCGTTGGACGTCCCCGTGCTTGGACGGGGGTTTGTCAGGCCGCGTGTAGACACCCCAGGGGTTCATACTTCCAGCAAGCCCTGGCGGAGGAAGCGTATCTAAAAGCTTTGTACCTTGCCCCCCCCCAAGGTTAAACGGGCTGCCTGTCAACTAATAGGCCTCTTGTGTGCCAAGGCCTGTGAGCATGATGCTCATCATGACCACGATTAAACCCCCCCCCCCCCCCCCCCCCCCCCCCCAGGTTGCATCCACATAGTTTTAAGTGTGCAGTACCACCCCCGACCCCCAGTATGGATGGCAACCTTTGTCCCCCAGCTGTGCTGTCGAGGCAACAGAGCTCTCACTGCACAGCTGTATTCGTACTCACGCTGTACGGATGTCCCAGGCCTCCCGCTCACAGCCACTTGCCCCCGCTGGCCAGTCCTCTGAAAGGAAACCGTCCACAAGACGCCGAATCGACGCAGATTAGCGTGAGCTCAGCAGCTTGGCGCTGCCTGAAAGTGACCTCATCTGTGGACTCTAGAGCACGGTCTCAGTAGAGCCTCGAACCGCCCGCCGAGCCGCATCCCCACACCCCGAAAAAACAGCGTCGTGTTTGGGGTTTCACAGAGGCTTTCGCCTCGACCCGTCGTCAACAACATAGAGGTTGCTATCGCAAAGGGCCACCCGCCGACGCCCGATTGTTTATTGAGTGCGGTAAAGCGGAACGTACTCTTGTACTCTTGAGCTCACCCTGCCGTGTTCTCGCTTCAAACCCCCACAGCTACGCCAAGGCCGCGTTCTGCTTGGAGGAGCTCATGATGACCAACCCCCACAATCACCTGTACTGCGAGCAGTACGCCGAGGTAGGTGGAACTCGAGGGGCTGTAAGCTGACATCGCACCGTGGAGTTCAGCATTCACGATTGCCCCTCTGCCCTCCCCACAGGTGAAATACACCCAAGGTGGTCTCGAGAACCTGGAACTCTCCAGGAAGTACTTTGCCCAGGCGCTGAAGCTGAACAACAGGAACATGAGGGCTTTGTTCGGCCTCTACATGGTGAGTTCCAGGCCTGCTCTACGGTCCATCAAAGCATCAGATGGTGCCAGATTTCTGCAGTGGCCGTGGGGAGAAAGGATTAGTCACAGCTGAGTCAGACAGCTTGCACTCTGTAAAAGCCAGGACGTTGTCTCTCTTATACACAGCCTTTTATGAGACTTTTTCTTGTTTATGGGTAAAATAAATAAACCGGTGGCTATGAAAAAAGAGAAAACTGCGCAGGGGCTGGAAAGCGCTGTCGTTCGTAACTGCCGGCTCAGTTTACGATGCTGTCAATGTTCCTTTGGTCCGCGTGTTTATTTAAACAACAAGCTGTCCATTAGCACCAGTGTATCAATTATGAGCGCGGCCTGACATAGCAACACAAACGGAGAAGTGGAAGAACGCAGTCAGCGGCGGCGCAAGGGGACCACATGGCGGGATCTGGCTGCTGCACTGCGTGCAAGAGGGACTTGTCAAAACAAGGGCTACCGAACATAAAGGGAGGCCTTCAGTCAGCACTTCCACGGTGCGAAAAAGCCCTCGGATGCCCTTGTGGAAGGAGCTGTGTATTTACCGTAAGCAGCTTGTTTTGTTGGGGAGACAGGCCTTCCGGATACGTACGTTTATGCGTTTGGCAGGCGCTGCTCTCCAAAGTGATGGAAGTTCGCTCACATCTCAGGCACACTGGCTCCTTGTGTTACGCTCGCTCTCATTCCCAATTTTTCAAGACACAGACTTTTTTCTGTTCTTTTTAAATTGCATTTGCTTCACTAGGGGTATGTGGTGGTGCGGCGGGTTCAGCCGGTGCCTGCTGCATGGCGGGTCTGGGGTTCGAGTCCTGCTTGGGGTGCCCTGCGACGAACTAGCGTCCCTTCTGAGACCCTCCCCCCTCAGTATTATGCTCTGTGTTGCCGGTTTAAGCTTCGGCTCGCCGCAACCCCACTCGGGACAAGAGGTTGTTGACGATGGATCTCATGTAATGGGGTTAATTCATTCTGTGAAATCACTTATTGGAGCTCCTGTTGTTAGGGGACTCAAATATGTTTATGAAGAAAAATGAAGTAATCGATTCCTAGACAAAATATGATTTCTAACATTAAATTTCTAACATTTATTTTAATTATATTTCATTGTATGTGTATATTTTCTTTTAATCTTTCCCTTAACTGATAGGCATTTGCAGCCTTTCCCAATGCCTTTTTCACTTTCTTCTAAACCTTTTTAGGAGATATTTTGATAATTGGCTTGCAGATGTTGGACATAAAGACAAAGTTGACAGGATCACACTACACACTTTCACTCAACAGACATAGACACAATGCTGTTTCAGGTGCTCTGTAGCATTACTAACCAATGTTTGACACTAGGTTCTTTTCTTCTGATTTTATTTACCCAGTGGTCATTATTTTGAGGGTAATGTAGAGGTTTACACACTAGATTTAGTCAGAAAATTATCAGATTGGCACCACCGAGGGACAAACACTATTGACATTTGACACCGAGTGTGTATCTCTGTCCCAGAAGGTCTGATACAAGCAGAGATGTGATTGTACAGAATAAAACACCTGTTGTGCAAGTAAAATGGACACATGATGGGCACAAATGCCCATGCACACAATGAAAAGCATGCTGCTGGTAAAAAGGGTCTATTATTTTCATTTCAGGCATGGCAGCAGTTTTAACATAGTATGTGACCCCGTTATGTAAGTAAGGAGTGTATTTTTAGTCATAGTAACTGTGTCTTGAGTTTTTTTTTTTTTTTTTTTTAAAACACAATTTAACCAGCAAATAAATAAATGAGCGTCTCAGTTGTTAATATTTTATTGACCTAGTGGTAAAAGTGATTTGGAGTTCCGCACAGAACGAGTTAGGAACAGACCTCTGGACCTGGTTGTGTTTGTTAGGCGAGAAGCCAGGGAATATACGTCTGTACAAGTACGTATCTCATTGTGTTTGTCCATTAGATTCAGCAGATTGACACGACCAACCCACATTTTAAAGTTCACCGAAGCAAGTTACAGCAAAATAGCAGCTGAAGGGCTGATGTAGAGAACGGCTTGGGCCGCGTTTGAAACCGACCGAGTTCTTTTGCAGCTGGAGGAAAGTCCAGCCTGGCAGCGTTTTGAAGGAATGCGTTAAAAAATTGGACACGTCTAATATTACGTTGGATGCCATTTGAGAGCGTTGATTGCTCTCAGTAATGAGCGAGTGTGCTGAGGGACACGAAACGCTCTGGAAGTGCAGAGGCCGGGCAGTTGGGAGCGGAGTGAGAAAGGCCTGATTGCATGGTGTTTAGGTTTTCAGCACAGCCCAGGGGAAGGCTTTCATGTCCCGCGTGCGAGAGCCCTGCGGGGCCGCCGCCGCCGACATGATGGCAGGAACACGGAGAAGACATGAGATTTGCGGCTGCTCTGCGGGTAGAGAGCATGATTCACATTCTGCTGCTCTCGCCGCACGCCTCGGGAGATTTCGTCAAGCCTGTCAGCGCCGGGCATCGGCGGTGTCTCGTAAAAACAGAGAAACGTTAAATGACACCGCGTTTTCTGGGGCGGGGGGGGAATGTCATTGAGTCGTTTCCGCGACGATTGCTCTGGCAGCACGTTTGCAGGTCATTTGCTGACACTTAACTGGTTTTAATGTGCGGTGACATCCCCCCTCCCCCCATCCCTTGTGCTTCTTCTGTGCCCCCCACCCCCCCAGTCCGCGAGCCACATCGCCGCCAGTCCCAAAGTCAGTGCCAAGGTGAAGAAGGACAACGTGAAGTACGCCGCCTGGGCCGCCACACAGATCAACAGAGCCTATCAGGTAAGAGAAAGAGCCGTGTGTCTGCAGCCAATCGGAACGTCCAAATGCACCGATTCTGCCGAATGTCCCTGCTAGTGGCGCGAGCCGATGATTGACAGCAACCTGAGCGCGCATGGAAAACTTGAGCTCCTCACAGGCGCCTCTTTCATCCGTCGGGCCCATTTAAGGCCGTGCCAGCTGTGCGTCTTCCTCTGCGATCTGCGGTGAATAATGTGTATTTCGCAGATGTTTTCTATGTTTGCACGTAAGTGCAGCTACCAATTGCGCATGATTCATAGAGCGAGGTCGGAGCGCCGCTGTCGCGCTGCTGGAAGGAAAGTATGTACACCTAACCGCTGGTGTGCGCTGTGGGAGGAAAAATTGAAGCGCTCCTCAGATGGTATCAGTGAAGCGGTTTACACTGTTGCTATGGCATGCTGGGTATAAATGAATATTTAATAGAAATGTAGCGGCCAGCAAGGGGATATACGTTGCTTACTTAGGCCTTCAGTTAAGTTTATAAGAAGCGGTTCTGTGCTCAGCAAGTGGGGCATGTGAGGGCTGCTACCCCACGAAAGCCTCCTTCCCCAGGACATCTTCCTTGTGCTTTGGCTTGGCAATGAGGGATGGTACCCCTGGTCCTCCCCTGATGGGGTTAATTCAGTTTGGGGAGTCACCCCGTTTGGCAAATTCCCGTTGTGAGGGGGACCAAATCACCTTTAATATAATCAATTCTTGGATGAAAAATGTTACGTTAAATCAGTTAATTAGTTTGTCACAGTAAGAGCATCAGCATACTTTATAAGTTACTATTTGTGGTGTGCCTTGTAATGTAATACACTCAGCCCTCGTTTACCAGGATAAAGTTGTTCTGTGGAAATAGTGTGTTACGGGAATTCCTCTTGTGAGGGTATCGAATTAACGCGTTATAAAAGAATGAATTGGTTCCTCGGCAAAAACTTGTCATATAAAATTAATTAAATCGTGCTTTTATGCGTGACAATGAATGTGGTAACATCAGGAACAAAATAATTGTTTTTTGCTTGTCCATTAATGTTTAATGTTTGACTCACTCATTATCAATAACTGTTTGTCGGGTACAGGGTAACGGTGGTCCAGAGTATAACCCCACAAAGCAGAGGGTGTGAGACTTGGTACCATGATACATGGTATATTGTGGACGGTGATGTGTTGCTCATTTGGCTCATGGATGTTAATGATGTAAAGTTCCCAAGAACACCACCTTAATGGAAGTGAATATTTCTGACTTTCCTTTTAGTGCTAAATTTCATTTGTTCACTCATTATCAAAAACTGCTTTTCCACTTGGATTGGCTGACATGCTCAAAGTCGTCCACAGGCCACATGGAAGCAGTAATATATATTCGAGTATCACCTGGGCTAGCGCTCGGTGCTGCAGGACCTCTGAGAAAGTGCATGGAGGGGTTCCGTGCGGTTCGTGGAGTCAGAGGCAACTGGGGTTCAGAAGGGTCACCTGGGTAATCCAGGGTCACAGAGCTGGACAGGGTCCAGGAGATGTGTACCACTTCATCAGTGCAGCTTTCACAGAAGGGTCTTTGTTTTCAGTCTGCAGACCTGCTGTGTTCCTCCTTCCTTCGTGTGTGCGCGCGCAGACGGCCAGACGCACTCTTTGTGTTCAGTACGACAAAACATTAATGCACTTCAGTTTAAAAACACTTGCGTATGGGATGTCTCAGGTGAAACAGTGTTTCTGCACGTGTGTGTGCGCACATGTGCCAGTCACACAGCCAGGATGCCCCGTGTGGCCTCGCTTCTGACATACACCAGTTTCCGTGGCCCGACCCCTTCACCAGCACGTGGCTCGGCCCTCCCCTCTTACCTGTGCCGCTCCGAGGCTTCTGGATGATTGCGCTGTTCAGTGGGACGACATCGGAGGCCGCGGTTTCCGTTCGAACACCGCCGATGAGTCACACACCGTCATTTCCCTGCCAAACGGTGTCGTTAGTAAGAGCGCTAGGAAACTCCTTCGCAGGCGTGTGGGGAAACAGCGACAGGGCACAGACAGCGGGCTGCGGTGCCGGCGGAAGGACGTGGCTCACGTCACTCAGTCTCCAGGGGCACCGGGTCCACCTGGAAGTCAGGTGGGGTGTGCAGCGCTGGCTGCTGGTCGGGTAGGGTGTGCAGCGCTGGCTCCCGGGTCTCCCAGCATTCCTCAGGGCAGCCAGACAGAAGATAGTGTGTGATAGATTGTCATTTTTTTGAAGCTGTAAAATTTTCTGCTTTAATTTTGCAATTTTGAAAGGAGCAGCTGTGTGAGCAAGTGGGAGCATTTACTGCATTTTACGTGTGATCAAGTGGCTCCTTAGAAACTTGTTTGCATCACGTGCCTTAACTGTAGTATCAGCCAGTGACGCCACTGTCATTTAGCACTATGATCTTTCTTGGCATCTTCCTACATTGCCCTTTTTTTCTTTACAAACCCTGCATTTCAGTTAATTAATACTTGAAACTTTTGTGTTGCAGTGACTGCAGCGGTGGGTTCAGTTCACCACATTACTGCAGTAAAAGCGCTGTTTTTAGCATTTACAGAAAATATTGTTGATCATTACTGTAAACTGCTGTCTGCCTGTCACGTTTCAATATTAATCAACAAATCAGTCGTTTTATTATTTTCTTAGTTTAGTAAATTATCGTATCGCTCCAGAGCATCACAGGGTGTCGGCCTGCCCGGGTTTTACATAACCACAGTTTGTCGCTTTCTGGAACTTTGACAGCTCAGAGGTGTGGCCTTTTGTTGCATTTTATAACATTGCAATATTTTTATACCAATTTTATCAAGAATCCCCGAAATAGTGAACATGACCTTTGAGGGTTGGTAGAGCTACATGAGCGCTTCCTGTGCCAAGTCCAAAATAACTCCCTTTTAAATGATTTCTAAGGGCAGTCTTGACAGGCGACATGCTTGATTTACGCCGGTACTTTCCGGAAACCTGAAGGCGAATTGATTTGGAGCGAGCCGAGGAGGACGGAACCCATTACGTGCTGGGTTTTGGAGGGGGTCAGGCGGAAGGTAGCGTGGCTCCTCCTCCTCCTGTTGCTCTTCTCGGCCTGAAGCCACACCGGCAGGGCCAAAGGGCCGCTCTGCGTCACGGTGCCGGTCCGAGTGCTTTAATTACGGAGCAGGTTCCCCGAGGTGGACTCATGGGGTTAGAGCCCAAGGCCCTAGTTAAAGAGCAGTGACTCATTCGGGACAAACGCCCTTATGCAAGCCTACACACTTCCTGTATTTTAGGGCCTCCACCACCTTTTCACTCATTGTCACTGAGGGCTCGTCTATTTTTGTGTCCAATAAGCGGCAATTGTTTTTTTTAAATGTTCTATTTTCAAATGAAATCTGAGTCTCCCTTCTGCTCCCTTCTGCTTGTTGAGTAAAGTTTTAGTCACAGCTGAAAGCCCTCAAATTTTAGTTACCACTTTTTTTGGAGTTTCTTCTGCAGTGCGATGTCTGTGTTGTGGTTTTACAAAAATTCTCCCGTCCATCTATCACCGATAACCTCTCGTCCCACACGGGATCGCCTTGGTTGAGTCTGTCCTGCAAGCGTAGGGTGTGACGCAGCGTACATCGTGAACAGGATACCAGTCCATTACAAGGCAACCACACACATTAACACACTATGGGCAATTCAACAGGTCTTTGGAGCTGATTTGCATCTGGAGGAAATCCACTCCAAACATGGCAGAAACACACAAATGCCACACAGACTGGGCTGGATTCAAACCAGTATCCAGACCCAGGAGATGTGAGGCACCAGTGTTACCTGCTGTTCCAATGTGCCGCCCCTTAATTTTAACATGGTGAGAAAGTGAGGAATAAAGATGCTGTGTTGCTGATGCTCAGTCCTGTCTCCTCGCAGCTGGCTGGCCGGGGCACGAAGGAGGCCAAGTACTCGGTGAAGGCCGTGGAGGAGATGCTCGAGTCCATGCAAATTGCCATGTCCTAGGTCTCCGCCCACCTCTGCACGTCATTGATATGGCAGCTCCGCCCTCTCCAACCGGATCCAGGTCCTTTGGGGTGACTGAAACACGCATCCTCTCCGATGCCCTCGTTCCGTTTCTTTTTGTTTTTGTTTGTTTGTTTCTGTTTTTTTTGGTTATTGCTTGTGATGTTTTCTCTCCCTCCCACACGCCTCAGAGCGCAGATGGGGGGTGGTACTGATGCGGACAGTAGAATGGGATGCAGATGGTGCTTGTGATGCATACCTGTAAAGCGTTGCATGACCTCATCGTCCCGTTGTCTCATTTCGTGTGACCTCACAACTGTTTCACATTCGGACTGAACGTCAGTTTTTAGCCCCATCACTTGTCCCAATAAAAAAACATTCAGTTCTTTCATATGGTGCGTCTTGCAGTCATTGTGTTGGTGGGGGGCTTCCTATGTTTCTCCATAGTCGGTTGCGCCCCCGCCAGATTGAAGCAGGTATTGTTGTCGTAATATAAAACTTGCGACTCACTGAGTGGGATGCAAACAGAAGCGTCATTTGCTGGTTTACACAGTATGAACAGAACAAGAGAAATCTGCTTAAGCAATTATGACCGTGTGTGTGTGTGTGTGTGTGTGTGAAGGGAGGGTTCTCATTAATAAGAGCATCTGCTGCCTGTATGTTAAACTCCTCTTCACAGTTTCCAGCTGCGACTTCTGCCCTTCAATTACGGAATGCTATCAAACTCATTTTACGCAGCCAGGAAGGGCTCTGTAATTTCACTGTAAAGAGATATGTGTCGCATATTGACAGCAATTAAGTCCAAAATCTGATGCATAAATCTGGTAACATTTAAGAAAAGTTGAATGTTGGGGGGAGTTTCTAGTTTTTCCTGCTGCTGTTACATTTGTAATTTGTGAGCTGGTCTGTCAAGTTAACATCTTGAGCTCTTCTACTCGCTGCTTCGATCCCGATTGTTTATTAACCTGCCTGCGATCGTTTCATAGTTTCAGTTACAGTTGAGTGCGAAGCCAGAGTGCCGACTTTATGGCTTTCTCAGAATGTGGACTGTTGTAAAGGTTTAGGAACTTTGGGGGGGTGCGAAGAGCTGCTTTTCGGGCAGCACATGTGTCTGTGTTTGATTTGGTGCACCAGAGCTGGGGGGTGGCCTGCGAATGCTGGGGGGGCTTCAGGGGGAAGAGTGGTTATCCCTTACAGGAAGCCTCTTATTAAAGCAGAAGTGATTTGAAGGAAGTCTGAATAGGAATTAGATTTTTCCACATGGTCACTGGTCCTCGGACTGAGCGGTTTTGTCTCCTCATTTCTAGAGATTATTAAATGCTCATAAGTGCTTTTTTAAAATATTAATCACTCTAATGTGTGTATAATTGTTTGAGGCGCCACCATTGAATGGCGTCCTATACAATAGTGCCATCTGTAGTCCGCAGGAAGGTGCGCTTCCGCTGCCCCTCCGTCGGGTTGTCAAGGGTGTGTATCGTGTGGTGGGAGAGATGAGAGCACTGACTAGGTAAATGTCATCTTCTTGCCCTTGATGAGTAGATTTTGGAAATTATAACTGAGTTAATATCGAACATCCTGCTGTTTCTGTGACGTGTTGTTCAAAGTGACACATTGAGTTTCTACGCTTGGCTCCTTTACAGTGATTTACTCACTTAAACGGAAGGGTCATTTTTACTGGCAGTTCAGGGTAAGTACTGTTGGTGTTTGTTTTACCTTATTTACTAGTCTTCATTATATTATTCATTATTACTTTTGTATTCTGTTCTTTTTACTTACTACAGTGAACTGCATGCAGAGAGTTGGGAATACAGTGTCTCAGTTTCCCACAGAATCTGGAGCAGAGGCAGAAAAGGCCTCAACTAGTGTTTGTTTGAAGAACTTAGCGTTGCAGAAAGAGCTGCAAGCATGCGGGAGACACACAGGACACACACCGGTGCGTTAACATTGCTGTGACCAGACGTCATTTTCAAGTGTGTGCGCACATCTGTGATTTTGCACAACAGTAATAAAACCTTTTTGAGGTTTTCACTCGTCATTGAAACTCCAAAGAACTTGAAATTGTCTATAAAAAGATCAGTTCCAACAGTGCCGTGACCAAGGAGATGTGATTCAAACCCAGGACCGATTGCAAGGTGACAGCGCTAACCGTTGCGCCACCTGCGGTTCACAAGGTCAAAAGGTAGGATTTATGAGAAAACCGATCCATCATCGGCACAGCCGTCTGTTTTGCTCACGGGTTTCGCTGTCCACCTGGTCATTTAATAAACATACAAAAATTTAATTCTGTTTTTAAATAACGATTTAGTGTGATTCATATGATATGTCTCAGTGCTAGTTCCTTTAGAGCACTTACTTATTGTGATTTACGTTTATTTAGCATTTTTCTCTAAAGCGACTAACAGTGAACTCTAGGTAACGTTATCAGCCCACACACCTTATTCACTGTGGTGACTTACGCTGCTAGATACACTACTTACACTGGGTCACTCATCCATACATTAGTGGAACACACTCTTTCTGTGTCACTCAACACTATTGGGGAACCTGAACAACAAGTCTTTGGGAGGAAACCCACACAGACACGGGAAGAACATGCAAACTCCACACAGACTGAGTGAGGATCGAACCCATGTTCTTTCACACCACCCAGGCGCTGTGAGACAGCAGCGCTGCTCGCTGTGCCACCATGCCTCCCCGCCCATCGTACTAGTAAAGCAATTTGAGCTGCAAAATATGTATGAAAAGTGTTGTATAAACCTTTTGTTTTTTCTAAAAAAAAAAAAAAAAGTGTAACCTTTCCTTGAGAGAATCCAGTCTTTTCACAATGTGTTAAAGTAAAAATCCACACCTAAGGGAAGTTGTCTTTGCTGGAAATGGAGAATATTACAATCCCAGTGACAGCCTCCAGACAGTTTGGACCCGTCCAACTGAACTCATCAGCTGCTTTTAAAGAGCTGTCACTGAGATGCCGTTGCAAATTAAAACACACTTGACTCCTTTTGCTTTTGATTGGTGCTCTTTAGCATATTAAGTGTTGGCATTGAGCTCTAGGTCCACTGGATGTGGGAAATGTGACAGTAGAGCAGTGCCTTTCATTTACACACAACCTAATGGTGCAATCTGGTTAAGACAAGCGGCACCGGTAGTTTCTGAGAAGGACTTTCCCGCTTTCGCAGCGTCCGCCGAGGTCTGTCTTGCGTATGGCTGCTAAAACTCGAGGGTTTACAAAGAGGAAGGGCGGAAAAATAGCCCTAAGCCAGTGGCTCGAGCTGGAGCTGTGGACAAAGTGCAGAGGATTAGTTATTACTGTTGCCTGTAATCCCCCTTCCCAGGAAGATTATCCTTGAGCCCCTCCCTCGAGATCCCTGCCTCTGTTGGCTCGATGCAAACCAGGTTCCCCGGTGGTCAGCGAAATTAAACTAGAGCTGCAAAATAAGGCACACATGCCTTGGCGTTTCCCTCTGCAAACACCCCCCCCCAAAAAAGAAGACAGGACAAACTGTAATTTATCACGTAAAACACTGTCCATCCAAGAGCTGTTAATGTTGACACAAGTGCGTCATTCGCAGGGGTATTTATGTGCATAATTTACGTGTTACGGACATCGCGGCCCTTGTCAGGATGGAGTCGAGCAAGAGCGTTACAGGCAGCGACACCCGGACTGCCCCCCGTGCGAGGAGGCCCCGCAGCTGTGGGATTCCTGAGAGATGAGCACAGGCAAGCGTCAAAACGTTTCCCCAAGGTGGAGGAGACGCTGCTCCGAGCTCATCCATCCCCATCTCGCAGAGGAAGCCCCCGCCCCCCAGTGCTAGGTGGATGAGTGATGAGCAGGAGAAACGCCTTGGCTCGTGGCGTGGGGGCTGGGGGCTGGCAGGGGACCTGACACTCAGAGCAGCGATGGGTCGCTCAAACAACACCCGAGGAGAATGGTGCTGGGGAGGAGCCGGCTCCAGAACATTCTAACTCCGGAACGTTCTGGCCGTCTCAGTGGGCCGATGGCGCTATGTGGTTCGACTAATTTCGGAAACGGACATCTCCTTCACGGGAAAAGGCAGAAGATGGCATATTGGTTGTCATTGCCACCTTAAGGGTGTAACTTTAAATTCCTACTCCTGCTGTAGTGCCCATGATTAAGGTACTTACCCTGAGCTCCAGTGAAGTTACCCAGCTGTAGAAATGGGTAAATAATTATAACCTTAACACTGTAAGTCGCTTTGGAGGAAAACGGTCAGCTAAATGAATAAATGTAAATGTGTATATATATATAAATGGGTTAATCGGTTTAAGAAGCTTAACACAATGTAAAATTCAGGCAGGTCTGGACTTCTGCACTCTATCGAAACCTCATGTGAACACTTGAAATGGGGTTCCTCTAAGGCTCTGGTGTGATGAGAGGAAATCGCCAAAGATCTAACCAGCCAATGAAACCGTAACTGGCCACAAACAAAATACTTTACGCTGCAGCCCATTAAAGAACCCCAACATTCTGGAGGTGTTAAAGGGTACAGCATGGTGTATTATGGTGAAAATGGTGGGAAATGCCATTACATTTATTAATATGTCAAGTGGTTTTCTCCAAATGATGTGCATCAACCACAGATGAAGATCTTTAGACATAGACACAAGATCATTGGTTCACAGCTTGTCTCATACGATCATGTTGCTCGTTCACTTCCCTCAAGTAGCAGCATACGTAAATAAATTGATAATCATAGATATCTACGTAGATATCCGTAGCAGATGGAGTTGGACTCATTTATATAGCGGTCAAGAGATCAGGAGAGAAGTGGCTCTCAAAGAGATTTCTGGGAGGGATTCAGCAGCACCGAGGGGCAGAGAGTGGTTGCTCCACCACTTCAGTGCCAAAACAACAATGCACCAACATCTTTATATTCCACAGATCAGTCAGCTTTTTAAGGTTACCCAGGTACATACTTCATAAAAAGTCACACCACTGTCAGTCAAATTGTTCCTAAATCACTGCAGCGATACAGTACAAGTGGTTTTACTTAAATCTCTCTCGCATACAGCCAGGCAAACAAAGTTATTTGGAGTTGGTCTGTTCTGTATAGTGAATTAAATTTGCTCAGTTCCAGTTTTTTTTCTTTTCACTTTTTTTCAACTGAAGGAAAACACGTGCAATTAATGCAGCACAGTTGCAACTGGATACCACCACAGCACCATTCTGGTGTTTTTGTATTTTTCTTTGTCCCATGTTATTTTGTTAAACTTCACCTGAACCCTTACACAATAACTCACTGTCTGGGCATATTTTCTTCCTGCTTTTAAATGAAGTGCAATGTTTGCCAGAACAATTGGACAGGACAAGCCTAACGAGGAGCCGTTGCAGAGACGCGAGGTTGTTGCGAACAGCCAGATCCTGAGCTGGGAATTATGACGATTTAAACAGATCATGTACCTAAACTTTGCAGCTCCGTATCCAAAAGAAAATTAGCAGAGAGTACTTGGTGATAGAGACGGACTGAGCAAAACGGCAGAATAAAACTGCAGCTGAGTGTGCGATGTTGAGACGGACACAGCTGTGTGCAGACTTTTAGTAGAATATAAAATTGGTGGTGGGGGGCGATGTACGTTTTATTATTTTTATTTTTGCGTTTTGTGGAATCGTTTCTCCAAAGCAACTGGCAATGTGTCTTTTGTGCGCTAATCTGCTTATGGTGATGAACCCATTTATACAACTGAATAATTTTTTTGTGTCATTTCAGGGTAAGTACTGTGACCGAAGGTACTACAGCAGGTTTCTCACACCCTCGTCATCTTCACTATAGAGAAGATCCCCAGCTCATTCCCAACATCTTGTGTTCACCCTGCTAGGGATCACAGGAGGAGAGGAGGGACACCCTGGGGGCTGAATTAAGTAAAGGAGTAGCATCCTGCATGTCTCTGCAGCTGGGATGGGGCGCGTGTCAAACCATAGGGTATGAGAAATATTGCGACAAACCGCAGATCCCTGCGAAGGTCAACCTCATCGCATATGGTGAACCCCACACTGCGCTCATGATCTAATCGCAAAAAAATCTCGGGTTGGCTACTGATTTCACTTCCTGGGCGAACATCGCTGGCAACCACATGGGGGTATTACTTTCTCCAACCTCCAAACCCGTCGAGGGAACGACACTCGAGTTGGGTCTCTTTCTTTCCCTGCCTTGTCTGTTGGTGATTTGTGTTTAGTGTTTCAGACACCGCGTCTGTGTCCACACTTCACGGTGCACAGCCAGGTACTGTTTCTTATTTCCTGTCCCAAAACAACGTCCTCATTCATCTCGAGGACAAAGACGCCTCAACGCTGCCAGTTTATTAAGTCGCTGTGGCAGCGGCGATCCGACTTCGAACGGGATTTCCTTGCGTTCCTCCTCCTCTCTTCCCCGTCACAAATTTCCTCTCGGTTAAGATTTAATTTCAGCCTCTGCAGTAGTAGTGTGTTTTCTTTCTCCTTCCCTTCATATTTGTACATCATCAGAACAATGTCGTGCCCACCCCCTGCCCTCGGGATCCCGCTAAAAACAAAGCTTCCTTTCACGCGGCTGCCTTTCCATACCCCCCGGGGGCATTCCTGTCAGCTCTGCCAAAGGCACGGAACTGAAACGTAACCCCCAAACAAGCCTTTTTAGGAATGTCTTGTAACATAATTTCTTTAAAAGTTAAATCTTGAACCCCCTCTTTAACCTGTGTTTGTAGACTTGCTGATGTGCCGTGTTGGAGGGTCTGCTCTGATTGGACCCTTGAGCTCAGCCTCTCCGAAGGCCCGACTAAAGGTCTCCGTGAAAATGTGAGCAATTTTTCCACTATTAATTGGTTGTTTGGAAACATAAGGTAATGTCTCAACATCCCGCACATCCTTTAAGTGATGCGCTTGCTGATAGTTTTATGCCCTACAGTCAAGAGGGTGAGAGACTGAAAGGTTTCCTGGACAGAAATGCTGACCTGAGCTGATCTCAGTGGCCTGAGGGATGGAGTCTCAGCGTTTCCTCAATTTAATGACCCTGATTCAAATAGACGGGGGACTGTTATATGGGGGTCAAATTACCATTTTTTTTTTATTTTTTATGGAAAACATAATGTGTTCATGGACCCACAAACCTGAATCTAAAAATGGCCCAAAAAAAATCAAAATAAAGGCATTGCAAGAGAAACTACAATCACACCAGCATATTAAATCATTTTTTATAATTATTATTGCACAATACCTACTTGTTACCATTTCCATTCAGTACGGCTGATGTCCAGTGCATCGAGCTCCAGGTCGAGTTTGTAAAGGAGGTTGGGTTCAGGCTGCTGGTCGATGTCTCAAAGACGCCGATACAGCGGTAAAACAGCCCAGATAACAGTCAAAAGCCGCACTATATGGAGCCAAAGGCCTCTTATGTGAACCAAAGGGTCCCAGGTCATGGTGGCCCAGAACCTGTCCTGGAAACATGGGGCACTAGGATAGCTAAGGTACACCCAGGAGGTCAGCACCAGTCCATCACAGGACAGTCACCCTCCAGCACACACATTTTTAGGACCCAGAATCCAGGATGAACCATTTCTGCTGGAACTTTATTCCTCTTCCGAAAAGTTCCTACCACTTTTCTGGTAGATGCTCTTCCAGTTCGAATGACTGACTCTTTATTGGCTCTTTATTGGCAGTAGCGTGTTCCAAGAAAAACAGATGCGCTAACAGTGAGACAGTAAATGTGTCTCGTGTCTGAATATTGCTGGATGTTTCACACAAAGAGCCCTTTTCACGCTTCGTACGAGCACATAAATCAGCTCGACGTGATTCACTCTCTTCACGCTCGTTTTTTTTATTAATCCCTGTGATGCTAGAATTGTAATAAGTCGGCAAACTAAGCATATGAGTAAAAAAGATTTTCGCAGGGGGCAACGGGTGTGTGTATTCTGCTGCTGCCCTGTGTGTGACGTGGAGCTGCAGTCGCGGATGGGGAGATGGAAGGGCAATGAGTGTGAAATGAACATCTGACAGCTGACACCTTTGTCCATCATACCATGTTAAATGATCAACTTTACACTGATTTATCCATTTATGCAGCACAATATTCTTACAGTATGAATTCAGGGTAAGTACTTCGATCAAGGACAATACAGTAGGTTGAGAATTCGAATCTGGGACCTTCAGATACCATGATAGTGACCCTAACTGCTACGCCACCTCCTGCGGTGTCAAAAAAAAAGTGTAACAGCTCCCCTTCTGACCTTTCATTGCCTCTCATTTCCGCATCTGTCGGTCTCCAGTGGGCCCCCAAACTGTCCAGGTTGAACCACAGCTGGTCAGCAGAAGGTCACATGAAGGAATTTCTCTCCTTCTTCTTTTGCGCCCCTGAAAGGTATTTAAAAATACTTTTGAACCTGCCATGTTGGAGTAATGAGGCTTCGTGACGGGAGCCAGCCTGCATTGCTCTTCAGCCGTTCGCGAGAGATTGATCACCAGATGCTGGCGACGCTCTGTGGCTTTGGCAGCCGACACTCGGCCGTTGGCGGGCGCTGCCATCTGCTCGAGGGGAGAAGGTTAAGGTAACAGCGAGGGGTTCCGCTCCATGGCCATGGGGGGCAGTGCACTAAATGTGGAGCGATAGATAGATAGATAGATAGATAGATAGAGGGTAAAAAAAAAGAAATAACTGTAGTACTGACCACTCTGGCACTTAAACGTACAATCTTCTCATCAGTACCATAGTAGGGCCTCTTGCAGACCACCCACATGTTCACCGACATCATCATTAACGAAGCCGCGGGGATTATTTTCACAAGACAGTGGCATTCGAAATCTGATCGCCATATTGCTGGAGTCCGTAAAAGGAGGCGAGTTTCAGTTGCCATACAGACGTCCCCCCCCCCCCCCCCCCCCGCATGCCAGCGAGGAGCGAACGCTCTTGGTCTTCTCGCACATTAATCACCCACAAATACAAACAGGAACAAACCCCCCGGCAGAGTTGGGTTTCTGAAATACCCGGTACCGTGCCAAACGCCGCCGCTCTTTGAGAAATGTCAGCTTTTCCGAAGGAGAGCTCTCCAAAGGTGGGCCACACTCAGTCCCACGACGCTCCCTGATTCGGATGCGACTCGCCTTTCGCCATCCTCACGTAGACCCTGCTACCTGCGGACATTTACATTTACGTTTATTCGTTTGTCGAGCTTCTTCGGAGATGCTGGGAGGGATTCAGCAGCGCTGAGGAGCAGAGGGGGCTCATTCCACCCCATCAGGGATACACTCTACAGACTTTGACTTTGGACAACATGGAAAGAGCATGTTGTTTGTCATAGTGATGTGGTGGAGGGAAAAGTAAGGACTTTTACAAGCTGTGCTTGTTAACAATGACTATTTATAGTAACTCATTTTTCTGACACTTTTCTCCAAAGCAACTTGAAGCCCTTACAAATTTTCAAGGCTAAGTCCAAAAGTATCAATGATATTAAGTCTGGTCAAAGTTGAGTTATTGGGGGTACTTTTTGACTTACCCTCATATTTACCGCATTGTATAGGAGTTTAATTAGTATTTTTCATGTTGTTATTATTTTTTTCCACACCACCACCTTTCCTTTGCTTATGGCCAGAAGGGTGATGTGGAGAGCAAACCCTCACAGGTAATCTGTCCCTTTAAGACACCTTTTAAACATGATAAAAATAAATGGCTGTGAGTCATACGGAATTAAAATCCAATATCACACTTGCGCGTAATATCATAACACAGTCGACAGATGAAGTTACACAAATGGGAGCGTCGATTCTGCGGAACCCGTGCGTTCAGCACATCTCGCCGAGCGCAGATGTCAGTCCGCCGGTCTGGGGAGAGGATCGGGTTCTCCGCAGCTGGATCACATTCTGCTCGGCCCGATAAAACTCGGTTTCCATTAGCGCCGCCAGGCCAGGTGAGCCGCGGACACGACCGGTACGGTGGAATCGAGAACCGAAAACAAGGGCTTGCATTTCAAAACAGAGCTACGGAAGAAATAAAGGAACAGCGATACAAATGCAGCCGTTCCTCCGAGTGTCCTTATTTGAGCCCTTTCCTTGCCTTCCGAACCGTGAGCAGCCCGCTTGTCTCCAGACTGCTTGGGCGCCACTGGTGTACCATAAAAGGAACTGATATGGCAACAGCTGTAGACTATCGGTTCTCACTTTTGTTCCTAATGTGCTGGAAAGAGCTCCCTGTGCCCCTCGGAGCTGCTGAATCCTTCCCGCAACCAAGAAAGGTCTCAAACCCATCTCTTTGAGAGCCACTCCTCTCCTGATCTCCTGACAGCTCCATAAATGAGTCCAACACCATCTGCTATGATTATCTATGTATTTGCTGTTTCAGTCACCTCTATTAGAGGGATGTGAACCAGCAACATGGTGGTATGAGAAATAGAAGCTGTGTGTTGATAATCCACTAAAACCCAGAGTCAATGATCAGTTCTGATCAACTGATCAGAACTGATACCATGCTGTTTCAGAGATGGAGCAAAATCTTGACTTGCTCACCTGGCTCAAGTTGTGACAGCATGCGCACGCACGCACGCGCACACACACGCACACACACACACACACACACACACACACACACACACACACACACACACACACACACACACACACACACACACACACACACACTGCATAAAGTGCAGTTTATACCACGCTCATAACGCTGAATGTCCACGGTCCACCGTGATGCAGGACCCAAAGACTTGACGGGTTACACCCCACCCCATTTGAACAGGGACCTGCAGGAGAGCAGAATGTTGGACGGCGCCGCCGCGCATCTCCATCTGAAGTCAATTCCATATGGGCGGCGCCTTTGATCTCGGCCGCGCGATGCCAGAGCATTCTGGGTTGCCGCGTGCCGAGCGAGCGAGCAGTTTTCGCTTGTTGCGCGCCCCGCGTACGGATGCTTGCTGACCCGCGGGTTCGGAGTCACTCGGGGAGATTAATGAGGCGGCTCCTCAAACCGCATGCCTGCCGACGTCTGGCCATTACTCACAGCTGACAGCTGGCATTTCACCCATTTTTTCAAAATCATTATCTTATTTTAACACTAAGTGCACCGTAACGAGTTCGGTTTCCTGTCCAGAACGGGACCCCTCGCCGACCCGCTCATTAGCTGCCGCGAGGCTCCTGCTGAAGTGGAGGAGGTTGCTTCCCGCAGAGGCCGGCGCGTTAGCCCAACCACAGCATGGAAAGTTCCGGAAGAGAAAGCAGAGAGGTTGCGCGATGACGAGCGCGGGAGCCTCGGTGCCGCGCCCTTTCTCTCCTCGACGCCAAAGTGCGCCGTCGCCGGTACTTCGAGCGGATGTGAGCCACGCTGAGGGGGCGGAGCAAGGCCGCGTGATGGGAGCTGTCAGCGAAAACCAGGCCGCGTCTCATCCCGTTGCCGTGTGGGGCGGCGTGTGAAAAATGGCACCTTGGCAGCTCCATCAATCAACACGATTGATTCATGTAAATGTGCTGCCCGTGGGGTCAAGCTGCTCCTGAGCTTAAATGCTGAATGGGACAATGGGGTTGGGGGGGGGGCGGGTCTAAAGGGTGAAGCCCAGGAATGACTGAGATGTTCCTGAACTGCTTATTATAATAAGAAATTAATGCATTTCATCGGTCATGTGACACGTTGAAGGTTTGTGCACTGAGCAACGTACACCGATTTACTCATTGATGCAGCAGGGTCACTTTTACTGTATCGGTTCAGGGTACGTACCTTGATTGAGGTACTACAGCAAGAGGTGGAATTTGAACTCAAGTCCTTCAAGACAACGAAGCAGCAGTTTTAACCGCTACACCACCTGCTGGCCTTGAATGTTTAAGGTTGCTGTGTTAAAGTGTTTGTTTATTGTTTACCTATATTACGGTTAAAGCCTCCTGGAAAGTGTTTTCAAAGTCACGGTGGTGTGTGTGTGTGTGTGTGTGTGTCGCATCCAGGGAGTACACTGCCTCACACCCCATGCTTCCCGGATACACTCTGGACCTCGGTAAACAGTGAAGCTTCTGCTCTGTGACGTCCATGACTGGTGTTGGCAATGAAGTTCTCAAACATCTCAGCTGTGTTTTGGATCCTTCGTGGATCTGAGACACATATCGACATTTCGCATCAAAATAGCGATGACACCCCCCACGTGTGTATCCAGTCACCATTCGCTGGTGATGTGATGGTATAATGAAGACGATGAAGATGATGAGTGACCTGAAGTGTCTGCTTTGTCCTGGCTGAGGAGGTCTCCGCAGCAAGATGGTTAAAATCACCTCTGATGGAGAAAAATGAGCTCCAGGTGGGGTCTGAGGATGCAGAAACATCTGGACATGATGTAACACCACCTGTTCGCCTCTGAGTTCTGAACTGGTACACGAATGGGCCTTTTCCAGTAACTCTGGCTTCACGCAGAGCTCAGGTGATCTCCACAGATTCTGCAGCTGTTGGGTTGTCTGCGTGATGTCAACCCGCTGTTTCACCTTTGTTGAGAGCGAGCAGAAGTGGAAATGTCCTTCAGCCAAAGTATTTCTGAATCTCTGTTGGAGTTTGAAGTTTCCTTCTTTAGTTTATTGCATCTTCTGCCGTGGCCTCCACAAAAGCCTGCTCACGAGAACATGGAGATATTGTGGCCTGTGGTCATCAGGATGGACGTGGAGATGTTACTGTAATGTGATCTTCAGGGTGGAGATGAAGATGTTGCCTCTTTACTGTTGTGTTGGATTTGTGGACAGGGACATAGATGCTGTGGCTATGATCTTCAGGGCTGCTCGTCACCCTACCCCAACTCCATCCTCTCTTTACCCTCAAGCCCAGGAAGCAGCTGAAACCAAACCTCAGTGTTGATCTCTGGTGGCAGGAAGAAAAATCCATAGTCTGTTTGGGTAAAGATATTCCCATGGCACGAGGTACCACGCACTCCTGGTGTTTGTGTTAAGTGTTGAATTTATGGGGTGTAGAACCCGGGGCCGCCCACGGTCGCTTGTGACGCGCCAACGAATCGCTGGGAATCTCGTCTCGATCTTGGCAGGAGATTCATCTCACGGAGGGGTTCTGCTCTGAGTCAGGGGGACAGGATTGCCAAGCAGGGTCATTGGGCTGAAATTATGGGATGGGCATGTGTCACCAGAGCCCCTGTGGTCTGCAGGGGTTGCCAAGGAGGGGGTGGGGTCGGGACCCAGAGTCCAGGAAGCATTTCGTCCGTCAGCAATCATCAGCAGGACCCTGAGGAAACGTGACCGTTCAGCTCCAAAATTGGTACACGTGATACCGAGTAAAGTGGGCAACAGCACAGCCAATCAAAACACTCCTAATTTGCATAAGCGGGAGTATAGTGGTTACAGCTGCTCCTTTGGACCCAAAGGTCACAGGTTCAAATCCCAGCTTCAGCTCAAGGTTATGACAGTTGGAGCTTCTAATCAGAGCATTTTGTACGTTTTGCAAATCTGATTCAGGCTAAATGATGGTGTCTCAGGCGTCTGGAACGATTCCCTGAGCCTGACTGCAGAAAAGTCTTTTGAGAATATAAAATTTTCGCTTTAAAGCGCGCGTAAAAAATAAATCCAGCTGTGCAAGAGCATGTTTGACCTCAGACGGCGTCACGCTGAAAGGCGAAAGCCTGATAGCGGGATGGCGAAGAAGAGCCCAGTTCCACGGAGAGCGAGAACCGCCGTCCGCGCTGAGAAAACCTCAAAGCCGTTTTGCGAAGATCTCATCCAGGTGACCTTCTCACCCTGGAATTCCAATCGTTTGGAAGGCTGTTTCGCAGCTATCGCTTCCAACATGGAGCACGTGTGCGGGAGGAGGTGGCCGAGTGCCTCCGTGATTCTGCTCCCAGACAGTAAGAAGAGGTAGTGAAAGGTCAGCTGTTACTGCGTTTACCTTCAGCATCCTGATGGCTTGTTGGGCCCAGAGTACCTTCACCATTGAGCACTGACCCATGTGCCTTGAGTCGGTACACACCTCACCCTTGGGGGCAGGAGCAGATGGTCAACTGTCGTTCTACTGAATGGTCACTGGCTTAGGTTTAGGGTAAGGGTTAGGGTTAGGGTTTGGAGTTAGGGTTAGGGTTAGTTATAGGGTCAGGGTTAGGGTTAGGATTGGGGCAAGGGTTATGGTTAGGGTTAGAGCTAGGGTTGGGGTTATGATTAGGGTTAGGAGTTAGGGTTAGGATTAGGGTTAGTTATAGGGTTAAGGTTTGGGATTAATGTTAGGGTTTGCAACCTTTATTTGTCTGACACGTTTCCCCAAGTTGACTTACAGTATGAAGTTTGCACAATAAGGTACTTACTCCGTTACCCATTTATACAGCACGGTAACTATTACCGTATTAGCTCAGGGAATTCAAACCCAGGTCATTCTAGCTGCTAGATGACAGCGCTAACCCTAACCCCCCGCTGCCCATCACTGTATTGGCCTTAAGAGTCCAGTGATTCTCGATAAGAGCATCAACAAAATGTTCGAATACAAAAATAAAGCTTTGTTCGCGTGACCTGTTCTTTGTGGTTCATTGTCCCGGCTATACATTTATTCCCCCTTCTGTACACTGTTTTTACCCTGCTGTAATTCCCGCTTCATGTCACTGCAGGAAATGGAGCATAGATGCGTCTGAAGTACTGGGGCATTGATACGTAGTAATCAAAGCATGGCTGAATACCTGGATTGCTGCCCCGCCTTTAGTCCCGCCCACTAGTCCACCTGCCAGCCCACCCACACTTCGCATCGTCCATCACCATCATACCATCACGATTTTTCCTACCTCGCTCATCTAAAGGATTGACGTCTTCGCTGTGGAATGTGTACAATAATCATCTCTGACACTTTGTCACATTGTTGCTTTCCTCACCCGAGTACAGCGCCTAGCGGGGGGAGCAGATGAAACATCACATGTATTTAAAAAAAAAAATAAATAAAAAAAAAACACGTCTGGAAACTGTTGCGTTAAACTGTTCGTGATCCTGATCAGTTTGAAAATTCAGCAAAGCAATTATCCATGAGGGAAAATGAGCGTCACTCCAAGATATGAAGTAAAACAAAGTGGGAGACACATGACTGGCAGCGAAAGTGCAGCGGCCCGAACTGATCAGACGCGACCCCATCCCCCCCATCCCCATCCCCATCCCCATCCCCACCCCACCCCCCGGGGGCTCTTTCGGTGACATCGCCGAACTGCGAGCCACGCGAAGCAGAACAAACGTACGTCGTAATGGACCTGGAAACGGTCGTTCCAGAGTTCGACCCGATGTTTACTGATTCTGGCGCCTCCGGTGATTGTCGCCGCGGGTCGTGCGCGAATCCAGCTGGCCGACAGGGCCGCGAGCATGAAAGGTATGGCATGTCCTCGGGAACACGGCCCAAGGTCAAAGGTCACGGCTACGGGAAGGGCTTCACACGCCGAACTCGTGTTGCTTTTGGACGGATTACTCCTGTCCCCCGCTAACCGGTCCTCATTCGTTCCTGAAAACCAACCAAATGTCGGAAAACCAGATAATTAAATTATTTTTTCTATTTTTTTTGCCGTTTTATTGCTTTTATTCCATTATTTCTGATGGGGAGAAAATGTTGCTTTCGTTCCAACGTCGTCCCGAGTTCACGCCAAAGTAGCCCAACTATGCCGGTGCCTGGTGTCATCAGGCAAAAGCAGCGTATCACGTAAAAATTTTCTGGTTCTACTTTTTTATGCGTTTTTTCTCTGGAAAAAAAAAAAAATTACATTGCCATTTTTCAAATGATGCGCGTGGTGGCGACGCTGGGGCCGAATCTCCCTCACCGTTCTACATCCGACAGTTTTCTGTACGTAGTACGTTTCGATCAGAGAAAAGAACAGATTTCCTTTTTATTTCGGTATAATTTATGAATTACTTATTTTTTTATATAAATGCAGAAATGAGATTTTAAGAAGAAAATGCATTTTTTAAAAGCGATTCCAGTAACATGTTCTACATTCGTTGAGCTCATGCTTCTCGCAACAATGACTTATGTCAATCTATCAACAGTTATGTATCCATTTATATGACAGGGTAATTCAGGGTAAATACCTTGCTCAAGGGTACTATAACCAGAGATGAGATTCAAACCTACAACCTTCGGATCTATAGGCACATGAAAAAAGTTTGAAACTGTAAGAAATAGATAATCGGTGCTCTTACTGCAGTTTCAGATATTTTGGAATTCGGTAAAGAGAATGAGCATTTCAACAATCGTCGGCTTGTCTTTGTTGTCGAGTCGCGCGATCGTTTTGTTAGTAGCGCACCCATCATATGTGTAGCGGTCGAAAATTGTTGCGTGTTTCGCGCTCCGCCTTAAGATCACTTCTCATTGAATTTTTTCCTGAAAACTTTTTGTTTCCGAAAATTCCCATATATATCTCGCACCCCGATTTTCAACTTGAATTTTGGGGAAAAAAGTGTTGAGTTTTATTCCAATAAATACGGTAAATCATTCAGCGCTTTGAGATCCAAAAATCCACTGTCAGGTGGGAGTGACTTCAAACCACACGCTGACTGAAGCCGCTTATCCCGAGCAGGGTCGCGGTGAGCCGTAGCCCAACCCAGCAACACAAGGCGCAAGGCTGGAGCGGGAGGGGACACACCCAGGACGGGACGCCGGTCCACGACGCAGTCCACCACAAAGCACCTCAAGCAGGACTTGAACCCCAGACCCGCCGCACCACAGCACCCCGTTCAAGCCGAACGGCTCGGCCAAAAATGATGTTTCCTGGATCCTCATATTCAGCAGTTGAGTTACGAATTCTTGGAGGTGCTCAGTATTTTTTTAACACCTTTTTCTTTGACTACTTATTCTCTAAAATTTCCTACGAGAGTGAATTCCACCTGTATTCACATGCCTGGCTGACAGATGGCAGTAAAGAGCACGCGAGCGGAACACAGGGGCGGAACCGCCGTTCGCACACCGTCCGGTGCGATATGGCTGCGCGGTGCCCGTGTTTCCGCTGCCGGGGGTGTCCTCACCTTGGCGATTTCCACGATGTCACCGTTTGTCCCCCTCCGCAGGAGGTCGCACCAATTTACGACGGCAGTAAGTCAAGTGCGGCTCTATTTTGAACCGAAACGGGTTAAGGGTGCTCTCGGCGACTTCGCGCACCCGCTTGATTCTTCGTCCCACGGATGTCGCCCCCAAAGCGCGTCCATCCTAACCAAACACCTTCGGAGACACGTCGATATTTGTCTTAACCGCTGCGGCTCTTTGCTGCCGGAGCAGCGAGATGCCGTGGAGCCGCCCCAGACCGCGGCGCACCGGGTAGCCGAGCCGCTGCCAGACGCTCCGCGAGACTCATAAATCGGCGGCGCCGTTGACTCGGAATTACCCTGCTTACATCACCGTTTCCTTCATTCCACAGATTCCTCAAGAAGCCCTCCAATCAGGATGCTTCCTGGACGCTTTCTTCGATACAAACCCCGATCGGCTACCCGGGGCCCGCCTCTTCGGACGTTTTCATTCCCCACCTCCGCTGCCGATTTGTGCCGCGTACCTGTCTCGGCACCTTTACGCTGTAGCTGCTCAGCTGTTTTCCATAATTACCTGCTCGGTACCGCGCTTGCTGAGGGTGTGATTTTATAATTCTGCATGATTTTATGGTGCCGCAATAGTGAAGCGCCGGTGCCCTCGCCTCTCCTGGGCTGTGGGTTCGAGCGTGGGTGCAAATCCGAGGTTGCGCGTTCTCCTCATGTTCGCATGGGTTTTCTCCAGGTGCTCTGGTTTCCTCCCACACTCCAAAAACCTGCGTTTCAGGTGGACATGTGACTCTAAGTTGTCCTGTGTGTTTGTGTGTGTGAGTGAGAGTGTAACTGCCCTGTCCCACCTGGGGTGTACTTGCGCCCAGTGAATGTGGGATGGGCTCCAGACCTCCGCGACCCAGACGAGGACCGGCGGTCTAGTGAAAGTGGGAGAACGAAAGTGCGACAGGGACACGGATCACTGCCTGCAAACTTTGGGCCCCCTTCCTCCTGTTGGTTTGCACATTTGCGTGTCCTCATTAGCGGTGTCCACTTGGGGCTGAAGGACTCAGTCCGTCTGGGTGTTTCTGTAGTATCTTTGGCGCCCCCCCAGGTCCCGTTTGTCCCGACTCCTAACAACGGACTCCGGAGAGGGGGGGGGGGGGGGGGGGTTCGAAACACAAATTAGCGTTCTCACCAGGGGCACTGACTTCTAATTCAGTCCAGCAACATCAGCCTTTCACCCATTAGGAGAGCTTTCCAGGCCCGTAGTACAAGGGCCGGGTTCGAGAATAGAGCAGCGCTCACGTCAGAGAGCCGTTGTTACGCACGTCCTCCACTGGAAATTCTTCCTATCGATGAGCCCTCCACATTACACATACACACAGAGTTATTAAATTCAGCCGTGCCTTGTGGCCCTCGAGATAACAGGCCAACGTCCGCGCAGATGAGTAATTAATCTGCAGGGGGTGAAAAAGATGGTTTGGAACATCTGCGAGGGCAATCGCTAATCAGCTCCTACTTTCCAAATATAAATCAATTACGGCGCCTCTGCTCTCTGTCTGTAGGTCACGACCGGTAATATTCCTGACCGTGGTGTTGAATTGGTGCGGCGGGGGCAGGGGTGTGTGGGCGGAGGTTTACTGCGTTCGCAGGTGAGTTTACTCTCAGAAGCCTCGTCGTTTACCCGGCGTTCACCCGTGAACAACGCCGTTGTGCGTTCCAACGCAACCGTTACGCGAGCGCACGCTTTCGAGACGGAAAAGGTCACTTTCGACAGATAATGATTTTATCGTCATAATGAAAACGCAATTCAGTGAAATCGAAACACGGCGCGCTGCCTCGTGGTGACATCATCACGTAGATCATCTCACATATCGACGCTCATGTCATGTCCATTTCTGCACCGTATTTCCGGCTGAAATGCGACAGGTCTCTGGCGTAACCATGGAAACGCCATAACGTCTTTGTCTTCCATGTTAATAGAGCAGTACGTTGAACGCCCTTATTTAATTTACTTACTAATTTATGTAATTTAATAAAATAAAGTTCCTCATGTGTGCTTCAACTTCTGTTTACATATTAACAATGACTTAGTAATGAATATTAGAAATAATATATATTGTATTATTATAAATAGTATATTATAATTATTCTATTCAAGTTTTCTCAAAGTTGATGTTTCTGTTATTGATGAAACATATAATTAAATCACTTAAAATATGATGTTATTAAAGGAAATGAGAGTGTGAGGGAGCATATTTTGGAAATGTGTTATATTCATATCTATATGTATATATATGCTGTATATATGAATATAACACATTATATAACACACCTGCCACACAGAGGGCACTGGCTCAACCCACTGCACCACCACGCGCGACAGGAAGTTACGACGCGGTGAACTTATTACCTGTCGGAGCTGCGGTGTGGGCCGTATTCAGAGTTTCTCTACAGTAATAGTTAGGTTCCCATGGGACTCCCGCTGGCTGAGGGTGTGTGTAGGCAGCCTGGGGGGTCGGGGGGGGAGGGGGGTTGGCGGTTGCTGTCCGCTGCCAGCTCCTTTTGGTTCAGCTTAACTACTTAAGGCCTGGACCCTCAGAGGCACAGCAGTTGGTGGTGTGGTGGTTTAAATTGCTTCTTTTGGCTCTGAAGGTTGCAGGTTTGAATCCCACCTTCTGCAGTCAAAGTGGCTTTGTTGTCATTTTACCCACATACAGCTGGTACAACATACAGTGAAATAAAACAACGTTCCTCCAGGACCATGGTGCTACACAGGAAAAAAAACAATATATTACAGTACTCTAGAGTACCACTCTTGAGCAAGATATTTATTCTAAATTGTTCTAGTAAAATTCCCCAGTTGTATAAATGGGTAGATAATTGTTGGTGAGAATGCTGTAAGTCACTTTGGAGAAAAATCTCAGATAAATGTAAGTGGAGGTGTTGGAGTGGCAACAGGGGACCACCTGCAGCCTTTGCCATCGTTCCCAAGTTGACGTTGAGTTCGACCCCAGGCCCACGGAGCGCTTTGTGGTCTCAGCCTTTTCTCCCTGGAAATTTCTTCAGACGCATTCTTAGAAAAAGAGAAAACCAGATGTTGCTTTTCCTGAAAATACGAAAATAAATAAGAACACGTTAATTGATCATGCACATTTGGACCTTCATGCGATGGATGGATGGAAGTTAAGCTGTGCTGCTCATGGAATAACTGTAACTGATGTCATGAGCTCCAGTGTTTGACTTGCTGTCTTTCTGAACGTCAAGGATGACCGTGAGGTGCTTTTCAGATGCTGAGGAGAACACATCACTTTGACCAGACGTATGTCTTCGATGAAGACGGAAGTCTGACCGCACAGCCCCTCCCCCCTTTGTCCCTGGGTCTCGGCTGTCTCCGCCGTCCTACCTGGCCGCCTCTGACAGAGAAGGGTGAGCGGCTGATTCAGTTAAAGAGGCTTCAACACCTGTTTGCGTCACCCAGACTGTCTCTCCTCACCCTGTTCCGATGCTGGCGTAGTCATGTGGGGTGGGGCCTAATACTCTCCTTGCTTCCCACATATTGAGGGAAGGCTGAAGGTTCAAATCCTGGAAAGGCGAATAAAAATTTTTTAAGATGTACAAGTTGTAACAGTTTTTTTTTTCTTTTTTTTTTACGGATACTATTAATGGTGTTACTAAAATGCAGATGGGGGGCCGCCATGGTGCAGCAAGCGGGTTTGGCCAGGGCCTGCTCTCTGGTGGGTCTGGGGTCCGAGTCCTGCCCGGGGTGCCTTGTGACGGACTGGCATCCTATCCTGGGTGTGTCCCCTCCCCCTCCAGCCTTACGTCCTGTGTTGCCGGGTTAGGCTCCGGTTCTCCATGATCCCGCTTGGGACAAGCAGTTTCAGACTGTGTGTGTGTGTGTGTGTGTGTGTGTGTAAAATGCAGATGTCATTCCTGTTAGGATAATTCAGATGCTGAAGTTAATGAACTCAATAAATTACTCAGAACAGGAAATATTTACATAAACTCTAATTTTAAAAAGACAAACTCTTATTTTTTTTAAAAAAAAAATCAGTTTTTTTTTTCTCCGGTATTCTGCCATCAGTTGCCCCATCTCGGAATGAAGGAGGTTGTCAATGAAGGCGGGTCAAAACTGAATGCTCATTTCTGATTGGTCAACACTGAACTTAGCTGACAGGTTTCATTGGACAGAGAAATGTTAACCTTTCATGGTATTGACAGCTGAGATGTTGTGTGTTTTGCATGATATGCAATATAGTTCATGATAAAATATGAAATTCAAACTCTGCTCCTGCTACTCCTACCTTGTCCATAACTGCTATGTTGCATAAACAGGGAAATTGTTCTAAGCTGTTCTGGAAGCAGGTATTAGCTACATAAAGAATTAATAATTATATTATTATTATTATTATTATTATTATTATTATTAAATTGAGTTTTGTGCAGCTACTCGTGCAATGAACATCGGTGCATAAAGTGGAAAGAAACAAATTAAGTTTACTTAAGAATCACTTCTTTGCAACTATGTCTCTTTCTCCTAATATAATGAACAAATTGTATTTCTCTGAAATGTACGTCGCTTTGGAGAAAAGCATCTGCTAAATGAGTAAATGTAAATGTCATTAAATCAAGAATCATATAAAGCATTGAATGAAAAATGACATAACTTAGCGAAGAGGTGACACTGGTGGCTTGTAGTAAAGGGAACATGATCGGTTTTATGGAGACAAAGTTAAAATACGAAATGCAAACCATTCAGAAATGATGTAATGGGGCACAAGTACATTTCTTCTCACTTAATAAAAGTTCATGGAGTAAATGTAATTCCAATAATAATAATAACATGTCAGCTGGTAGTGCAGGGGTTAGAACTGCTGCTTTTGGATCCAAAGGTTGCAGGTTTGAATCCTCCTTCTTGCCATAATTCTCCTGAGCAAGGTACTTATCCTAAATTGCACCAGTAAAAGTGACCCAGCTGTATAAATGGGTAAATAAGTGTAAAGAGCTTTAACACCCTAAGTCGTTTTGGAAAAAAGTGTTGGTTAAGTGAATAAATGTCGGACTTCGATGTTAGGAACGATCCAAGTTAAACGGATGTCGAGTCCCACCGTTTCTTTGACGCTCAAGAACGAAAAAACTTTGCACGAGTGGCTTTCTGAAAGGGACACAAGAGGACGGAGATCTTGGAAGGAAAGACACATTTTTAAAGGCGATGCAAAGACTGTCCCGTTCCCTCCAGAGGACAAACACCTCCCAACGCCGACTGCGTGTGGAACTGACCGTCGGACCGACCGCTGGAGCGCTCAGTCACCTCCCGGGTCTGACGGGTGGCCGACAAACTCATTGTTTTATGGTTCGGTAATTTCATTTTTAGTTCAGATGACCTCATGGATGTTGACAAGTGCCCTTTCATTACTAATGAGTTCTCAGTAAGCATTAGCAAAGTTTTATTGCAGTCTTGATGGCTTCTACCTCATACCGTGCATAAATAAAAAGCGCCTGTTTCTCATTCCCTTTTAATATAATTGATGACCTTGCTGCTGAGCAGCAGGATGAATATAGATTGTGAGCTTCGTAATGCACAGCGAACATGTGTTCAGCTTTACACGTAAGAGGAAAAGTGTTTAAGTACCGGTAACGGGTGACTCCGGGCAGCGAAATCGCCTTCAGCACGTCATCGAGGTGGAACTCAGCTGACTTTGACTGAGGTCAAAATGTGGCCGAGGGCACCGTGTCTTCATCTGCCCTTGTAAAGATACACCTCATTGTGGATGGATGGATGGATGGATGGATGGATGGATGGATGGATAGATGGATGGATGGATGTCATTGTGGTCCAAGCCATGGTGACATCCCACCTGGATTACTGCAACTCTCTCTTGTCTGGTTTTCTGCCATTAAACTTCTCCGGATCATAACAAATACCGTGGTATGAGTTGCGTTTGTCCAACCAAAGTGTTACCATGTATCCAGAGGAAGTCTACTGAAGTTGAACCGAAGCTGAGAGAGCAGGTATACTGAAGCTGAACTGTAGTTGAACTGAAGTTGAACTGAAGCTGAACTGAAGCTAAGAGAGAAGGTTTACTGAAATTGAACTGAAGGTCACAGAGCAGGTTTGTTGAAAGTGATCCTGAAAAAGCAGGTGGACTGAGGCTGCACTGAAGCTGGGAGAGAAAGGGGACCTGAATGGAACTGTATCTGGGGGGGGTCCATCTGCTGAAGCTGAAGTGAAGCAGGGAGCAGGTGAACAGCAGCGGAACGAAGCGCTCTCCTACCGAAGCTCAAGAGAGACTGTAACTGGACCCATCGCGACCAGACTGGTGTCAGCAGACCTGAACCGGGCCAAACGCGATAGTGCTGTCCAGGTGCCCCTCAGCTTCAGCCAAGGCACCCGAACAGCTGTTTGAGCTCAGTTCCAAATGTGAAGAAGAGTGTGCGTGCGCGCGTGTGCGTATGTGCGTGTGCTTCCTGCCAAGTCGCGTGCCGAACGGGCGAAAGGCGGCAGGCGGTCACATCGCGTCTCCCGGCTCACCTGCTCCGGCGGCCACGCCAAGGCGCGCGCCAACAAAGGCCGGGAGCGGTGATGTAAGGGTGCGGGGCGGGGGCGGATCCCCGGAGGGCTGCTATCGCCGCGCCGCCTCTGGCTCACGACTCCGGCCTTATTGAAAAATCGATGTCCATTTGTGCGGCCAGCGCACGTGGCAGTCTGCCAGCTCGCCTGAAATCCCCTAATGAAGCCCGATCCCGTTACCTGATGCCTGATTTACTGTGTCAAAGTGACTTTGCAGCTGAAGTCATGGCTTTCTGGAAGGGCCCGTGGTCGAGAGTCCCCCCCGCCCCGCCCTCCGCGGGGTGGAGGTCAGGCGGCCGAGCCGCGCTTCCTCTGCTTCGCCGCTCCATCCAGGTCACGAGGACCATGTGAGCTGTCAGAGGTCACTTTGTAGGGCGTTCACGAACGCTTCTGTGCTCGCCAGACGCCGGTGGCACGGCGGCGCAGCGGGAAGTTCTGGTGTCTCATAGTTCCCGGATGTGGGTTCCTGTCTCGCTCAGTGCGTGTGGAGTTCGCACGTTCTCCCTGTTTTCGCGTGGTGTTCCACTAGGTGCTCTTGTTTCCTCCCACAGTCCAGAGGCATGGGTTTCAGGTGTATTGGTGACTCTACATTGTCAGTAGTGTGCATGTGTGTGTTACACTGCTCTGTTGTATAATGACGGTAAGGACTTCACTGTAGTATATGTAACACTGTAAGTGCTGATATATTTACATATTAATAAACATATTGAAATTGTCTGTATTTCGCGGTGGACGGATGAACACGTAACTGCTGTGAATGACGGGGGGGGTCAGTGGCGTCGCCCTGTTTTCTCACTCCGTCGAGGAACCCAGCTGTAACCTCCGCCGCCATCGAGCTCTGATTGACACCGGCGTGGTGGGGGGGGTGGGACGAGAGCGAGCTCAGCCTCCGGTTCAAAGTCATCGACGTTCGACAGCCCGTACTGCCCCCCCCACCGGGGAATGAGTCAGCGCGGTACGGACACAAACGCACACTTTGACGTCCCGCTCCGAACATCTTCCTTCCACCTAATATCATAAATGTCCGAGTGAGAAGCCCCTCGCCTCCCCTCCCCCAGGCCGCTCCTGCGCACGCCCCCCCCCCCACCCCCAACCCCCCACCATTGTATAATGCAATTTGGTTGATTAAAAGAAAACATTAAAGTGAAACTTATTGGATTTGACAGCACGTACGGATGCGGACGTTGGCCAGCCACTCTCTTTATTGGCTCCGAGAAAGAGGATCACGTCATGGGCAGACAAACCTTGGCCAGAGGGTGTCCTGCACGACGGACGGATGCTCATCAGAGCCCCCCCCCCCCCCCCCGACTCTAACCTTGAGCGCTCGCCCAGGAGGGGACCCAGGAAACCTCTTCGGCATAATCATCCGGAGGGGAGTCCTTTTATTTATACCAATAAACAGAGGGATTTGTCATTAATCTAATGAGGGGTGGGGCAGCGGGGGGGTGAGACGTCCTCACCTCTGTCTTCGCCTTTCAAAGATGAGTCATCCATTGTTTTAAGAGAGTGCTGCCGGGGAGGAGGTGTGATAGCGCCGAATACTAAACACCTGCCCGTCGCTCGGAACTCACCTCTCCGTGGGCAGCGGAGGCTGTGCTTGTTGACGTCACCATGGCGATGAGGATGTCCGCAGATCGTCTTTGTGCTCCACCGGCGGGTGTCACGGGGGCCCTTGGGCCACGCGGCGGAAACAAGGCCGTCTTGCACGTGGCCCCGAGGCGAAGAGCGGCTGGATGGAGGGATGAAGGTGCTCTGGAGCACGAAGATGTTCTCGCCGACCGATCGGAAGCGACGAGGCTAAGTTGGCCCTCGACCCAAACTGAGCGGCCGATCACGCAATCAATCCGTGATCAATCCCAATCCACGGTTTTATCAAACCTGTCTCCCACAGAGGGTCATATGAGTACATTGACCCCCTTGTCCCCCTTAGTTTTACCACGAAATGGTTATTTAATGAGAACGAAATTAATTTCTATGTGTGTAGTGAGCAATTCCATGTGTTGCTTTGGAGGAAATCTGGTGTGTAGTAGAAACACACAAGTAGCGCAGCTGTAAAAGTAAGCGAATTCCAAGTTGCTCTGGATAAACCAAGCCGGAAAGTAGATTCGAGGATGTAAATCATAACCCTCTACTGATTTATCTATTGCATTTCCCCAAAGTGACTGACAGCATTAGGTGTTTAGTTATTTACCCGTTTATAGAGCCAGATAACGTTATGGGAGTATTTAGGGTAAGGACCTTACTCAGCAGCACTACAGCCAGAGATGGGAACTGAACCTACTACCTCCAGGTTCAAAGGGAGTAACACCAACTACAAAGCTACCAGCTATGCCTGATTTCACCTTTAAAATTTAGATTTTATTAATTTATTTTCTACCCCTCCCTCGAGGGTTCACATAAGGTCGAGCACAGCTATCCATGTTTGCTGGAACACAAAGGTCTAATAGACCTGCTCTTATTTTTAAAGACACGACAGTCATGTCACGCCTTACGAAGACTATTAGTTCCAGAACGGTTCTATGGTAAAAAATTTTCTGTGCATCTCCGAGCCCCAAAATTAACCGCATTTATGCTAAAAAATTAGCAAATCCCATTAAAATGAACACTTAGTTCAGCAATTATATCAATAATAATAATAACAACACAACATAACAGCATTCCTTCTTTAATTAATTTTTAATCACATGTTCCATAGTGTACAGCTGAGAGTGTAATGGTTAGCACTCCCTTTGGGTCTAATGGTTACTGGTTCAAATCCCACTTCCAGCTGTAGTGCCCTAGAGCAAGGTATTTACCCTGAAGTGCTCCAGTAGAATCACCCAGGTGTTCAAAGGGATAAATAGTTCCTTTGGCAGAAGGGGATGAATCAATGGGAAGGAACAGCGAGTAGCACTGCTGTCTCACAGTGCCTGGGTGGTGCATGAGGGCGTGGGTTCCATCCACGCTCAGTCTGTGTGTAGTCTGCATGTTCTCCCCACATCTGTGTGGGTTTCCTCCGGGTACTCTGGTTTCCTCCCACACTCCAAAGATGTGCTTTTCAGGTTCCCCCATAGTGTGAGTGACAGATTGTGTGTGTGTTCCACTGATATGGATGAGTGACACAGTGTAAGTAGTGTATCTAGCAGTGTAAGTCACCGCAGTGAATAAGGTGTGTGGGCTCATAACTAAATGTGGGCTAGATAAATAAATGTAGACGTGTGTTACCAATATTAACACTGTGTGTTTGGCTCACCTCTACCTATTACACAATATACACATATTAAACGCCCACAAACAAAACACACCATTACGATACCGAGTGCGTCATTCATTCAACCTTTAATGTAAAAAGCTACAACACAATAGAAATCAATGGAAACAACGGAAATTAATTCCCACTCGCCGAACCAGCTAACGATGACTGGATGGTCCAAACACGTCCATGATGAGCGCGAGCCAAAGTGTAGCAGTGAAGGAGGACTGCAGGGCAATAGCCCTAAAGCTGTGTCACATGTCGCTTTTCTAATTGTCCTCTCCATGATCTCACGGGTTTCCTCCAAGTGCTCTGGTTTCCTCCCACAGTCCAAAGACATGTTTCAGGCAGACTGGTGACTCTGCCTGAAATGTGTGTGATTGTCCTGCGTTGGACCTGCAGCCAGTCCAGGGTGTACCTTGCCCCCCCGCCCTATGCTTCCAGGATAGGCTCTGGACCTCCGTGACCCTGTACTGGACGAGCGGTTGCTGCCACTGGATGGATGCAGTTTTGTTGATATGTGGTGCGGCGGATCTCCAGCGCAGCCCTTGGAGATAAACTCGCTGGAAAGGCTGTTCGGTAAAAACAAACAGACTGGAAAATAAACCAATAGAGTTTTTAGCTGCAGGAATAAAGTTAATGGGAAGCTCATTTATCATTTTCCAGTGTAATTTACTGCGTTGTCTCACACTGGCACCGGAACATTGAGATGTTTGGGTGTAAAACACCAACGAAGGCGCAGTTACCGCTTCCAATCTCTCGAAAGTCATTTTTCTTAATGGCCTGCGTTCTGAAAAGGGATGTTTTCAAATGTCCTGTGGGGGCAGCTAATATCGGGCTGGAAGGGTCTCTGTGGACGGGTTCACTTTGCCGTAACTCGTCTGTTGACAGGACAGTTAGTGGGACAAGTGCACAGCTGTTTCCCAGCACTGCCAGATGTGCTTCACTGGTTGGGGCAGGGCGGGACGGGAGGGGGGGGTTTTGACAGCGCAGAACCAATTAGGGTCCATCCCGACTCTGGCCAGTGGCTGTCCATGATGTCAGGATGAAGACACCCTCCCTGTCCATCAAACACTTGTACCACCTCCTGGCTGGTACACACCACGTGTGTGTGTGTGTGTGTGTGTGTGTGTGTGTGTGTGTAGACAATTACAGATTGTCCAGAAAGCTGCAAAAAAAATAATTAACAGTCCCCAGCCAATCAGAATCAAGTATTTCAGCAGAACAGCAGGGGGCGTAGTGATTGGGGTCTTACTGTAGAATCAACTGGAACCAGCTTCTGTGATCAAAGTACTGACCCCAAACTGTAAGGACAGTAAGGATCTGGCCCCTCGTCCCACAGTGCATTGGTGGGGACGCTGTCCTTACAACCATTGGGTGTCCATCATATGACTGATCAAGTCCAGTCCTCACGGGTCCAGCTTCCGGCTGCAGGAAACGTTCCCCGGAGGAAGGTCCTCCAGCTGAAGAGATGCTTTGGAGGATATAAATGCAGTGTTTGGACCAGGATTGGTGTGTGTGGAGTCTGCATGTTCTCCCCATGTTTGCGTGGGCTTTCCCCTGGGGGCTCTGGTTTCCTCCCACATTCCAAAGACATGTCTTATAGGTGATTTGATGACTGTAAGTTGCCTTTTGTGTGTGTGTGTGTGTGTGTGTGTGTGTGTGTGTGTGTGTGTGTGTGACTACTCTGTGATGGACTGCTGTGCCATCCAGCCTCTATGTAAACACCCCATGTTCCCAGGATAGACCCTGCACTTCCGTGACCCTGTATTTGACCACCGTTTCTCCACGACGGACTTCACTAAGACACTTTGAGCACCGCACTGATGTACCTTTGATCTCTTGATGAAACGTAAATAAGAAGAAATAGACATAACTGCTGGTATCTGAGATTCCTCCTCAAAGGTACAATCAAAGCTCCTCTCACGGGACTCAAACCTGCAACCTTCCAGCCCTGGTCCCTCTTGTGTCCCTGCCTGTCCACCGTTTCGGGGCTCCGCCGCCACCAGTGAGTTTGTGGAGCCCCACGGGGCGTCTCTGGGAGCCCTCTGAATGGACCGGGACACCGAGAGCGGTGCTGCTGAGGCTCACTGGCGATGAAAGGGTGAAACAGCATGTAAAAAAAAAAAAAACATGAGTAAAACAGCAGGTGAAATTCCTCTGGAGTGTTGGTGACCTCGCTTTGCTCTTCATATTTGTGACCGAACGCGGATTTAGCAGAACAAACTCTGCAAAAGCATAATGCTGCCACCTCATGGTGTCCCAAGTATTATTATTATTGTTATTATTATTATTTATCTGACACTTTTCTTCAAGATGACTTACAGTGTGAGGTTTGTGCAATAAGCTGCTCACACTGATTTACCCTTTTACACAGCAGGGTAATTTTTACTGTGAACCTGCGCTCTCCTGAGTCCAGAGCTCTTGTCACTGTGGAACCCTCAGCCCTTTTGCAGATACCACGGTAAATGAAAAGCTTGGCGTCCAGTCCAAACCCAGGAAACTGTTACTCTGCCTCCTTGAGGCCAAGGGCAGAACTGCAGCTGCCTGAGCCAGTAAGGGTTCGAGAAGAGTTACATTTATTAGGTGTGTGGTATATTTGCGTGTGTGTGTGTGTGTGTGTGTGTGACTGAGAGACGCAGATCCCACTGCAGTTCCCATTATGGAGCTCATCGCTTTCCAGCCGCCTGCATTCACACACCACTAGCCCCCCCCCCCCCCAACCCTACTCAGTGTCACATCCACCCAGTGCCTCCTGACCCTGTACGAGGATGAAGGTTGAAGGGGTGCAAGGTGGAGGGGGGGGGTGCTTCTGGTCAGGTAATGCTGAGGGTGCACCGCACTTCAAGGGGTATAATTTTTCAGGAACTTCCCCAATGTAAACACTGCTGATTTGGACTCACTTTCCTCCAATGGTTGTTTGTGTCTCATCGCCACGGCAACTGCCTACAGCCACACCCCTATTCTCAGGCAAGGGGCTGGGGGGGGGGGGGGGTTGTCAGTAAACAGTGTTTTCTTCTTTTCTTGTAATCAGGTCTGAGTGGCTGACAGAAGCAATAAAAAAATGCCTCTCCGTTGCGGTGTGTGTGTTGTGTGTGTACAGATGGGGGATGGAGGGTGAAGGTGGAGTGATCATTCCCACCTGGCTTGACTAAGGGTTTAGGAAAGAATACCACAGCTCTAGCTGTGGGGTGGGGTCGGGGGGGGGGGGTTCTGGGCTCTTGGTAAAGGCCCCCTCTAGTGGCAGCATCATTGTGCCCCCTTCCCCCAGTGAGCCCCCATCTATCTATCTATCTAAGTGATCAGATACACAAGTTCTATATGAATCCTAACTAGTGGTTACAGCAGTTGCCCTGGAATCAGAAGGATTTTAGGTTCAAATCCCACCTCCTGCTGTAGTACCCTTAGTCAAGGTACTTACCCTGAACTGATGCAGTAAACATCAGCCAGCTCAACAAAAGGGTAAATCGGTGTAACGCCGCACATCTAACACGGTAAGTCACCTTGGAAAGGAGCGCGAGAGAGAAAACGGTTCATTACAACGAAAGACGAAAGAGTCCTCCCGAGGACATGTGTGACACCCGGCCGGACGGACAAGGTCTCGCCCTGCCGTGACCCCGCAAGGAGACCCTTGAACCGAACGCTCTGTGACTGTCGAGGCAACAAAGAGCAGAAAAACACTTTTCCTCCTTTCATCCCAGTCGCTCATTTGCATTTATTCACTTAGCAGATGCTTTTCTCCAAGGTGTCGTACGGCGATTATTAATTCATATTTATTTGACACCTTTATACAAGGTGACTTGGAGTGTTAGACACTACGGTGATTCACACATTTATATACTGGAGCAATGTGACACACACCCACACACACAGGGCTTGCTGGAGTCACCTGTTCACCTCAAACATGTGTCTTTGGACTGTGGGAGGAAACCAGAGCACCTGGAGGAAACACATACGAACGAGGAGAACGCGTAAACTCCACACGGACCGAGCCGCATTCGAACGCGCGGCCCAGGAGCTGCGAGGCACCAGCGCTACCCGCCGTGCCGCCCATTTGACGTGAAATCGAAACGGTACGAACGCGTTGCCCATTTCCTCCCGTCGAGTCCCAGCAGGAGTCCTCGGTGTCTCCGGCAGCGTCAAACAGAGGCAGCGGAGGAGCGGCGGAACCTGGGAAGTTCTCGCTTGGTGATGACCTGCCAGCAACCCGCCCTCTCCCCTTCCCCTCCACAGCCGGATCCTGCTTTCCCAGAGGGCGTGTGGTCAAGCGGAGCATCCGTCACGTCCCGTCCCCCGCGAGGACAGACCGATAGCAGGGCCCGGGGCCGACAGGCCAAACGAAACAGCGCGTTTTAGCGACTCTCGACAAAAACATCCTTTTTGTTTGCGTCTCGGTCTGGGAGGGCGGTTCACGGTCGGTAGAGCGGTTTGCGAGGGGTGCGACCGCTCGCCGCGATCGACAGGCTCGCCGTGAGATTTTCTCCGCGCGCCGACGTCCAAGGCCCAGGAAATCGAGCCGACAGGAAGCTGCCGGCGCGCCTTCGCTCACCGTCGTGCCGAGAAAGGCGGCACCTCCATCAGCGCCCCAGATCGCAAACTGAAGCCAAAGAAAAACGAGGGAGCGAAACGCGGCCACGATATACGCCGCTTCGCTCTGCCGGTGCCCGGCGACGAATACGAAACAATAACGTGTCGTGTGCGAAGAAAAGGTCGTGCGGGAACAACGTGTGCCTCCCGCTGATATGAACAGCTGAGGTTTGCATTCCGAAGGTACGGTTTTCCACTTTGTGATTTGAAACTGCAAAGTACCTGACCTGCGTTTACCCCACCGAACAGATAGATGGCAGTAAAGAGCACCAAACGCAGTGGCGGCGTGGTGCCGCCTTCATTCAACTCGCTCCCACAGTGTTTACAGCTCGAGGAACGTTGCACGTGTTTACGGGAAGAATCTGTCGAGAGTAAACATGAGATGATTCATTATTATTTCCACTCATTTCAAATTATTTTTAATTGTGATGTAGCTCAAAGTTGAAAAATAACATTAAAATAATGTCTCACAAGTTTTTTTAAAGTATATCATAGCTATAGCTGCGATTTTCGCACAGCCTAACCTGTGAATAAAATGAAGGACGCGTGAATGATAGCATTTTTATTGTCTATTGCTCGGCGCACAAGACTTTGGAGTTGCGAACAAAGCGAATTACGAACAGGTGACAAGCTGAGCACATGAACCAGCGCTCACTTACTCTGATAAAGAGGCCGAGTCCAAGCTTCAGCGCGCTAAATATAAGCGGCGCTCCGGAAATTCGATCGGCGCTCCGCCCGACGACGCGACACCCCTGGACCGCCGCGGCAAAGCGAGCGATGAAGTCACATGACCTTCATCTCGGGCGCGCCGCCCCCCCCCCCCCCCCCGTGCGCGATCGATGAGGACGGAGTCGTCGTTGCGAGGGGACGATCGCTCTGTCTCGCCGGCTGATGTCATGCAACCCCGTCGCCCTTGCTAAGCGAAGCGGCGGTATCGTGCTTTGTCGTCGCCGTGGCAACGGTCGCCCACTTTGTCACCCTGTCCCATCAAGGCAGGACTTTGATTAGGGAGCCCCCACCCCCAACCCCCCCGGAGGGAAGAGCACCTAGATGAATGTCTCCAGGAGAGACGCCGAAGGCCCGCCGCTTTGCATCAGCCTCTTTAGAACGAACTCGGGTTCGACAGGTCCTTGAGGCGGTGCAGGCGGAGGCTCGGCGCGAGAGGCGCGTGTCCGACGTCCCCCCGTCCCCCCGCCCCGGAGGACACACGCGATTCGAGACGCTAGTGGCGCTGTCTAACTGACCCGCCGCTAAACCCTTCATTCATTTTCTCTTTGCTCAGGATCACATTTTCCCATCTACTCAAAATGAATGTTTCATTCTGCAGAATAAACAGCAAATTAACAGCAACCGAGCTTCACAGGAGTCTCTGTGCCTCGGTCTTTGTTCCGCTCGCGGTCTGGCTCTTCACGAGCCGATGTTTCTGTTGGACCGCTTACGCCGATCGCGTTACCGCAGCCCCGCGCATGGAATATATCCCTTTTGTTTTTTTTTTTTTTCGCGAGATGTTCGGCGCTCATAGTGGTGTTTTGTTCTCGCAGTAATTTGGATGCCATGATTGAGCAGCTCCGGCGCGACGCTTCGTTTACTGCTCTCGGAAAAGTCGTGAGGCCGGATCATTTCTGGCCCGTATTTGATCGGACGGCACAAACTATGAAGGGAATTTACATTTCAGGTCAACATCAATGTCGCGTCGTCGCGGCGACGGCCCCAGTTCATCTTACTGCCTCGAGCGACCGATTACTCTCCGATTTCTACCCAGCATGCATCTTTCCAGGTGGCAGGACCTCCCAGGTGATGATGAGATGGCGACAGGTGATCGGAAAGGGTTTCGGGCAGTAAAATGTCATCGAGATGCCCGACAAACACCTCGTGGCAGCGCCCCCCGCTGGAGCTCACGCGTGTGCTGACGAAGTGACGGGACTCGCCGAGCCGAGCCCTGCGCGCCACAGCGTCGCCCCGTTTCTATGGTTACGCCGTCTGCTCTAAGCAGTCGGGACAGAAGGTGAGAATGAGCTGGAGAGCATAGCGCCCCCTGCTGGTCTCTCTCAGCTTCCGGAAGGTGCTGGAAAAGGCCTGGATGAACTTGTTCGCACACAAACACGCAGTATTTGGCACAACTTAACTCTGTTGGCTCATAGCTACTAATATTAAGCGATTTTACATTCATTCATCTAGCTGACACTTTTAAGCGACTTAAAATGTTAATCTACCTACTATATTGCACAGCTGGGTAATTTTACTACAGTAATTTAGGGTAAGTACCTTGCTCAAGGATACTACAGCTGGAGAGGGGATTCAAACCTGGAGCTTTTGGTTCCAAAGGCATCACTTCTAACCACTATGCTTACAGCTGTCCTGTATATTATGCAATAATATTAATATTAATAAGCAATAGTGTAAAGTGGTCCACCGGTAAGTACTGCCCAAGTGGAGTGCAGTACACGAGAGGGACAAATAGAGTAAATGGTTATTATAGAGTAATAACACATGAAATAACAAGAACATGTAACAAACACACACAATGTCAGAAACTGCTTGTCCCGACTGGGGTTGCGGCAAACCAGAGCCTGACCCGGCAACACAGGGCGCAAGGCTGGAGAGGGACGGGAAGCACCCAGGACGGGATGCCAGTCCGCCAGAGGGCACCCCAAGCGGGACTCGAACCCCAGACCCATCAGGGAGCGGAACCCGGCCCAACCTGCCATGCCACTGCGCCCCCTTGAAATTCACAAGAGATTAAATTTAATTAAATTTTCCTCAGGACTCTGTGACAGTGTGAGGATGAGGATGCGGAAGCCCATGGTGCTGATGGTGCTGGGGAGGGGGAGGGGGTGCAAGGAGTGTGTTTAACTTTGGAGCCGAAGACCACGTGCACCGGGACGCGTCCACTGGGGCTTCGGCATCACGAGCATCACGAGCATCATCGGCATCGTGGCCCTGCACAGCCCAGCCACCTCTGATGTGTCCGTTCATCCCCTGCAATCTGGACTGAGGAGCTGCAGAGTCTATCCCGGAATCGCAGGGTGCGGTGTAGGGTACACTCGCAGGGTAATCGCACACTCGGACACACAGACACACACACGCACAGAGGGCAATTTGGAGCCATCACCTGAAACTCACGACTGCGAGAGGAAACCAGAGCATATGGAAGAAACGCACACACACACACACACACACACACACACACACACACGGGGAGAACATGTAAACTCCACACAGCCTGAGCTGCATCCGAACCCACAGCCAAGAGCTGTGAGGCCCAGGAGAAACGCTGAAACGTGAAACTCTGGGCTCGGGAGGTTCCCAGTGAAACGCGCACGTGAACGGCGGCCGTGACTTCGTCCGGTGAGCGTGAGCTGCGCCCCGGTCCTCGGCGGCAGGACCGGTTCGGTTCCCGAGGCGCCGCCGCGCATCCTTCCCTCCCTTCGCACCGAGACCCTTTCAACACGAATGCCGCTCTCCTGTTGCTAGGCGACGGAGGCCTGGGGACAAAAGGCACTTATCGATCGATGCTATTAGAGGGGAGCGCCCGTCTTCGGCGTCCGGGTGGGGGTGGGGGTGTGGAAGGGCGCTAAACGACTCGCTCGCTGGAAAAATGGTGCACTTTTCAGTAGGACTGAAGAGCGAACACCGAAGCCCAGAAAGTGATGTAATGCGGGACGTGGGCCAGCAAGACGGATCCCCGGACACCCTGCCCTTCGCGACGTTTCGTAGGAAGGGCAATACCGCGGTAAAGAGTAAACCTTTTCAGTGCAGAACACAACTGAACAAACAGAGCTGTGAAGGCCGAGCGACTTTATTCACTCCAGTGGCTGGTTGTACACTGTTTGTACACTGTTTGAACACTGAGAAGGGGACATTTACACACAGCGCTGCTCGGGAGAAACAGATGCTAATTCTCCCAGCGCTTTGAGCAAATTACCATATTTTAAAGTACAAATCTCTCTGTGAAATGTCAGCCTGACACCCCCCCTCCCCTCCCCTCCCCTCCCCCCAGCAGAACCCTATCCCACCAAGATAGACCCCCCCACCACCTGACTCCAGGGGTTGTGACCCCATATGTTTTCTACTCCCCATCAATCACGCTGCGCTAATTACCCATAAAGCCCTCTGGGTGGGGGGTGGGGGGGGGGTCCTGCCATGAGTGTCCACCTGTCACTGTGATCAAAGTCCACTACCATAGAAAAGACAAGCTGGCAACACAGTACCTATACAATACAGTATAATACCCACAATATAACAACGGAAATCAGTTTATTTATTTATTGATGTATTTATTGATTAATAACTGTCCAATCAGAAAAGGTCATCGAGACGAGGAGCCCTTTGTTCTGCAGCGGTGTGCCACATCCTCCTCTCCCCTGCAGCATCAGTATGGGTTCGAGGGGGCAGAGTCCTAGGGCAGCTGGAAGTCCAGTGGCATGCAGAGTGTCCAGAGTGGTGCCTCTGTGTGTGTGTGTGTGTGTGTGTGTGTGTGTGTGAGGGAGTCATCAGGGCCGGGTCAAAAACACCCCCATGTTATAACAATAATAATAATAATAATAATAATAATAATAACAATAACGTAGCTCTGGTTCGCCGCGACCCTGGTCGGGTAAAGCGGTTTCACACTGTGTGTGTGTGTATTTTTCTTTAAAGCAAATTACAATGTGAGGTTTGTACACTCATTAGCTGTTTATAGAGCTTTTACTGCATTAATTCAGGTTAACTCGACTGGGATTTGAACCCAGGTTCTTCAGCCGGAAAGCAAAAGTTGTGTTACGCCACCTGCTACCCCCGACGCGTCCCCCCCCCGAGTGAAGAGGTGCGAGAGCCTCCTGGGTGGCCCGGTGCTGCAGGCGGGATTGTGTTTCCCGGCAGAAGGAATTCCTGAGAAAAGCAGCACATCTGAAGCACTTATTTTGTGGTAAAAGACAGACACGGTAAACATGAGTAACCCTGCAATGACTTTGAAATTTTACCGCTTATGTACATGATGCCTTTGTTTACAGTGATGTACAATGTTGGAGTCATACATTCAGCTTTTTACACTGATTTACCCATTTCTACAGCTGGGTAAGTCACTACATCAATGCAGGGCAGGGACCACGATCAAGGGCCTTACAGCAAGAGGTGGGATTCGAACCCAGGTTCACCCGATAATAAGGTGACAGCTCTAACCGCTGCGCCACCCGCTGGATGTAAAAAGCTCCACCCCCAATAATAAAGCCCATATAGTTCTGGTGCAGCCTGGGGTGTTTGTGTATACATGCGTGCGTTAGTGTGAACACATGTCAGTGTGTCTCTGCGAATTCTTCCAGTGTTGATTAGGGTTAGTTGGTTACGTTCTCAGCGGTTTCTTTTCCCTCTTCTCCTTCCGAGCGGAACAGGAACAGGAGCGAAATAAGCGCAGCCCACTGCGGTTAAGAGAGCGGTTACTGTCCATGGCTGTTAGTTTGAGTTGAGCTGGACGTCAACGCGACGTGAGAAAAGGGGGCGTGGCTTCCTGTCCCCGGGCGCCGTCACGTTTTCCCCCCAAACGTCACACTTAAGGAGCTCTAACAAAAGTGCTAAGTATCCCTTCGAAGCGGAGAGGTATAAGACGACGTTATCGCTCCCCGACTGCGAGCGAGTCCTCGAGCGTTCCGGCAAATTCTCAGCTTGGGGGAGAGCGGGGGACGAACATGTTTCAGTCTGGCAGGCGGGGGGGGGTGCTGGCGAGAGGCGGCGCTTTCGCCCGCGGACGCAGCGCCGTCCTCGTCCACGGAGAGCGGCGACGCGGCCCGAGCCGGGCTGGACCTCGTCCGCAGGCTCACGGAGCCGTAGAGCTTGGCCTTGTGCTTGGAGTAGGCGAACGCCTTCCTGCGGTACATCTCGCCCTTCCACATGGAGATCATGAGCAAGGTGGAGAGCACGGCGCCGCCCAGCGTCAGGAGGCAGAGGCCCGCGATGACGCACCTGTCCAGGTGGGCGCCGATCCGCGCGCTCTCCCTCTCCAGGCGCTCCATCTCCCTGGCGGACACGCTGTCGGGGCTCACGCGCACCTCCCGCGGCACCGCGTACGAGATGGCCACCAGCGAGATGCCCGTCACCAGGAAGGTGACGGCGCCGATGAAGCCGTAGTCCACCTTGCCCGAGCTCTCGGACGCCAGCTCGTCGTCGGACGTCAGCGAGAGCTCCCGGAGGCCGAGGGCGGCGGGGCCCCGCCGCAGGTTCACGTTCTCGTCGACGTACGCGAAGGAGGTCTCCAGCTCTTCGTCGCAGCACACTCGGATCTCCTTGTCCGGCGCCGAATCGCCGTGCCCTTTGAACCCCGCTCCCCGCTCGTCCTCCCCGGGCGGACCGCTCCCCGGAGGGGACGCTTTGTCTCGGTGCACGCGCAGGAGCTCCATGGAAGCGTCTCGAGCGTTTCCTCCGCGGTGTCAGGACGTTCCCGGGTTCCCTGCGAGAGCACGACACGCGAGCACACACACCGTCACACGCTGGCGCACGGAGACGCGGCTGACGCGTCGTCGTCGTCGTCATCCGCTCCGCGCGCATCCTCGTGCCCCCCCACCAGGGAGCCACCCTAAACGCAATGAGCAAAGTTTACTGTCGTTTGAGGGACGGCCGTCCTTCCCTCCCCCATCCGAGGAGATTCGCGTCACCGGTTGTCCGGCTGCATCGGGATCCAACTAGGAGAGCGGGTCGAACCCGTGGATGATGGGTGATTGTTCAGAGCCCACAACCCTGTTCAGCACCGGTCCGGTGGCGCCGCTGGGTGACCCATATGGATTTATTTAACTAAAGCTATGAGCAAAATTCGAAATACACATTTCTAATAATAATAATAAAGATTTAACCATTTTTACGCATTTTTTCCAGACTTGAACTGAATGCATGAGGACAGCCAAATTTATTTATCTTTTTTTAATTTTCTCAAAGCTCCGTATTAACGTTAATAATGTATAGTTCCAGACACCAGAGCTTCCGTTCGTCCGGACTGCGACCTCGTGGCCACTTTTCCAGCCGCGCAAACGGATTGATGAAGGAAGGAGCCGTAAGTTGAACGTGTGACAGAATCGCGCCTCATTTGTGCGTCTTTTTTGCGCCTTTGCGCGTCGGAGAGCAGAGGAGAGGAGGAGAAGGAGGAGGAGAGGAGAGGAGAGGAGAGGAGGAGAAGGAGGAGGAGAGGAGAGGAGAGGAGAGAGGAAAGAAAGAAAGGAGAAAGGAGGAGAGGAGAGTGGAAGGAAAGGAAAGGAAAGGAAAGGAGATACCTTCTTTGTGTCTCTCCTTACTGACATCCCCGGCCGCTCCTCCTCCTCCTCCTCCTCCTCCTCCTCTTCTTCCTCCTCCTCCTTCCAGCGGCGCGGAGCGAAAGGAAGCGGCTCCGGCCGGGGCTCCGCCGGGTTTCTGCCGGGTTTCTGCCGGGTTTCTGCGGGCGCCTCCCGGCTCCACGAGGAGACTCACTGCGGAGCGATCGCCCGGGACGCGGGACTCCCAGCGCTCACGCGGCATCACGCGCATCACCGAGGCACCGGGAGCGAGCGCGGCCGCGGAACCATGGGCGTTGTAGTCATGGCAGCGCACGGCGTTCCCTTTTTCATCTGTAAGGCAATGAAATTGAAGAAAATGTAAAAACGATGCCGCTGAAACACAATAACTGAATAAATTAAATAAGAATAATAATAATAATAATAATGAATAGCTTTTAAAATGCAAATAACTACATGGCCTCTGTTCAGGTGGGTAGGAGTTCTGTGGATGGAGCAAAAAGTGCATTTCACAGCAAGAACTACAGCAGGACTGTTTCCCATGAAAGGAAAACGCAGTAACTGCGGTAGCATTTGTCCCATACTGCGGGGTACAAGTGTTTCGTAGACAGCGGCTATACTGGACTGCACTGAACAATTAAAATCGCACCAGACAGTGAAAACACGCCATGGCCAACAGGTGGCATAGTAGTTAGGGTTGTTGCCTTCTTCTTCTTCTTCTGTGCGACCCGTGATCCAGGTTTTTACCCTGATCTGATGCGGTAAGAATACCCTGCTACAGTGATGCATTTTCAGCAAAGTTGATTAACACTGTAAGACACTTTGTACAAAGGGGACTGGTCAATAAAGGGAATGAAATAGCATATGAAGGTGAAGGAAAGACATCAGTCCTCTTGGCAGAAACACATCCAACCAACCTGAGCAGCAGCTCCTCGTGAACTTCAGCCGTATTACGAACTTGAGCAGAGTTATATCCAGCGTACAGGAGTGTCGTTCACATTCAGCAAAGCACAGCCGTTGTAGGAATGGATTTTACACACAATAGAAAAGCTCTAGAAAGTATGTCATGCATATAATTTAAAGGAAGCCTGCAGGGGAGCCTGGATGAATCACCACATCGCTGAGAGGAAACGTGGAGTTAATGCTGTAAAACATCATGTTGGAGTGTGGACCTTCAGAGAAGGACTTGACTTTGATGTGATTATATAACATCCAGAGGGTTCGGGCTAGAGCTAGGGCTAGGGTTAGGGTTAGGGTTAAGGCTAGGGTTACGGTTATTGTTTATGAAGTCTTTTCAGGACCATACAGCGTAAACAGAAAGACTCCAAATTACCATGGTTGGGTTTCCTTCTTATATATTAAACTCCTAATAATGAAAACGTGGCCAGAACACTGCGCTGATGCCGAAAAGGGCCCTTTTTGCGGGAGTCTCGACAATGAGACTGAGGGCATTATTACAATTTCTTCTTAAATGAAGCTGGAATTGAAGACAAAAGGCTGGGGAGGATTACGTGGCCAAGTGGTCTGGCACCTTCAGCTTGGCTGTATGAATCAATACTCCTCGAAAGATGCTGTAGACATAACAAAGAGAGCAAAGCCCACCAAGAGCCAGCTTTGCAATTCAAGCTGCCTCAGTTCCCCTGACGCACACTTTCCTAACAAAAGCCACGGATACATCTAGTGATGAATAAAAGATGCCTTTATTCCAAGAAATTAATAGCATCTCGGTCCAACTTACTTTTCTGAGACTTTTCTCCATATGCAGAAGAGTAATTTTCACTGTATCAATTCAGAGCAGGTACCTTAGGGGTTGGAACTGAGGTCCTTTACTTGTAAGAGAACAGTTCTAACCACTACGCCCCTTGTTGCCCCTACTCTGAGTTCGCTGATAGTTTCAAAGCACTTTGTGAAGCTTTTGAAGACTTCGTCTGGTCGAGCTTCGGTCCACTCTTCAATTAAAGCATTGCCAAGCCAGGAGGACCACCTGAGCCTTGTCCTAAATGTGCCCTCGGAGTGACCCTAATGACACAATATTGAGCTGAGTTCTGGCCTGTAAAGCTGTCATCTATCACAATAATGAGGCCTGTAATAAAAAAGTGCTAAAAGCCAAAAAGGCAAAGGAAGGCCTTACCTATCAGTTTCAGACATGTTTCTCCTGAAAGGCAATATTGTTACAAGTGGGTTTCTCTGATCTCATTTACAATTCATCCATCCATCATCAACAACCGCTTGTCTCGAGGCGAGCCGGAGTCTGACCGGGCAGCGCAGGGCGCAGGGCCGAGGCGGGGGAGGGGACACACCCGGGGCGGGACGCCAGTCCGTCACAAGGCACCCCAAGCAGGACACAGCGGGCACCGGCTGACCCAGTCACACCGCTACGCTCCCCCCATTTACAATTCATTTGTCACTAATTATACTTTATGAATAATTCGGCAGAGAGGGGTTACGACCATTATGAGTGATTAATATAATGGCATTGTAAGAACTGCTGACACATTTAACAGCTGTTTCTCAAAGATCTTTACAATAACGAAGAAAGATGTGGTTACAACTCAAAGAAATTTGCATAAATATGAACATGTGAAAAATCAGAGCAATAAGAGTGCTTGGAGCCGCCCCCCCAGCACTGTGCTCCTGGGAGATTCTCCACCAGCCTCAGGTTCCTGTCATCTGACGACAGATCCTTGGCTTTGCTGACATTATTACTATTAAATATTAAGGTTTGCTGTTGAAGGGGGATTTTTATTTGGTATTTTTTTATTTTTGAGTTTAACTTACTTTCAATGTTTTTTTTTTAGATTTAATGACTTCTTACTGTGTATTTATGGTGTGTGAATGGTTATGTTTTTTCATAGAACTGGTGGCAGTAGCATTGTAGTATTAAATAAGATTTAGAATAAGAGCATTATGTTACAGTATTTCTCACTGTTATTGCCTTTTTAAAAGCATTTTAAGATTTCAGGATTTATTAAAGTTTTTATCCTTAATGTTGTTATTTTATAAGTTTGGTTTTTAACCTGATTATGCTTTTACTTTCTGTATTTGGAAAAATGAGTTTACGTGTTCATAGTACAGATGGATGAATAATCTGTTGAGGCTGAAGGGGATCTAACGTGTGTGTGTGGAGGATAGGTGGGTCTGAGATGCCAGACTTCACTGTTGAGCCTTCTGGTTTGGTTGGGTTTGTTGGGTTGTTGGGTTATTGGTTTTGGTTTGGTTTTGGTTGGGTTTTCTTGTTTTTGGTTTGGTTGATTTGATTGGTTGTTGGTTTTGGTTGGGTTTGTTTGGGTTTTGGTGATTTTGGTTCGGTTGGGTTTGTTGTTTGGATAAGGTAGTCAAGCTTCTTGGTCTCAAGTCATGGAGATGTACCTGTATGTTGGCTATGCTAGATGTTGTTCTCTGTGGCTTCATGTTGTTGGTTGGACTGGGTCTCTGTGTACAGCCCTTGTAATATACGCTCAGGGTTTAACATCTTGTCCTGTGTATCTTGAATATATGAGATGTAATGATCAGCGATAATTTTAATAGGAGTATGATGATGATGAGGGGGGCGCGGTGGCGCAGTGGGTTGGGCTGCAGTCCTGCTCTCCGGTGGGTCTGGGGTTCGAGTCCCGCCCGCTTGGGGTGCCTTGCGGCAGACTGGCATCCCGTCCTGGGTGTGTCCCCCTCCCCCTCTGGCCTTACACCCTGTGTTGCCGGGTTAGACTCCGGTTCCCCGCGACCCTGTATGGAACAAGCAGTTCAGAAAGTGTGTGTGTGATGATGATGATGATGTGTTTGTTGTGTTTCTTCGTGTTTTTCTTTACTTCATTCATCTTAATAAAGTTTGGGGGAAAAAAGAACTGGGTTCTCTGTTCTCACTCATTTTCTGATTGCGAGGCTACGGCTCCAACCACGGCGCCACCTGGCGCCCCTACTGTGCTGTTTTCTTCGTCCTTTTTGCAGCTGTGATGATGATCATTTCAGAAATGAAAACGGCTCAGAATTATCCACGACTTCGCTCCGTCCGCACAGTTTGACATTTCTGCTAATCAAGTGCATGAAAACAAGAACATCGCCAAGAACATCTTTAGGGGCACCAGTACTGATGATGACGACGGAGAAAGGTGATCTGAGGACGTCGCCTTTCTGAGATGCCTCTTCCCACAGTCCTTTGCTGGAAACATCCTTCTAAAAGCCAGGAGTTGCATCAGACTGCCTCTTTCCATTTTTCATTTTTTTCTCTTTTTTTTCGTTCTCTTTGCCATCAGTGCGGTTATGAACACGCCGCAGTCTTCGGCTCCCGCCGTCTCTGCATTTGCGAAGTGTTTCGAGATCAGGGAACTGCGAAGGAGCCGTTTGCTCCAGGAGTTTTGTGCTCAAACCACACGGAAGGAAGTTGATCAGGTTCAGTACGGTGCCGCATGATAGACAGTGAAGGAAAAACAGCTGCACTCAAATCGATAGCACTGTATCGAGCTGGAGTAAAACCACGTCCCTATGGAACTGAGCTCACGCATCAAGGCCTTGTCCCTTCACATTCAGCGTTTCTGCAGTATACCTTCATTTTACTCTATTTTAATCCAGTACATTATAGCGTTACAGTATTTTACTCCTGCGGTAGGCGGCTTGGTGCTTGAAGAACTGGACTCATGGTCAAACAGTCTTGGAATCTACGAAAGCTGTAGTTTATTACTTAACCTAAATTAATAAATATCTATTCATTAATACACATTCAGTCCTATTTATGAACAGATGGGAGGTAACACACACACACACACAATGTCTACAACCACTTGTCCTAAGCAGGGTCGAGGTGAGCCGGAGCCTAACCCAGCAACACAGCGTGTAAGGCTGGAGGGGGAGGGGACACACCCAGGACGGGACGCCAGTCCACCGCAAGGCACCCCAAGCAGAACTCGAACCCCAGACTCACCGAGGCCTGGCCAAACCCGCCGCACCACTGCACCCCCGCTGGAGTTAGCAGCAATCCGTTATGAATATAGAAATGCAATAATAATGCCGAACTTTATTTCAATCATTCACTCATAATCATTAGCTGCTTCTCTAATGCAGGGTCTCGGTGGTCCGGAGCCCATCCGGGAAGCACAAGGCGTGACGAGAGCTCCAGCACAGAGCGGGTCTCACTGTTAATTCTCACCCCTTAATGTGCCTTTTTTCACATTTATTAAAAATTGTTAAAGTATTTAAAAGCACCACATGCAACAGACATCCGAAAGAACAAACCTCTTCAAGCGTCACAAGCAGCACTAATGAATCATTATTTAAAAATGACACAAGTGCACAACCGGACCGACGCAGTCAAGTGAGGTGCGAAGCCCAGTTCTCGGCTCCCGTTACACCAGTCACGCACTCATTTGGGTTCACGCCGCGCGAAACACAACTTGAGATGCAAAAGCCATAAAATCACAGCTTTTCAGCAGAACGTTAAATCACAGAAAATTTCAAATGGTTCAAACTTTCAATGGCAATGTTTCAGTTTCTAAACTACCTGCATCATAGAAATCCTCCAACCTCAGATTTCTTTAAAGCTCAAAAATGTCCAGGGAACATTTACACGGAGCTTCCTGAAAGTGTGCGAACCCTACAGGGATGGTCGTCGTTCCTGTTTGAATTCTTAAAATAAACGTATAAAGTCTAAATGTTAAATATTAAAATAAACTTACAAAATGTAAATGTTAAATCTTAAAATAAACATAGAAAATGAATAAATGACTGTGATTTACACCCCTGATTCCACTTACCTACTTGACGTAACCAGTTCAACTAGGGCTTCACTTTTTTCTACACCTGCACTACTTGTGTGTTTCTACTACACACACGATTTCCTCTAAAGCAACATATGGAACTGCTCATTACATACTTATGATGTCACATGAGAAACACTGATTCTCACTAAATAACCATCCATCTATCCATCCATCTTCTGTCCCACTTGTCCTAAAAGGGTCGCGGTGGCAACAGGGAGAGCAGAGAGGCCCAGCCGCCCCTGTCCCCCGCAACTTCCTCCAGCTCAGCCTGGGGGATCCCCAGCCGTTCCCAGACCAACTGTGAGATATAATCCCTCCAGCGGGTCCTGGGACGACCTCGGGGCCTCGTCCCAGTTGGGTGTGCCTGGTATACCTCCAAAGGGAGGCACCCAGGGGGGCATCCTTATCAGATGCCCGAACCACCTCAACTGGCTCCTCTCAATGTGGAGGAGTAGAGGCTCTGCTCTGAGCTCCTCCCAGATGTCCGAACTCCTCACCCTGTCATGGATAGTGAGTCCCAACACCCTGCAGAGAAAACTCATTTCGACTGCTTGTATCCGCGATCTTATTCTTTCGGTCATCACCCAAAGTTGATGACCATAGGTGAGGATAGGGACGTGGATCGACCGGTAAATGCAGAGCTTTGCCTTATAGCTCAGCTCCCCCTTCACCGCTACAGTCCGGTACAGCGACCGCATTACTGCTGCCGCTGCTCCCGGTCTGTGGCCGATCTCACGCTCCCTTCTTCCCTCACTCGTGAACAAGACCCCAAGATACTTGAACTCCTCCTCCTGGATCGGGGCCTTGGCGTGGCGGAAGGGCTCGCGTGATCTAGGGATCTCAAGAGCTATGTCGTCCGAAGCACTATGCTACTGGTAGGGTCTCCCGAGGGGAACAGGTCTGGAGTGAAGATCCAGACTAACACGATCCAAAAACCTCCATGGAAAAAGTAAACAGGAGATTGTTTACCCTGCCTGGAATAGGGTCACCGGGACCTACCCCTGGAGCTAGGCCTGGGGGTAGTGTTCCTAGGCGAGCGCCTGGTGGCCAGGCAGCCCACGTAGCCCAGCTGGGCTCAGCCTGAAAAGGCATCGTGGGGGGGCCATGTGGGCCCACCACCTGCAAGGTCCAGCATGGGGGTCCGGTGCTATGTATATCTGGTGGCGGGAGGGGGCGGGGTGGCGCATGGCATCACGGCCCCTCGCGACGAAAACTGGCTCTTGGTACGTGGAATGTCACTAAATAACCATTTCGTGGTAAAACTAAGGGACTAAAGGGCTTCAGACACTTTCAAGCAGCACTCTGCATAAGTTAAATAGCGCAAAACCGCAAGCTCTCACACCACATGTTAAAAGGACTATTAAATGTTATCCGATTATTAAAACTGATTCCATATAATTTATTAACCCCTCCCTGTGAGCGTATTCCACCCCCATATTTTACTCTACCAGCAGGAGGCAGAGTTGAGCTCATACGGTGTGTCCGACTTCCCTCTTCTCCCTGTTCTTGTGCTTTTTGTGGTTATTTGGAGACCTTTGACCTTATTTACTAAGGAAATGAGGAACTGGGCTATAAAACACGTCTCTGCAGCGGTGCTGCTGCCCTCGCCGAGCTACGCTGGCCTCTCGGTTGCCATGGCGACGATCAATGTGCACAGTCACTGCCATTGTGCAGATGGCCAACGAAGTGGCCCGCAGTACATCATCCCACTGTGCTCCATGTGTAATGAGTGGCGCTCTGATTCTCCAGCGATGACTGACTGACCTCACAAAGCAGGAGTACACGAGTCAGTCTCCTGATGAGCATCCTTAGCATTTATGTTCAGATTGGCGGCGACGTGATGAGTTCGCAAAAATTTAACAAACATCGTCTTGGGCCCTTTAACGTTTTTCTCGAGGATTCATCATTTTATCTGAACTTCTTTAGAATTTCCAACACACTGCTGTTCGCGCACTCAGAGCCCATGGTGCTGCAGGGGTTTCCTAGAAAACAGTGACGCTCCGAGGGCATGAAAAGCGAAAGATCGGCTCATCTTGTCTTCATCTTCATCTTAAGCAAAAGTATCAGTAACGAAGAACATGTGCCCGGGCGCCATAATTTCATTTAAAACATTTTTATTGTTTATACTCACTTCAGGCTTTTTAACAATATTCATATGACATTCCATATTTTTAAAAAGATTCTGATTTGGGCTGCTGTGGAAAAAACTGCTGTTTAAAAGCTGTATGTATTTGATTTTAGATATTTTAAATCAGGGCACATTATAGTAATTACATTTTTAGTAAAAAAAAATATATTTTAACATTCATTTTTTTCTAAAACAAATATAGAAATGGTCATAATATAAATATTTTGTTTTTCAAAATTGCGCCATTCAGGGTGTGTAACCTCCTCCCCACACACCTTCTGCGCAGTGATACCAGGATTGGCTCTGGACCCCTGCGACCCTGATCTGGACAAGTAGTTGATGAAAACAGATGGATGGATTGTTGCCATGACGATGTCACCAGCAGACCAGGATGGGACCGGGTGCTTTTTGAAGTCATCAGCTCCACGGTGCCAAATCATCATCCAAAAGTATAGTTAAGCGCCTTAAAGGGCCCCCGACTCCCGTTTGCCAGCGCTTCCACATACGGAGCAAATCGTCGCTCATCTGCTTAAGGAAGCATCATTAAGGCGCATTACTGTAGATTTAAACGACCCCTGCAAGATTTAAAGTCTTCAGGCACCTTTTAAAGCTCAGATGTTCAGTGGAAAATATAATCAGGTTCAGCTGAAATGCTCAGTATGAATCTTCACTTTGCGTTTGGATTCCAAACCTTCCTTTAGTGAAGGACCTTCTTTGAAATAATTGTGCTGAATATCCTGTGGATACTGAGTTGCTGAGGGAGAGTTTCTTTTATTGTGTGAACCTTTACTATTTCGATAAAAATTAAGAAGCCTCACTTGGGGCTTCTTGAGCTTATCTCCCCTCTTTTAGGAATAAAGCCGACAGGACGGTGCAGGACTGCGACTCGCGGCAAAGGCGCCTGTATAATGTGGTAATAATCAAACTTACAGCGACTCTCACTGTGCAGCAGGAAACGGACATTTTTTCGCCGGCGGAAAATTTCCTGAGACCATAATGGTGAAAAATGCCAACTGCTGAGGAGTCCACTAGCGCTGTGAAACTCAGAAGGGCCTCCCGGTGAGACCAGTGAGAGTGTTAGGAAACCCTGTAGCGCCTCAAACGCGCGAGAAACAGTGAGTCCTACTGTACCTTTTCTACCACTGAACGACAACAGTCTGACCTTTCGAGTGTGACAAATGACAGGTGATCACATGATTCTCCTCAGGATGGGTCACTGAAGACCGGAGCTCCTGAAAATGGCCAGAAATATCCTTCTCGCTGACTTGCACTTTGGCGTTGCTCGAACCACTGCGCCACCTACAGGGATGTAACCAGAGAGTGAGCACTGATCTCTTCCTGTAGACACCATCACGCCAACTTTCATGTCTGCAGTCTGATCTTTCTTCCAAAGGAGTCACTTTCACACTCGGTTCCTGGAACAACAGACAGTAACTGCTTTACACTGCTGCACGCAGGTTTTACAGTGCTGTACCCAAATTGAGAAGTCCCGCCTAGTTGGGCTCCAACTAGGGTGGCCTCTGGCTCCGCATCAGGGTATTTCCACCCAAGATGGCATTTTGAAATGACCCTTACATCAAAAGTGTCTAAGACGCCAAGAAATGAATGAGGCCCTTGATTGAGATTAAAAAGGTTTTTGGAGTAAAACCATAAAAAGCAGGGTGGTTGTTCACTGTACAAACAGGAGCCATGTGGCTCTGCTGGGAACGGAAACTCCAGTGAAGCCTCTGATAGGGCTTCATGATTAATCGCGCCAAATATTTTTTATTTTCTTTCGTATCAGTTTCTAAAATGCTTAAGATTTTTTTTAATAACCAGTTGTCTGTGGAAACCAGTATTCTGACACCCAGTGGTGGCACAGAGGGTAGCGCTGCTGTCTCACAACCCCTGGGTGGTGCAAGAGGATGTGGGTTTGAGCTGCACTCAGTTTGTGTGGAGCTTGCATGCTCTCCCTGTGTTTGTGTGGGTTTCCTCTGGGTGCTCTGGTTTCCTCCCACAGTCCAAAGACATGCTGTTCAGGTTCACCCACAGTGTGTGAGTGACAGAGAAAGTGTGTGTTCCACTGACGTATGGATGAGTGGCCCCGTGTAAGTGGTGTATCTAGCAGTGTAAGTCACCGTGGTGAATAAGGTGTGTGGGCTGGTAACACTACATAGAGTTCATTGGAAGTCGCTTTGGAGAAAAGTGTCTGATAAATCAATGTATTAGACCATCTTATGCAACAGCTATAACCTGCATTTTTTCATTTGGTTATATTTGAATTGACTTATTTATATTTAATTGTGACATTATCTACTCTTAAAACGCATTTCCTCGACTGTAGAAATTTAACTCTGATTAAGTGTAGAAATATCATAATTTTCGGTTTACAGTCTAGTTTGTCATCAATAAAAGGGCGGTTCTGCGTGTTGCCAGCAGGCGGCACTAAAGCAATTCTTGAAGAGCAGCACTTAAAAACGAAGGGAAATTGGAGGGAAAAGAACAAGTAATGACGTCACTGTGCTTTAGGGCTGCGGTCGTGGGCCTCGTGTCGTTTTTTTCCAGACTGAGAAAGAGAGATGTGGCGATGTGTGTTCGCAGGGGACGCCGCCTCGATCTGCTTTCATGAATTCGCCCAGAAATTAACTTTACTTTGCATTAATGCAGTTTTGCTACGAGGCGAACGGCCCCCGCTGGGCCTGACACCGGTTGGAGGACGGAGAATCTCCAGACAGCAGCGATCGCGGGTCCGTAACAGAGTTAGTGGCGGAGAAGGCGGGTTCGACCGACTGGAGAGCACCGCCCCGGGAAGCAATAAAGTACGATTAGCAGCGATGTGACCTCACGCGGTGCGGGACAGGAGGGGCGCGTTCTTAATGAGCGCGAGCGGGGCGTCGTGCGGAGACTCGGCGAACTCGGCAATCGGGCCCGTCCTCCGCGAGGCCTTCGGAACGGCACCTGCGGGAGTCGCCTGCGGAGCTCATTATGGAGGCCTGTTTGTTACAGGTGATGTAAGGCCTTGTTAGCGATGTCCAGGTGGCCTTAATGAAAGCACTCCGGATTATATTTGCTTTACACCCACAGCCCGTAGCGAGGAGCTCTGATGTGTGAGAAAGATACGCTTCCCAGGCGATGGGCAGCAAGCAGGGTCAAATCGAGGAGATGATAGCTGTGATGCTACCGGTTCGGTCCAGTTCTACGAGTTCAAACTAATCCCAAATGTTCCCTCCGGTCCTACAAGTTCACCCCAATCCTACAAACTGACCCCAGTCCCAGCAGCCACTGCCAGGGCACAGGTAACCACAGTTCTCCCAGGTGCTCCAGCTGCTGCCTCCTCATTGCAACCCCACACTCTATCACGTCTCTCCCCCCTCCCTCCTACGGCTGTACTGTGAAAGAGTCCCAGACCATCGCTGGACTGTGTCTCCTGGACATTACGTGGGGTGGGGGGGGACTTCCACTGCTCCACAGCGCCCCCCTCCCCCGAGTGTCTCGCTGCCATTCCTCTCTGATGTTACCCCCAATGGGCTGCAGCATCATCATCAGCAGAACCTCACAACGGAAGGAAACGGATCCGAGACGACGGCTTCTGAACCCTGGAAAGGATTCCCGACCCTTTTCATCACCAACGCAATGAACTTAAACAAAAACACGGTAATGTCTGGGTGACAGCAGTCTATTTTACTTGTCCCGTTTATTAAAATCGTAACAAGTGTGGGGGGCCGCTGTCTGCCGCCCGCGTGCATTAGAGACGAGAGTCTCGGCGCTTTCTTTCCACTTCATGTATAAATAGAATTATACTGTGATATAAAGACCAGGCGCTTTGCGCTGGACAGCCCCCTGGAGTCCTCGTCTCCCCGTTTACATCTTATATTCATTCGTTTGCCAGATACATTACTCCGAAGCGGAGTACAGCAAAGTAAACAAAAGGTGGCGCAGCGGTTGAAGTTGCTGCCTTGCAGTCAGAAGACGGTATTCGGTACCACTGATCAAGGTACTTACCCTGAATGGACTGTTTGTACATTCAGGGGCAGCAGGTTACTTAGTGGTGACAGCAGCTTCCTGGACCCAGAGGTTGCAAGTTCAAATCCCCCTCCTGCTGCAGTACCCCAGAGCAGGGTACTTATGCACAAATTACAGCAGAGTAGAAATGGCCCAGCTATATAAGGGGGTAAATCACCATAAGTAGTTTAACAGCGTAAAGTCCTTGGAGAAAAACATCCAGCAAATGAATGAATGCAAAAATTACCCTGCTGTCTAAATGGGTAAATCAGTGTAAGTAGCTTAGTGTACAAACTTCATGAGGTAAGTTACTTTGGAGAAAAGTGTCTGATAAATTGAAAAAGGAACAAATCAATACGTCTCAGTGTTCAGTTGTTCAAAGTCAGCTGCTCTATGAAATATTAACATTAAAAATGGCAACACGATTGTGCGTGTGAATTATAGCTTTGATGATTCGGCTGAGGGAAGGGGACAGCGGACACATGCGGACCCCGCTGCCTTCAGAGGGTGCGAGCCCATGGTCCCGGGATCGACCGAGGATCAGCCGTTCCAGAATGGAGCCCACTTCACCTCATGTCTTAAATGCTTCAATAGAGTGAATCCTTGTAAACTGCGTTCGCTGCCTGTGGGTCAGTTTCTATCTGCTTCGCTAAATTAATTATAAGTCACATTACAGGTGGCACAGTGGTGCAGCAGGTAGCGCTGGAGCATCACAGCTGCTGGGCTGTTTTTTTCTTTTAAAATATGGGTTTGAATCTGAATGAATCTGTTTGGAGTTTCACCGTTCAACCCGTGATTGTGTGGGTTTCCTCTAGGTGCTCTGGTTTCCTCCCACAGTCCGAAGATGTGTTTCAGGTGAAGTGGTGGCTCTAAATCACCCATAGCGTGCGTGTGAGTATTTGCCTGTTGATGCAATGGCAACCCATCCAGGATGTACTGTGCCCCACACCCTTTATTTCCCGGATAGACTCCGGACCACCGCGACCCTCCACTGGACGAGCGGCTCTTGATAATGGGGTGATGTCACATTATTTTGTATTGAACAAGTAAATTCTGTTCTGGGCACCGCTGAGGTCTTCCTGACCGTACAGAATGAGCAGGTGGAATCTTTACTGACTCTGCAGTCCCTTCACAGTTCAGTTCATTGAATTCAGGCTGAACAGACTGTCCCTCCTCTGCGGAGAGGATGGACTTTGGTATCGATCCGTTTTCCTTTCTTTTATTGACAATCACTATGGAATACGGTATTTTATGGAGTTCTCCCCCCTCCCTTCTGAAAGATTCCCTTACCATGCGAGCTTTGCCAAGGAGAGAGAAGCAGCGATCGCTGTCCGGTCACGCACACACACACACACACACACACACACACACACACACACACACACACACACACACACGTGCACGTGCACACACACCCCCTCCGGACACAGGAGACTGACAGTGTCTGTTCCACTTATGAAACATGGCGGCGGTGCGTTCGCTGCGAGGCTCATCTGTTCCATTTGTCACCTCACAGGCTTGAGTTCCGAGGCGCTAAATATTCAGAAATATTCAAATAATTTGTTTTCATCAGAGTCAACGTGTCCGCAGCAGTGCTTCTGAACACTTTTAAGGCGCTTTGTGTCCTCTCAAGGGCGACGTGTCACATTCACAAGAACCCTGCTTTTGTTCAACATGCTGCACGAGGTCTCAAGAACGGCAAATTATTTTATTTTCAGCTGACATTTTTGTGATGAGAAGCAGTCAAAATATCATAGAGCTATAAATCCCCTGCAGGAGTTCTAAGCTTCAGCAGGAAATACAGAGGCATTTCAGCTCTTAGCACTGCAAACGTCTAACCTGTATGTTTTGAGACCCTTCTTGAATGCTGGGGGGATTCAGCAGCTCTGAGGGACAGAGGAACATGAGCAGCTGCATATAGAACTCATGGGAAGTTCAGGTGATCTTGACAGATTATTTAAAATATGTTTGTGGAGCTGTTAGGAGATCAGGAGAGAAGTGGCTCTGAAACAGATGGTTTGAGACCCTCCTTGAATGTGGGAAGGATTCAGCAGCTCTGAGGGACACATGGAGATCATTCCACCCCATCAAAGCCAAAACCGAGGATCATCATAAAGTAACATCCCTCCTTTAATTCCGACTGATTTGCACACTATTTCCAGTTATGAAAATCCGTTGCAGCACTTCGGGATGTTTTGTTTGCTCACATGAACATTGTTGCAATTTGTTGTTCTTTCTGGTTCAAGTTTTATAGTGACAGAAATGAGTGAGCATGAAGGGTAACGTCTGACCCTCCGTGTGTTTCCCGGCACAAATTATTTGTTTGCCTTCAAACCCCTGAGTGTTTTATAGAGGGTTTAAAGATTTTGACTTGAGGAAATTATCATTATGATTTTTGAGGGAATTAACCACCTTGGCATTTATGCAATGATGACTTTCAGACTCATTTCATTCATACTGTTAAAGTTTCAGCTGAACAACTTCACGCGGAACAGCGATTAATAACAGGCCTTATTCACCAGAAACATTTTAAGTGACCCCTCACAAAGCGATGTTCAGCTCCAGTATAACGTCGTTATTTATTTACGTTCCAGCCACTCACAGCTGTGATTTATGGAAAACGTGACTCATGGATGAATGAAAACATTTACACCTTTGCTAATATTTACATCATACTTGTGAAAATGCAAAACCGTATAATGTGACACATTCCAGAAAGGCTATATAAAGAAGGGTACAAGTAAACTGTATTTGCGGGACGAATTCCCTTTTTCATTTCAGTAGGGAGGTAAATGTTTTTTAGTTATTTCATTTCAAACATGGTCTTCGGTACTCGATCTCAGAACTGACCTGTAGCACTTTTTTTCTTCAGAGTGATTGCTTATATTCTCATGCATTAAGCCAGTGTTTAAACATAACAAATGAGATCATGATGAGTTTGACATCCATCATGTGTCCATGTGCTCAGAGGTGCTGTGACTGGTGCTCATACTGGTGCTGAAATCGCATCCGCTTGTGGAAAGGTAGAAAACGTATAATTTTTTCTCTAAAAATATCTAATATATACAATTTATTTCTGACAAATGTACAAATTTCTCAGTTTCGAAGCTGTTCTGACAGACGCTGCCATCTATTAAAAGTTGTAGTCACTTTTACTCTGTTACACCGAACTCTGTAGACTCTGTTATAAATCCATCTGCAAATGGGGTCAAAGTGTACATAATGAATTTTTCAATTAAGAGATTTGAAGAAGAGGTTATGTAAATGTATACAGTAAAAAAAAATATATATATATTTTTTATAGACACTGTCAGGTGGTCCTGTGCACTATTAGTGATGTTCACATGTTGCTTTTTTTTCAGCCACCTTTCTGTTCCACTTGTGACTCTTATTGGGGCTCAATTCAAAGGGCAAAACAGCTAAAATTTGTCTAGTAAAGGGTTTATTTTTCACTGCGAATTTTAAGAATAACATTTATATATTTGTATCTTGCCTTTCAAAGAAAAAGCTTATTAGTCACTCCAGGCCAGCAGGTGGCGTAGCAATTAGAGCTACGTTCCTCGGAAGGTTCCAGGTTCGAATCCCAACTCCCGTTGCGGTACCTTGGTCAAGGTATTGACCGTGAATCGATACGGTTTGTATCAAATTGGCACAGTTTGTAAATGATTGATAAAATATCGGCAATAAGTGTCTTGGTGCACAAAAAGTAACAGCTGAAAATAATCACCATACTATTGTTCCTCTCTACACTTAAGTTTTTCCTGTGTGCGTGTGCGTGTGTGTGTGTGTGCGTGTGCGCGCGCGCGCGCGGCGAGTCCAGGGTGATGCGCGTCTCCCCACCTGGCGCCGCGCTCCCGTGACGAAACCCGAATGATGCCGCGCTGGGGTCGCGATGATGCTCTCATGACTTTGTGAAGGCTTTCGGGTGGCATGTCCCCCCCCCCGCCTCACCCCCACTCTCTCTGCGCACTTTGCTGCTGCTCCTCGCGCCTCCGCATCATCTCCGCACCTTCACGCGGGACCCAGGCTCGCGCCGTCCGGGACCCGACAGGGCGGAGCGGGAGCCAGCGGGAGCCAACGGGAGCCAGCGGGACCCCCCCCCCAAGGACCGTCTCCGCGAGGGAGCGCAGGTGCCCCGCTCATCCCCCGCTCACCCCCCGCTCATCGTGGATCTGTAGCGAAACGCGCACCGGTGGGACCGTCGGAAGTTTCTCCAGCTGTGGAGGAGCTCTGAGGACATGAATCCTGGTGGACTTTCTGCGCCAGCCGAGTGAGCGTGATGATGATGATGATGATGATGATGATGATGATCCGGATGATCCTCTCCTCTGTGTCTTCGAAGAACCTTCTTCACACTGTAGCAAACGGTGGGACTCAGTGACAGCCTCTCGTGAGTGACTTTAAACACAAATGGTGCATTTTTTTATCATATTACTTTCCCCTCACATTATTACTGTACTACTAACAGCAGTTATTAACTCTCTTACTCTTACTTAAAATGACAACTTCAGAATTTTAAAGAGATTTGGAAATGTCTTTTTTTTCCCTGTCCTCTCACTGTAACCTGATTCCTGGAAAGCACATTCCTTCGAAACGGGTAAGATCTTGAACGTTCGGATGTTCGTTTCCGTTTGTCTTCGTTGACCTTTTCAGACCAGAACCCGAACCAGGGAAACATGGAGAACTCGACTCTTCCTGAGAGCGACAAAACGCTGGACAAGTGGAGCCACTACAGCACCCAGTACAAGGTGGTGAGCATCCTGCTGGTGGCTCTGATCTGCGCCGCGGGCATCGTGGGGAACGTCATGGTGATCCTGGTGGTCCTCACGACCAAACACATGCGGACCCCGACGAACTGCTACCTGGTGAGCCTGGCGGTGGCCGACCTCATGGTGCTGACCGCCGCCGGGCTGCCCAACATCGCCGACAGCCTGTACGGCCACTGGGTGTTCGGCTACGCCGGGTGCCTCTGCATCACCTACTTCCAGTACCTGGGGATCAACGCCTCGTCCTGCTCCATCACCGCCTTCACCGTGGAGAGGTACATCGCCATCTGCCACCCGATGAAGGCCCAGTTCCTGTGCACCCTGTCCCGGGCCAAGAAGATCATCATGGCCGTGTGGGCTTTCACGTGCCTCTACTGCGTCATGTGGTTCTACCTGTCCGACACCAAGGAGGAGGCTCACGGGAACACCACCCTCGTCACCTGCGCCTACAAAGTGTCCCGAAACCTCTACCTGCCCATATACTTCACGGATTTTGCCGTTTTTTACGTGTTGCCGCTGGGACTGGCCACCGTCCTGTACGGCCTGATTGCAAGGATACTCTTCCTGAACCCTCTTCCCATGGACCCCAAGGAGAACATCAAGAAGTGGAAGGATAGCAGCTCCCAGACAAGCAAGATGGCTCTGAGGAACTCCAGCTCGTCCAGTAACACCACAACATCCTCGCGGAGGCAGGTAAGAGGGATAGCGGGAGGCTTTACGGAAGCCCCTCTTTATCTAGCAGTCATGAAAAAGGGTATTAAAAACAGGAAACCACGGTGAGCTTATTTATCCAAAGCAACATCTGACCTGTGCCATATTTATGCAGCAGGCTATTTGTGTTGGAGCAATCGGGGAAAGTGTATCTTCAGGGACACCACGGCGGTGGCAGGAAGTGTGGCTCAAACCAGCCGCCTTCAGGTCCAAGTCGTCAACCATTACGCCAGCAGCTTTTAGGAAGATATTTAAAGAATTAATTGCTGGGCTTCTGGGAGATTATACTTAATCACTGTGACTTTTCGACGAACTGCTCTTCAGGAAACGGGGAATGTTTGCGAGGAAGTCCATTAATCTTCATGATACTGCAAGGCAAGATGTATACTCAGTGACACAGAGTTAAAGGTATGATTAGGCGTTAAGGTTATGGACTGCTGTCTTTTCAGAACTATTTGCTATTAATTAATAAATATAATTGCTATTTTTCTAACATGGTAATTTGGTTTTGTCTATTGAGGAAAATTGCATGGAACAGAGCCGAAACATTCAACCATCCATTCATTCATTATCAATAACTGTTTGCCCAGTGCAGGGTCTTGGTGGTAGAAGCCTATCCTGGAGGCGCAGGGTGCGAGGCACGGTACATCCTCTAGGGGACATCATTCTGCGGAGGGGCAAACACACACACACACACACTTTCAGAACCGCTTGTCCCATACGGGGTCGCGGGGAACCGGAGCCTACCCGGTAACACAGGGCGTAAGGCCGGAAGGGGAAGGGGACACACCCAGGACGGGACGCCAGTCCGTCGCAAGGCACCCCAAGAGGGACTCGAACCCCAGACCCACTGGAGAGCAGGACCCAGTCCAACCCACTGCGCCACTGCGCCACCACGCCCCCCTGGGGGGCAAACACACACACTCATTTATAGGCTGTCAAAACATGTCCAGTGAAATATAAATAAATAAGTGCGGTAAAATCTAAGTAAAGGGGATGGTGTATTCTACGTGGCAGTTGTTTGAATGATGTGCCTTAATCGTGTAACATGTCACTAGTGTTTTATACCCACCTCAAAATAGGATTCTTACAATAATTCTATGGATATGTTGTGGAGTCTGTTTGAGTGCATCCTTCTGAGTTTGTCAGGACACGCTGCTTGTTCTTGGTAGTCAAGTCATGCCTCTTCTTCAGTATCTTCTATTGGAGGGGGTGGAGAGCGGATGCAGACCCAGGCTCTGCAGGAATTCCATGTGCCACTCGGCCTGGCATGATGTTGACATGTTGAACACCGTACCACCGCACTGGGGCATACTGGTAATCCATAGGGTAGGGTTACGAACTGCTTCTTCCCTAAACACAGCCTGATGTTTCAGCTTAAGCGGATTCTCTGAAATCCCCTGAAGACGTGTTGAAGGAAAAAGCTCCTCTTCAGACTTGAGCCAAAGGCTGTTGGTCCAGCCTAAGTTTTCAGCTTAAAGTAGATGCCCTGCAGAAGGTGAATGTGTTTTGTCCTGTTGCACAAAGTCGGAAACTATGCAGCTATGATGACAAACTCCGCTGACTACACCCCTCAGACAGTTTGCACTAGAGCATCGCACTCCAGTCTCAGTTCATCAGTATTCATTCGTCCTAATTGGATTTGGTAACGCAGTGTTATCGTAGAAGGATTGTTTGCTTTGTAATTGGACTGTCTCGATGGATTAATGCTTTCGTTCTCAGTGCGTCAGATAAATTACGCTTTTTACTAATTGACAATAATAAGACTTTCCCAGCCCATTCAACCCATTTTTCTTTTCACAATAGCAACATTGGCACGATAATGTTTCATGTTTCTCCGTTTGTACGTCATAATTTAAATGTAATGGCCACCCATCAGTAACCGTGTGTCCTAAATCATGGCTGTAGTGGTCCGGAGCCTATCCCACTAGTATAGGGTGCGAGGCGGGGTACACCCTGGATGGGATGCCAGTGTATCACAGGGTGGTCTCGCACACACACACACACACACATACACACACACACACACACACAGACGCACACAGAAATTTTGTTACCATTCACCTGAAACGTGCCTATGGAGTGTGGGAGGAAACCAGAGCACCTAAAGGAAACGCATACGAACACAGGGAGAACATGTAAACTCCACACAGAATGAGTTAGATTCAAACCCATGTTCAAATCAACATTTATGTAAGTGTGAAGTACCACTGCTCCCCTTATATGTACATTTAATATTACTGCGTCCTTTGCTTGTACTACTGGACACATTTTCACATTGTGTTGCTTTTATTGAAAATTATGAAAGAAGTTTTGCTCATTTTGGTTTTTTGCTGTCTACATGCTGACTATAGCTTATATGTTTCTTAACAGTATGCTTTAAAGATAGAAATGAAAAATATTTAGTCTAAAGACATTCTTATTCATAACTACAATATTTCACAAAATAGCTAAATTATATTTTAACCACCATAACTTACAGTGTGAGGTTTGTACACTGAGATGTTTATAACATGTGGCACAGCGAGTAGCACTGCTGCCTCACAGTGCCTGGGTGGTGTGAGAGGGCATGGGTTTGATCCCCACTCAGTCTGTGTGGAGCTTGCATGTTCTCCTGTTGTCCCCATGGGTTTCCTGTGGGTGCTCTGGTTTCCTCCCACACTCCAAAGACATTCTGTTCAGGTTCCCCCATAATGTGTGAGTGACAGAGAGTGTGTGCGTTCCACTGATGTATGGATGAGTGACCCAGTGTAAGTAGTGTATCTAGCAGTGTAAGTCACCACAGTGAATAAGGTGTGTGGACTAATAACACTACACAGAGTTCATTGTAAGTTGCTTTGGAGAAAAGTGTCTTCTAAATAAATAAATGTGTAACAGTTTACCCATTTAATACAAATGGGTGATTTTCACTGTTTCGATTCTGGGTTAAGTACTTAGCTCAAGGGTCCTAGAGCAGGAGATTGGATTCAAACCCCAGTACTTTACTTGCAATGCAGCAGCTCTAACCACGGCGCCACCTGCTGCTTCCAGATTAGCCACTTGACTCTTCGAGAAGTAATGTGGCTATTTTGACCGTAGGCTGCAGCAGAAGCTCCTTTCCTGGGATATGAACTTAGCCCAACACCACCGGGTAGTTGCTGGGCATATCATCTGTGTAATCTTTTAACAAGTGATGGATTTTTTTTCCTTTATGAACTCCAATTAAAAACTAGAAAGACTATACAAATACCCAACTCACACACTGGGGCTGAAACCACTTTTCCCAAACGGGGTCGCAGTAAACCAGAGCCTAACCCGGCAACACAGGGATCGAGGCTGGGGGGGGGGACACACACCCAGGACGGGACACTAGTCCATCACAGGGCACCCCAAGCAGGACTCGAACCCCAGACTCACCCCTGCGCCACCGTGCCCCCCTCAATACCCAACTTGACATTTACAAACAAGACACCCACAATACCAAAACACAACTCAGTATACTCAACAAACAATATCATAGAAAGTTCAATAAATAGTCACAAAATCAAACATTAAACACCAGTTAAAACATCAGATACCAGTCACGACAACTTTGCTTCAATGCATCACAATCATCGTCCGACTACAAAAATTCCACAACTGATACCTTCAAAAGCACAACTACACAGTATCAGTACTCCAAGAAACCATCGGGCTCCAGCAAAGCACTCTTGACTTTCAGTATCAGCTATCAATATCATGTTTTAAAATCACCCTATAAATAAAGAAAAACTAAATTACATGCAACAATAAAACATTATTATTAAACATCGACAATAATAAAAAAAATCAATACAATTAATAACGTCTTATCGACAAGCGATGGATACTGAGGTGTCCTTCTCCATGCTCCAGGTGACGAAGATGCTGGCCGTGGTGGTGGTCCTCTTCGCCCTCCTCTGGATGCCCTACCGCACCCTGGTGGTGGTCAATTCCGTGCTGGACCAGGCCTACCTGGACACCTGGTTCCTGCTCTTCTGCCGCAGCTGCATCTACCTGAATAGCGCCATCAACCCGGTCATCTACAACGCCATGTCGCAGAAGTTCCGCGCAGCCTTCCGGCGGCTGTGGCGCTGCGGCGCCGGCCTCGGGGGGCACCGCTCCGAGAAGCCCGTCGCCCGCAGCGTGGCGCTCACCTACAGCGTCGTCAAGGAGACGTCCAACGAGGAGAGCCCCGATCACCTGACCACCGAGCTGGACGACGTGGTCCCCGGCGCCAGCTTCGTCGGCAGCGGCGAATCGTCGCCCTGCCACTCTTTCCTTTCCGGCAAGGTCGCTTTCGGTGACGTGTGACCCCAACCCATACACACGCTTCTCCTTGGGGACTGTCCATTGCCCACAGCTGACCAGTGACACTGCTACTGTAGTGCGAACACAGGCCGTCTTACCCAGCTATCACCTGTATGTGTACAACATGTAGAATCAGTACTTATACACCATTTCCCCAAGGTCTCCAATCAATACGGAATCACTGATGATCAAAATTAATATTCGTTTGTCAAGTCTGCAGGCTGCGCGCCGTAGATGTCTCCTTTGGGGCAGTCTCAGCAATGGTGACCTAGAACAAAACACCTGCACAGGTGTTCCACCAGCTGCGCAAATAGACGCTCGACACAAGTGAACTTTCACCGTATCTGTGTTTTCATATCTATTTTAAAGATGAACAAAGCCTAGCGCGTCAAGTCGGCTTGTGCTTATGGGTTATATATTGCTGTGCGTGTTTATGTGTCCAGTTGGGGCTATTTTTTTTTTTGAAAGCGCTGTTTCTATTTGGCACACGTCCTAATTGGAAGAGCTGAACATTTTACTTTCTTTTCCCATCCGTGGTTGACGTGCAGAGACAAAATTCATCTGTAATACTGAGTACTGTTTCTTTAAGAATATTACTGTGGTTGTAAGTTATGGCTGTTAAATATGTACTGAACCCATCTCTATGTCAGGTGTATGTTTTTAACAATCCAGTCTGACTCGCTCTGTGACACCTCGTACAAGGTGAACATGGTAGAACAGTGTCCGTACTTTCTGGACCCCCCCCCCACCTTCTGACCACACGTCATCACCGTGTCTGTGATGTTGGGCATCGACCCTCCCTCCAACCTGGGACCAACTTAGGGTCGCGTGGTGATCAGGTCCCTGTCTCACCCCTTTGTCATTCACCATTTAGCACCCTTGTTGGTCCATCAGCTATGACTCCATGCGATGTGGTAGGAAGGAGACCAGACTCCCACACAAGATACACAGTCCCTTTTTTGCATCCTTCCACGCTGCAGTCTCTTCAGCACATTTACATAAGATTTGCATTGATTTAATTAAGAGATGCTTTTCTAAATGTGATATATAACTCAGCATAAACAAAGTGCATCAAGACCAGATTTAGAGTTTTGGACAGACACACACATTTTCAGAACCGCTTGTCCCATACGGGGTCGCGGGGAACCAGAGCCTACCCGGTAACACAGGGCATAAGGCCGGAGGAGGAGGGGACATACCCAGGACGGGACGCCAGCCCGTCGCAAGGCACCCCAAGCGGGACTCGAACCCCAGACCCACCGGAGAGCAGGACCCGGTCCAACCCACCGCGCCAACGCACCCCCTTGGACAGACACATGACTGTCAAAGTGTGGTCTGTTTTACCAAAACCACCGTTCTTGCTGACAAACATTTCAGAGCAGCTGAGTTTACAGCTGATTGGAAGAACAGAGGTCATCGTGACATGTAGGTCTATGTTCTGAGATCAGGGGAGAAGCAGGTCTGTAAGAGATGGGAAGGATTCAGCAGCTCTGAGGGACAGAGGGAGCTCATTCCACCACACTGAGACCAAGACTGACACCCTACTGACTTCTGATTTTGGACCCTCGCAAGTGGGACCACCAAGCTGCCAGAGATAGAAGAGCACAACGCTCTTGCTGGGCTGTAGGGCGCGATCAAGTCCTCTAGGTATCGGCATGCAGATCCTTTGACTGTCTTGTCGGCCAGAACTACATGTTGAACTTTATGTAGTAGGAAGCGAGTGGAGAATGATGGGAACTCTTTAGCAGGTCAAACACGACCCGCAAAGTGGTCTTCTGAATCAGTAAGTGAACGTTTGAGGGTAAGAGGGACGTATATGGCATTTGTGGTTGGGGATCGAAGGATGATGATGAGCTGCCAGGGTGCTGGATAGATTGGATCTCTGAGAACCTTTTTCTGGAACTTTCCACAGCTGAACAGAGAATGAAAGACTAATGCTGGAGCCACCGATACTCTTTTCACCATGAGCTAGAGACTCGCTGTGCGACTGCCCACCCACATCGAGTCAAACTGCAGACTGGTGCCGAGGATAAAGGTGGCTTGTCAGGAAAATAATGCTCTGAGCGGACGTGCGAAATAGGTCAAGAGAGTATGGCGCGCTCACCTCGACACCGGTGTGCGAAATGGACATGGGCCCGAAGCCCCTTTCTGCCCCACTGCCTGCCTACATCCATACAAAGCGCTGTGCCTCCAAGATGCGCCCCCTGCTGGACGCTTCTCGAGGCTGCCGTTTCCCGGTCTGGCAGCGTCGATGTTTTCGATTCCGGTTAAAGATACCTTGTGCAGGGATTCAAGAGCAGATCCCCACAGCTGAGCTCCTAAGACATTTCGCCCCCTGGTGTCACCAAAGGAGAAGGCGAACGAGACGCGGAGGATCGGTGCGGCGAACACGGACCCCCGCTGATCAGTACCAGCCTGGACGAAACACGTGGCTGCGTTAGACGGGGATAAAATGTTTCCTCCGAACTCTTGACCTTTTATTGACTCCGCACGAGCATTGTCTATAAATAATATTTATCTGAATTCAGACCCTCTATCAATGTCACATGCTGTTTGGGGTTCCCTCTCAGACAGGCTTCTCGGACCTCAGGCAGTGAAGAATTGACCATGTGCACGGAGCAAAATCAGCAAAACAATATTCAAACCAGCTGGCAAGCCTTTAACAGCGGAATAGTGTAGCCTTGCGATACGTGCTTTTTTCCCGCAGATAAATATGAATCTTGGAGGCAACCATTCGATTTCCTTGTATTGTGTTATGTGGCACAGTGTAAAAATCTGATGTCACCATTTGCATACGAGAGGGAATTGTCCCAAAGCTATTGGTAAAGTAATTAAAATGGTAATGGGTTAACGGCAATAAATCTGTCACAATGATGCGACATAACGTACGTATGGAGAAGAAGGCCTCGGGACCGCGGTGCCGCGCTGTTGAGATGTTTGTCTGGGTGCCGTGTGCTCTTTAAAATTATTTTTAAATGGTTGCTCTGTGATTTTCCTGCCAGAGTGATTGAGGAGCGCAGTTTAAATGTGCTCTGCGCCTACACCACCAAACCGTAGTATTTGCACAAAGGATAAATCAAAGCTGAATTAATAAAGACGAATACCGACAGCGCGGCCGAGCGAACGCAGACGTGTCGAGGGCCGCGGCTGCTTAGAAACAGCCGCTCGCTCCTAAATATCTACACACTCAGAAGTAAAGGTCATTAAAACACTTTTGGTGACGACCAGAGCGGAACAGTGTTTGCAGTATCGTCCCTTTTAATCCCATTTAAAGCTAATACGGTTTTCGACCCGTGATGTTCCTTGTAGAATTTATTATCCGTTGATGCGCCCATCAATCCGAACCTTGAGCCCGACACCCTCAGGCACCGACACGGGTTCGACGTCGACTCGATGCCGAATCTCCTCCGAGGAATTGTACAAACGAAATGAATCTTTCATTTTCTGTTAATTAAGATATTAATTACTCTTGATTGAACTTATTTTAAGTTAATATTCTTTCTTCTAGTCATTCAGTGATTTCCTTTTAAATCAGTAACCTTTATATTTCTCTTCTTTATTTGAGTAATTTAATTATTTTTCATTATGAAAATTAGACTTTCACGCAAAGACGGCCGCTGAGAGAAGGACAACTTTGGGTGAATGTTGACCGAACATATATAGCGGATTGATGAAGGGCCAATGAATCTTCACGTGATCTCGAGGGACGACCGGTGAATAGAAGGTGAGTCTTGAAGCGGTACGGGGGGGTTCAACGTTCTCATTGACAGGTGCATAAGCTTCTAGGATTTTGCACAGTTTTCAACCACACGTTGCGCAATGTTGTGTTTGCGTGGGGTCGCCTCGCCGGGCATTGTGGTCGTTCTCTGTTTTCCAGTATTTCGGGGAAGCTCGGGCCCTTCTGGCCTAGCGCGGAGCAGCTTCTTTCAGTGGATGGAGTAATTACGTTTTTTTGTGCTCCCCCCGCCGTGCTGTTCGTGGCTTCACTCACTTGAAGACTGTGTGCAAATTTGCAAATTCGTGGCGTGTCAGAAGAAAACAGCACCGGAATTATGTTCCCCGCATCACGGTGTCGCGGTGAGACTCTTCATTTGTACAAGCGATTGCCATTTAGTCACGCTGTTCTCCCCCCAGTCGCTCAGTGCATTTTAAAGAGATCTCATCCCCCTTGTCGCCAGGCACGCTGTACTTCATAAATCATGCTGAATAAATTGGTTCTCAAACCTCCCGTTTCCTGTCATTTCACACATGTCTGTCCGAGGAGCCATTCAATGGCATGTGGAGACCATGTCGGTAAGATCGCAGTGGGTGACGGAGTAAATCCCGCTCTCCAGCGTTCCTATATATTCATTGTGCAGCAAACGAAAGCTCATATGTACACATATTTGGGCGACATGATGGAACAGCGAGTAGCGTTGCTGTCTCACAGCGCCTGGGTGGTGCGAGAGGACGTGGGCTCGATCCCCACTCAGTCTGTGTGGAGTTTGCATGTTCTCCCCGTGTCTGTGTGGGTTTCCTGTGGGTGCTCTGGTTTCCTCTCACACTCCTGCTCAGGTTCCCCCATAGTGTGTGAGTGACAGAGAGAGAGAGTGTTCCACTGATGTATGGATGAGTGACCCAGCGTAAGTAGTGTATCTAGCAGTGTAAGTCACCACGGTGAATTAGGTGTGCGGGCTGATAACATGATAGAGTTAATTGGAAATCGTTTTGGAGAAAAGAGTCTGCAAAATACACGCGGGCAATGTCTACAACCACTAGTCCCGAGTGGGGTCGCGGCAAACCGGAGCCTAACCCGGCAGCACAGGGCACAAGGCTGGAGGGGGAGGGGGCACACCCAGGATGGGACGCCAGTCCATTGCAAGGCACCGCAAGCAGGGCTTGAGCCCCAGACCCACCCTACAGCAGGCCCCGGCCAAACCTGCTGCGCCACCATGTCGGCTAAATAAATAAATGCAAATATTTACTAAAAAAGCAACTATTTCTTCTGTATACAGATTGTCCCAGAATTACAACGATCTGACTTACAATTTTTCAACTTTTCGATGATGCAATAGCAACTCGCATTCAGTGGAAACTGTACTTCAAACTTTGAATTTCGATATCAATTTCAATTGATTTTAAGTGTTATGCAGTGAGGGGTGCGGTGGCACAGTGGGTTGGACCACAGTCCTGCTCTCCAGTGGGTCTGGGGTTTGAGTCCTGCTTGGGGTGCCTTGCGATGGACTGGTGTCCTGTCCTGGGTGTGTCCCCTCCCCTCCGGCCTTATGCCCTGTGTTACCGGGTAGGCTCCGTGACCCCGTATGGGACAAGTGGTTCTGAAAGTGTGTGTGTGTGTTATGCAGTGCGATACTCTCTTGTGATGTTGGGCAGCTATCTGCATCTGCCACTTGGTTGCTTGTGTATACAACTGATACTCTTCTGTGTTCCCAGCATTTTTTTGGATACCCCCCCAACCCCCGTATCGACGTTGTGTTTTGTGCATCCATCACATCTATGAAACACCCATCTGTGTCTCCTACTACTGGTGAGAAGAGGAGGAGGGCAATTACTCTTGAGGAGAAACTCGATATCATTGCCCGGCATGAAGGCGACCAAACCGTAATGGCCATCGCACGTGAACTTGGACCTTCGTAATCGATCATCTCGATCATCTTAAAGGATTAGAAGCGATGATGTTCTGTAGGTTTGTTGTAATTAAATTTCATAATACATGTACATGGTACTGTATCTATGACAATAAACTTGAAACTTAAATACATTATTGACTTATGATACTTTATCGGAACCTAAACCCATCATAAGTCGGGGTCCGTCTGTATACTAAAATATTGGACTTGGCAAAATATCGAACACGACATGAAGAACTTTAAAGTAACTACCTAAGGCGAGTCATGTTGGGTCGACTGCCAGTTAGCAGTGTGCTTGATATGTTGACTTTTCAAAGCAACAAGGTCAACTGCCCAGTGACATCACTAGGGTTGTTGTCACCCAGTGCGGTAACTCATGGTGTCACCCCCCCCCCCCCCCCCATGGACCTCCTGCACCAGACCGTACAGAATCCTTAGTAATGTTTTTTGTTCTAATGTTACTCGTAAATTGTAATTCCCCTCTATCACTGAATGTAATGGCAAAAGTAGTGACATAAACGACTAGCAAAATTATAATTACACCTTTAAATTACAATATCATATGCACAGCGAAATGTATTTACATTTACATCGTTTCATGTGGTTAAAGTGAAATTTGGTAAGAAAACAATAGAATTCAAGGTGAAAAGATTTAATAACTACATCAAAATTATGTTCATTTTAACGTTATTGATATCGGTTCACAAATACTAATTCCCACAATTTTGTAGCTAAAACACTAGAAAATGTGAGAAAATCAGTGACTATAAAAGCAGCGGCAACGAAAATGAGAGCGCGTGATCGTAGCGCTTGGAGACGGAACCACGTGATCTGAAGCGTCACTGTAATTGTAATTGTAACTGTAATTGGGTAACAATGAGAGCTCTGAGCGGAGCGCACTGGAAGGTTCAAAAAGTAACTAAGCACACTTCACACTGAAACACTTCACAAAAATTTGATAGACAGTCATTTTGGTGTCACCCGGTCCTGGTGCGGTCCACACCTCCCACACCCTCCTAGTGACACCACCGCAACTGACAGAGTTCCGGCTACCAATAGATAAATAGTCGGTACCCAAATCACAGGTGGATCGGTCATGAGCACCATTGAATTATTCAACGTGCCAAGAGGAACAGCCTCAAAAATAGTACAGCACATGCAAAACGTGGACAATCAATCTACATCGGCAAAGAGGAAGCTCACTGACCGGGATGTACAGACATGGTAGTTCATCAACGCCCCAAAAGTACAGCCTCAAAAATGACCCCAGGATTGAATCAGCAGCTCTGTGACCCAGTCTCGACAAAATCTGTACATCTGGAGTTTCACAAAGCTCCAATTTATGGTAGCGTAGCCATTCGGAAAGCACTTGCGTCCTAGGCCAACGCACAGAGATGTGTGATCTGGTGTAAGGAGCACAAAACCTAAACCCCTGATCAATAGAAAAAGGTTACATGGTCTGACGAGTCATTGTTGACCCTGTTTCCTACATCCAGGCAAGTTCACTTTTGGCGAAAGCCGAAGGATGCTTTCAACCCACGATGTCTGCTGCCAGCTGTTAAAGACAGTGAGGGACCACAAATGGTACCTCACAGGAGTCATCAGGTCCAATGACTGGTCTGCATGGTCTTGCAAGAGCCAAGGAACATGAGGCTATCTTACAGGATCAGGTGCAGCTCATGGTGCAAAACATTGTTCTCTCACAATGTTGCCATATCCCAGGATGATAAAGCTGCAATGAACACCAAGATGAGGTCAAACACCTTCCATACCCTCCTCAGTCACAAGATCTAAACATCACTGAAGCTTTATGGGATGTTTGGGAGTGCGGAATACAACGCAGATTTCCACCTCCCCCATCCCTCAAAAACTGGAGGCTTTTTTTTCTTGAAGACTGGTGCAAAATCCAACTACGCACACTTCTGGGCTTGCGTGACAGCATTCCGGGAAGGACTAAAGTTGTTCTGAAGACAAAGATTGGTGTTACTCCTCATTAGCTCCTCTCCTTGATATTTATGTTGTTAGGTTTTTCCACTGTATGGAGCTTTAATACATTTGACCTCCGTTCCAAATTTCAGATGACGTTGCACAGCTTGCTAATCTTACCAATGATGACAAATTGGGGTTTCTGTACATAATGCTGATATAACAAGGTTTAAAGGAAAACAGGAGAATGATGAAAAATTAATATGCTTTACAGATATTTTCTCTCGAAGAAAATGATTTGTCAAATCAAGGGAGAATTATAAATATTAATTACAGAAATTTGAATTCCTGACTGCTGAAGGAGCTTCTGCTTATTTCAGCATTTTGATATAAACCTCACATTTCTGGGGCCATTTGCCATTTCTGTTTAGTGAAGCGCAGAGCAGAGCCGTGGGTAACGTCCGTACAGTCATTGCTGAGATGTAGACCGTGAAAACCCAGCTGGTGTGTTAGAGCCCACACTAGAACAACAACAGTTTGCTGATTTCTGAGAGACTCTTCCACGTGTTCGTATGTTTGTAGCTGCCCGGATCAAATTCGAGACCCTGGTTACGGCCTACAAATGCATCAATAGAACTGCTCCCAGATACCTACGGGACTTGATCATTCGCAACATCCCAACCAGACTGCTACGCTCTTCCACATCTGCCCGCTTGGTGGTCCCACGCACGAAAGGTAAAGCACGGAGGTTCTCGGTTCTGTCTCCGATGCGGTGGAACGAGCTCCCCCTCTCACTCAGAACTGCTGAATCCCTGTCCGCATTTAGAAAGGGTCTGAAAACTCATCTCTTCCAGACTCACGTCACCCATCATCTCTTAAGTTCATGTAAGGTGTAAATGTTCATGCACCATAATTTTCATACCTGGATAACACTTTACACAGCTACTCCTGGAATGTAATGTAAATGGATATATTATTTGGAAGGTGTTCATGAATTGTGGATATTCGGGAAAAGTTTTATGCAGCTACTCGTGTGATGAACATCGGCTCATGTGGTGGAAAGAAACAAACTAACTGCACTTAAGAATCACACGTCTGCATCTAAGTGTCTCTTCCTCCTAATGTAATGAACATGAATAAATATAAAACATAAATAGAAATGTATGTTCTTAAAGATGATTTTTGAGTGAGCTGCTGACTCTAAATTGCCCTCAGTGTGGCTGTGTGTGAGTGAGTGTGTGTCAAGTGGTTAATGATGCTGAATGAATGAACAATGAACAAACACTAACACCTGATGCTCAATAGTTAATCTGTACCTGTTAGGTGTTACTTTGTTCTTTACTTGACACTGTTTGCCGAAGCCACTTGATGGTCTTGCCCATCTGCCGTCACTTCAATAGTAAAATACAGGATTTTTTGATGGTACAGTGGTTAAGGTTTCACTTGAAGATTTAAATCCCAGGAGAAGAACGGTGTCTGTACTGAACAGACCTGAACAAGGTACATAAGAAGAGTCACTCTTATTCTTAAGATGGTTGTATGAAGCGTGTGTGTAAGTGTAGGAATTATGATGAGTACAATAAAACTAGTCTAATATCTTTCCTGGTTAACTAACAGTTAATACAGTTCGTAACTCATCTGGAGCACATAGCAGTCATGCACACACTACAGAAACACCAAGGACGGAGAAGTAAGGCTGCCAATCTCCAGTCCCGAGGACATGGAAAATGAGTCCCTTCCTACCCTGGAGTGGAAAGGAAACGTCTCACTACCTTCTGCCCTGTGGCCGCAGCCCTCAGTGTGGATCTGAACTCAGACATGACGGATACACGGGTGCGGGGGTCCGGACAACGGCACCAGGTGACCTCAGCCCACAGTTAGAGGGCTCAACAAACAGGTGATTATGCAAGGGTGAAAAAATGTGTGTGTGTGTGTGTGTGTGTGTGTGTGTGTGTGTGTGTGTGTGTGTGTGTGTGTGTTTTAATACAGATACAGGTACCAAACACCATTGTGCAATATTGTACAAAAATAATATATACATCTGGTCCATTAGCCTGTACAATGAATAGGTTTTTATTATTATTATTATTATTGTTGTTGTTGTCGCTTGATGCCTTTGTTCAAAAACATTAACAATGTTTGGATTTTCCACTAAACTGCCCCATGATTTCCCCATTTTTATAGAAGGGAATTTTTTACTCTATCAATTCAGGGTAAGTACCCTCATCAAAGAGAGGGTGCGGTGGCGCAGTGGGTTGGTCCAGGTCCTGCTCTTCAGTGGGTTTGGGGTTCAAGTCCCGCTTGGGGTGCCTTGTAGTGGACTGGTGCCCTGTCCTGGGTGTGTTCCCTCCCCTTCCTGTGTGCCGGGTTAGGCTCTGGTTCCCTGTGTGAGGCGAGCGGTTTGGACGGACAGACCCTCGTTGAGGGTATTAGAACAAGAGGTGGAATTTGAGCCTATAAATACAAAAGTAATTTGATGTTCCTAACTATACTTAATATGCACATGCTGGTAGGTAGGGTTTACATTCAACATTTCCCTGCACACATTTTAGCAGTAATATAACTGGAAACAAAGATGAATTTAAATGTGAAAACCAATAAAAATATTTGTGTCAAATACAATTAAGTGAAAATGGCCAAGTGAGTCCGAAAGGGTTCATATTTGTACAGCAGTAAAGGAAAATGTTGTCTGGCCGTTTGTTATAATCCCTTCTTCCCTGTAAATCAACGGACAGGTATGAATATGAACTGCCCCCTCCCACCCCCACCCCCACCCCCACCCCCCATAGCTGTCAAACTCTCCTTGAGCTGATCTACCTCCCAGCTACCCATCTGCCACTTGAATGTGTGTGCCGTTCAGGGGAATTACGGAGTTGAGTGGTCCAGTCGCAGAAAATATACTGGCAAGACGAGTTGGCGCGCACACACACACACACACACACACACACACACACACACACACACACACAGACACAGACACAAACATGCATACACATGTGCTCCAGCGATGGCGGTGCATGGTCCAGATTGCTGGCCCAGGGTGCAGCTGTTCCGTAAACGCGGCCCGATCTCCCAGCTGGATGAGGCCCTCGGGCGCAGAAACAGAACGTCTCGCCCCCCCAACCCCTCCCCTCCCTTCCCCTCCCCTGCCCGCAGGATGCTCCGGTGATGGATGTTATCCCAGGAAAGGATGAAATGATCTTGTCTAAGATCGTGGCCAAGACATCAAGAGACTGCAAAGGGTGTGAGAGACATCAATACTTGAAATAGCTGTTTACCGGCGGCGAATGACTGAAGTAAATGCAGGGCACACAAGAGCTCCAGCATATCTAGCGATAAAGTAACTAACTCAGTCGTTTTGGGGTCCACACCTTTTACACTAGATTTAACACAATCTAAGAGACACATCTCTCTAGAGCAGTTTACTGGTTCAAGTTGCCAACACTGATTTACTCATTGATACCATGGGGCAATTTTTACCAGAGCAGTTTAGGCTAAGAACATTGGTCAAAGGTAGTACAGCAGGAGATGGGGTTGAAACCCAGACACTTTGAGCATAAGGTAACAGCGCTAACCGCTACACCACCTGCTGCTTCTGGAGAAGAAAGGTGCTCAGATGCTGCTGTCTGGTTCTGATGACCAGCCATAATCCTGTACTGAGGTGTCACTGACTCTGGGATCCCATATGTCACACATCACAGGGGAAGCCGCTTTCACTGGGTGGCACGATGGGACAGCGAATGGTGCTGCTGTCTCACAGCACCTGGATGGTGCAGGAGGACATGGGTTTGATCCCACTCAGTCTGTATGGAGTTTGCATGTTCTGTCTGTGTGGGTTTCCTCTGGGTGCTCTGGTTTCCTCCCACACTCTAAAGACATGCTGTTCAGGTTCACCCATAGTGTGTGAGTGATAGAGAGAGCATGTGTGTTCCACTGATGTATGGATGAGTGACCCAGTGTAAATAGTGTATCCAGCAGTGTAAGTCACCATGGTGAATAAGGTGTGTGGGCTCATAACACTACATAGAGTTCTTTGGAAGTTGCTTTGGAGAAAAGTGTCTGTAAAATAAATAAATGCAAATGATGACAGTGCCACTCACATCAGGCAGTTGTGTGTCAGTGTGGAGCAGCTGTGTTGCGGCTGTTGAAATGAGACCCATTACCTCCTATTGTCACCTGTTCCGGATGCAAACCCGAGAATAACTCGTCATCTCCACCCAGGGACATAAACAACCCAACGGAGGGAAGGAGGCAGAGACGGTTCGTACAGATCCCGTCTTCATTGTCCTTCTGTCCCTCGATGAGGACAAGTGGGTCTCTTCGCTGTCCCATGCTCATGTTGTTCTGACCAAAAAAATCTACAGTGGGATTTCATTATTTGCTTTTTCTGCACAGCATTTCTATTTGAATTCACTGACCTTCAACAACATCCCATCTTTCATTTTACTGGTCATTAAATGGTAATTCTGAGCTTCTGTATGACAGTTTACTAAAATTTGTCTGTCAAAAAATGTATTTGCTGGCTGCCAGCATTTATAATAATAATAATAATAATAATCAAGTTCTTTGGCTTTCAAAGCTTTTCAGATGGTATTAACATCAAAAGACCACTTGACAGTGGGCATAGCTGAAGGTCTTGAGTAGGGAGTAAATTCCATTCTTCTTCTTCTTCTTCTTCTTATTATTATTATTATTATTATTTATTATTATTATTATATAAATATATAATATATAAAAATGGATATAAATATGCCAAAATGAAAGTATATATTTAGTTAGTGGACATTATGCAAGAACTTCATGACAACTAAAACTAATGGCCTGGACATAAAACGTTAAATGGAGGAAAAAAATGTAATTTTCACCAAACGTACTCAAAGTTGAAACGGAATTTTAATGATGCTTTTATTGACAATGTTGTGGTCGCCTAACGAAATGGAAAGAAAGCAGGTTGTCAAAGTACATCAAGTCTTTATCTTTACAATTTACAATTCATTAATTAAGAGATCAATTATGATTTATTTTGTCAGAGAAGGCGGCGCACCGTGTTGCTATCCTGTGCAGCAGCTGACAAAAAGTCACTTCCATTATCGCTGTGAACGCAGGTGCAGCTCATTCAAGAAAACAGCTCAGAATTATTAAATTGCATCCAAAAGCTTTGCAGTTTAATAATGCATGTACCAGGAGTTTCTAAATTGGAGGAATTAGTCCTTTCCCGCAGCAGAATTTACAGGCACAACAGAACGGAGACCGCGTTTCTGAAACTCCAGACTGAATGAAATTCCTAACGGCAGATGGTTGCAGTTACGAACGGAAGAAAACATAAAGAATCCAGGAGACGTCAGAATGATGTTTATGAGACAGTGGAGATTGTCTCACTGAGAACATGACAAGGGACAGAGACTCACCTTTGAGGTCATGACCCCTGTTTCGCATGAAACCTACCCAAGATCTGCCCCTCGAACCCCAAACCGCCTGGTGACCCACGAACAACCCTGCAGCTCAGCAAGCTTCCCCCAGCAACTCTGTCCATCACAAACCCACCTGGGCTCATCGCAGGAGCAGCAAGAGAGAATTTTATGGGAAACGTATGGGAGAGCCGGTAGTGTAGGAATTAGAGCTATTGCCTTTGGACCCAGAGGTTGCAGGTTTAATCTCCACCTCTGGCTGTTGTGCCCTTGAGCAACGTACTTGTCCTGAGTTCCTCCAGTAAAATTACTCAGCTGTGTAATTAGGTAAATAATTCTAGGCTTAATACTGTAAGATGCTAGGAAGAAACATGTCAGCTAAATGAATACATGTAAAAAACAGTGTGGCTTGAAAGTATGTGAACCCTAGATGGATGGCCATCAGTTGTGTATAAACTAATAAACACACCCACGTGCCGTCCGGAGCGGGGTCATGGCAAACTGGAGCCTAACCCGGTGACATAGGGCACAAGGCAGGAGGGGACACACCCAGGCTGGGTAAACTAATAAAATGTATTTTTTAAAAAACCTATAAAATTTAAGTTTTAAATCTTAAAATACACATGTAAAATTAATAAATGGTTATGATTTACACTCCTGATTCTACTCACCTACCTGGTTTAACCAAAGCAACTTGGGCTTCACTGATTTTTATACCTGCACTACTTCTGTGTTTCTACCACACACATGGTTTCCGCTAAAGAAACACATGGAATTGGTCATTACACACCTATTATGTTACATGAAAAACATTGATTAAATAACCATTTCATGGTAAAACTAAGGGACACAAGGGGACACATACTTTCAGGAAAGGGAAGGGAAGGGAAGGGAAGCGAAAGGAAGGGAAGGGAAGCAAAGGGAAGGGAAGGGAAGCGAAAGGAAGGAAAGCAAAGGGAAGGGAAGGGAAGGGAAGGGAAGGGAAGCAAAGGGAAGGGAAGGGAAGGGAAGCGAAAGGAAGGGAAGGGAAGGGAAGCAAAGAGAAGGGAAGGGAAGCGAAAGGAAGGAAAGCAAAGGGAAGGGAAGGGAAGGAAAGCAAAGGGAAGGGAAGGGAAGGGAAGGGAAGGGAAGAGAAAGGAAGGAAAGGGAAGGAAAGCAAAGGGAAGGGAAGCGAAAGGAAGGGAAGGAAAGCAAAGGGAAGGGAAGGAAAGGAAAGCAAAGGGAAGGGAAGGGAAGCGAAAGGAAGGAAAGCAAAGGGAAGGGAAGGGAAGCGAAAGGAAGGAAAGCAAAGGGAAGGGAAGGAAAGGGAAGGGAAGGGAAGGGAAGGGAAGGGAAGGGAAGGGAAGGGAAGGTGTTGCTGTAAGTCTGGTGTATTTATTCACTCATGGAAGGACTGAGTTTGGTTGCAGTCGTTTATGGAATTCTAGCACCTGCAAATAGAGCACTGGGATATTTGCCGAAGAAAATAAGCCGTTCTGGATCCACACTAACCTCACGTTCACCTTATTATTTGACCAGCTGGACCACAGATTTTCTAACTAAGACTTAAAGCGAATGACAGTGCCATGTAGACCCAGGAATTCAGCATCCTCTTTGTGTAAGTGTTGGGTGTATCCAGAACAATTACCACAGTCGCGTCACGCTGCAGATGTGGGACGTGTGCATGAAGCTCTCCTGGAGCCATATTTGCAGACCATTTGTACAAAGCCATTACGCCCCTCTGTAATCTTTTTATGGCAGACATGATCTGGTTCGGCATAATCCATCTTCTCATTACATTATGCGAAGCCTGTTTCAGAAAGAAGCATTGCTCAGATCAAGCCTTCCGCGGTCATTCTAAAGTGCATCATACTAATTTTAAACTGAAGCTCTGTGTGTGTGTGTGTGTGTGTGTGTGAGGTGCACCGATATCACATGCAATAACCGTTGGGCCCCTCCCCCATGTGTCGCACCCAGCTTGCTGCATGTTGTGTGGGTGGGGGACGTGACCTCGCTCATACCCAGGTGGTCTCTCAAAGTCCTCCTTCAGCGTGGCTGAGGTGTTCTGGCATTTCTCTAGAGGACAGAAATGGCCTTCGAAGCTAAATCGCGTACACGGCCCGTAAGTAACATTAAAGGTCACAATTTTTTTAGAGGTTCAAGAAAAAATTATTATTCTGACAAGGTCTCTGTTTCCTGGAGGGGTTTTGTCTCTCATCTTGCGCTTATTTGCCAAGCAGATGCTTACTTTAAAATGTTTTTTTTTTTTCTCACACCAGCCATTAATTAATCCAAAGAGCTCTGTTCATATTCTCTTCATGAGACAGCAAGTTCCACATATCTTTACAAACTGGTCTTCTTCTAAGGGCTTTGGGGCTCCATGGACTCCATTTTTCTCTTCATTCTCCCCTTTGTCCTAAAAGGTCCTTGGTCATGTCTTCGGTTATCTGTGACGAGTCCTGGATTTGGTGTGGGTCAAGGTTTTTAGAGGGGTCTTCGTGGCTCCATGCCCTTGTAGGCGCCAGGTCTCTGTCTCTGTCCCTGTCCCTCATCATCCTTTGGTCCATTGAGCATCATGCCATCATTTCAGTGCTCTTTTCCAAAACACTTTGCACCAAAACCTCCTGCCAATTTATCCTGAGCAACAGGAACACTTCTGGCACTCCGGTCAAAAGCCTGCGGTGACAATTCAAGCAGGATCAAAGTCGTAACCCAGTGAAAATGACCAAAACTCTTTATCACAAATTTTTCTTCTGGATCTGAACAAAAGTACCCACAGCTCCAAAGAATACCATCTCCAACGTGCATCCCTCAGAGTCTCAGCTCCCGCTAGCTTTTGCCTCTCGGACCCTGAACTCCACCATTCACGGACAGCTCCTGAGCACGGGCTGACCTGTGGAATCCTGTGGAATCCTGGTGGTTCTGCTAGAGGATTTAAGAAGATCTGCAGGTGAGAAGAAGCTGACACACGTTGAGATTCAACCCATTTCTTTTGTTTGTCTCAGAGGGTGGCACCTGCAAAGGGCATTCTTTTCTTAGCCATCTGCAACTGGTTAGAAATTAAATGGATGAAAATTGTATCATTTTTTCTGAATAATTTTCTTTTTTGTAATGTTCGCCATTTTACTGAACACAGGCAGATTTGAAACAGTCTCCACTACAGCTTCTCCTCTCCATTTATCCTACGCTTTGCTCTGAAGCAACTAACAATGTTAAGCAACCTACAGTTATTTTGCCATTTATACAGCCGGGTAATTTTACTGGAGCAAATTAGGGTAAGTACTTTAATGAAGGGTACTACAGCTGGAGGCGGGATTTAACCCAACAACCTTCAGATTCAAAGGCAGGAGCTATAACTGCTATTTATATTTACATTTATTTATTTTGCAGTCTCTGTCACTCACACACTATGGGTGAACCTGAACAGCATGTCTTTGGAGTGTGGGAGGAAACCAGAGCACCCGGCGGAAACCCACGCAGATAAGGGGAGAACGTGCAAATTCCACACAGACTGAGCGGGGATCGAACCCATGTCCTCTCGCACCACCCAGGTGCTGCGCCGCTCTGCCACCACCTATGCTAGCAGCTGCCCAAATTTTATCTCCACAACAAAACGAGCAAACACTTTCAAACTTAATTTTGTTGTCCATAAACTAATAAATAATATGCAGCCCAGAGCACAGAATGCTTCTTAAAAGCCAAATCAAAAGGTCACGGTGGAGCAGATGCGACAGGCCAGCGCTGTGGTCTGGACGCAGCCCCGCAGCCGTACACAGCTGTCGAAAAGCTGGGCAGACGGCAGGACGCGTGTCTCCGGAGAGGTTACCTCCGACGCAGCCTCCTTCACTCCTGCCGGATTCAAGAGCCGGAAGCGCAGGGACGAGGAATCATTTTCGCTCTGCCCCCTTGGGTGGGCAGCACTCTTCCCCCAATTTCTCCGATTCCCACCCGGAAGGTCTCCATGAGGTTTGCGGCGTTGAGCTTCAAATCAAATCAAATCTCACTGGCAGATTGGAAATGAAGCTGTTAATAATCAGTTACTCCTGATATAACTATAATTATTGCTCCCTAGGTGTGGTGGCGCAGCAGGTTGGACCATGGTCCTGCTTTCCAGTGGGTCTGGGGTTCGAGTCCTGCTTGGGGTGCCTTGCGATGGACTGGTGTCCCGTCCTGGGTGTGTTCCTTACGCTCTGTGTTACCGGGTAGGCTCCGGTTCCCCGTGACCCCGTATGGGACAAGCGGTTCTGAAAATGTGTGTGTGTGTGTGTGTGTGTGTGTGTGTGTGTGTGTGTGTGTGTATTGCTCCCTACTGCCACTGCGACCCTGCTAAGACAAGCAGGATAGAAAATGGATGGATATTGTTATTTGTTCATTTATTAATTTTTTTCATTTGTATCTGATACCTTTCCTTGAGGCCACATGCAAACAGACCGGTTTTGCAATTAGGTGATGCAAGAAAATTGCTTAGAGGAGCCAAAATTAGGTGATGCCACATTTAATACTAAAATCAAAAAAAAAAAAATTATCATGGGGGAAAAATTCATTAAAAACTTAGCTTAATGGTAAAGACAAGTTTTATTAGAAAATTGAACATCTGCCACTTCATATATTCTGTAAACACCATACGACGCATCTCTGGTGTGATTATATATCAGAATTTATTGGCAATATTTTCTGTTAAAAAAACTTTGGGTCTACACAGTAAATAGTAAATATCTATTCAAGTTCAAGTTCAAGTTTATTGTCATAGGTACAAGTACCACGTACAAGTATTATGAAATTGTTCCTGAATGTTTCTCCACAGACTCTGGTCAAAGACAGAGACAATAGAAATACTGCATAAACAGAAGAATGACAATGACAGTGAGTAGTGCAACAGCAATAACAATAAATAATGGTAAGAGCAATAGCAATAATACCAGTAGACAGCCAGAGAACTCAGAACGTGAGAGTGAGAATGAGGATGCTTAAAGTGACAGTGTAGTTTACCAATGTGCTTGGGAGGAGCAGTCCAACTCTAGTTACTAAAGGTGGCACATTGGTTAGTGTTGTATTCTCTTACAACAGTGGGGTAAAAGCTGTTCCTGTACCTAGCGGTGCGGGTTCGAATAGACCTGAGCCGCATTGCAGATGACAGAGAAGAGAAAAGTGCCCGTGTGGGTTGATTACGATCTCTCATGATGCGCATCGTCTTTCTTAGGCAGCGTGTGGCGTAGGTGTCCTCGACTGCCGGTAGCTGTGTGCTGATGATTTCCTGGACCGTTTTGACCACCCTCTCTAGGGCTTTCCTGTCCTGTATGGAGCAGCTGCCACCCCAGGATGCAATACACCCTGTGAGGACGGACTCCACAGCACACCTGTAAAAAGTGGTGAGGACTGTAGTGGACATCCAGGTTGGAAGTGGAGGCGTTGATGGGCCTTTTTGATGATCGATGCTGTGTGCCCAGTCCATGTGAGTTTGGCAGTGAGGGTGACCCCGAGGAATTTGAAGCTCTTGACCCTCTCTACCATGTCCCCTCCTACGGTGCCTGAACCGTATCCTGTTTCCTGAAGTCAATCACCAGCTCCTTAGTTCTACTGACATTGAGAGACAGGTTGTTGTCCTGACAACTCTGCCAGGAGCCTCACCTCCTCTCTGTAGGCCGTCTCATCGATGTTGGTGATCAGACCCACAATGGTGGTATCGTCAGCAGTATTCATCCCTTAACCAACTCCAGTTTTAGGATTAAGTTTAGTTTTCAGTCCATTTTCAGTCGTTGAATTATTAATTTGTGTTGTGTACGTATAATGTTTACATAGTATGTGTTATCGTAAATTACATAAAAATGACCTGTTTTATTATAAATTCAAATGTATTTTTCTTTCTTCGTGATCTATATGTGTCCCACAGCATGTCTAAAATATTGTCTTATTCTATATACTGTACATACACATACCTCTATTAATTTAGACACAGAAGACTAAGACTAAGCTGCTTACAGTTAATTATCCATTTATCCATTTTTTTATTTAGCTGAGGGAAACTACACCTGGTGATTGGGTCCATGTCTCCAAATGTCAGTCATCTTGGCAATCGTCTCAGCCTCGACATTATTATAGCATCACTGTATCTAATTCCATTCAGTTATGCTGGATTGTCTCCCTGCAATTACCTACATTACTGCGCAATATGGCATTTAAATTTTGCTCTTCCCTTAATAGACCCACAGTGGTAAACGTATATTACAGCTATGCAAAGATCTTTATAATGCACTACACAGCTGAGTTTTTTTTGTTTTGTTTTGTATTTTTTTTGGGGTGTACAGCGCTTTCATCGAGTGAGACGAGAAAAGCTGTAAAGACTATGCACTACAGTGAGCTGGTTATATCTACAGTTTGGATGCCAGTCGAATGAGGACACTGTGGCTTTACTTTCTTGGCATCTCTGTCTAGCAGATGTGTTCTGATAAGGACTCAACCTGAGACCAAACATAACATAAATTACAGCATTTTCTCCTAGCAGGGTCCCAGAGCTCAGCTGAGCTCCACCTGGAGAGGAGAAAAATCTTGCTTGTTCCTTGACGTCAGTGAGGTGACATTATGGACTCAGCTACAGTGGTGTCCGTCATGTGACTCCAAGGTCCACTAAAAGGAAAGATGTTTGAGCCTTTAGCGCTGGGATGAGTGACCCCCTCATCCTCTTCAACTCAAGATGAACCATGTCCTCTCCATGTTTTCGTGGTGTTTCTGCAGGTTCTCCAGATTCTTCCTTCAATCCTACGACATACGTTTCCGATCCGATGCTGATTCTAAGACGGCCGAAGTATGTGTGTCTACCTGGCTTTTCTGAGTACCCCGTGATTTACAGCTACCTATCCAGGATGGATGTCGCACAACTTTAACATGCCAGCCAAGCAGAGAGCTGCCCCGTCTTCCGGTGCTATTGAACTGACAAATGGGGATTTTAATGGACTGTGAACATAGATTCCTTGGAGGTACGACCCCCATGTCAGAAGAGATAGCTTCCGCCTACGGCTCCGAAGATGGAGTCACATTGATGCCAATCGATATGTGGCACCTTGTAGGGCTTGGCTGCCATAGCAACAGGTAACCGGTGATCAAGAGCTGCCCTAAGTCATTGGTTCAGGACACCTTTAATCTGCAAGTCCAACAGCAGCTCTGAAATTTAGCAGAAAAAAAAGCAACGACAGGTCGCATTCCTTGTTGGCAAAATGATTTTCCCCAACCCAAGATGTACTCAGATGACTCTCAAGCCTAAATAGGCACCAGATGTATAGAATTTTAAGGAGATTCTTGCACTATAAACGCTGTCAACTGTGAGTAACAACACCTCTGTACCGTGAGTAGAGAGTGATAAAATTGATGGGTAGTTTTAAACTGATGACTTCAGTGTAAGAATAAACAATTCTGAGCAACTGACAGCAGAATTGTGATAAGCAGAAGGCGGAAGCAGAGCTATGAAGGTGGAGAGTATCGCTAAAGAAACACTCACTCCAGCAAATTTCAGTGAAGGACAACAAAGGGTACTGAGGACAGATGACATTCTACATTTGATACAGCTCAATGCCTTCCCGGACATGGACGTTGTGTCCAATGTAAAGTGACTTTGACACAGAGTGACATTGTAAATCACCTGGAAGAGAAGGATAAGAAATGAAGGTAATAATAAGGACAGTCCAGCCTTTGTATTTGCCTGATGAGCTTGTATTGGACAAGGCACATCAGCTTCAGACTGTTAGTTTCAAGACTTAATTCATTGCACATGCTGCTATACAGTGGTCCCCCCTTATCTGTGGGTTCGCTTTCCGTGGTTTCGGTTACCCGCGCCAACCGCGGTCCGAAAATATTAAATGGAAAATTCCAGAAATAAACAATTCATAAGCTTTAAATTTCACGGCGTTCTGAGTAGCGTGATGAAATCTTGTGCCGTCCCTCCCAGGACGTGAATCATCCCTTTGTCCAGTGTATCCATGGCTGTATACGCTACCCGTCCATTAGTCACTTCGTAGCATCTTGGTTTTCAGATTGACTGCCGCGGTATCTCAGTGCTTGTGTTCAAGTAACCCTTTTTTGTTTTTTTTTAAAAAAAAATACTTTATTTTAAAAATCAAAACCTATGAGGACCTGGGCATTGGTCTTTAGTTTTCTTTTTCCTTCTGTATAGGAAAAAACAGTATATATTTATACGGTACTATTTGCAGTTTCAGGCATCTGCTGGGGGTCTTGGAACATATCCCCTGCGGAAAAGGGGGGACGACTGTATATGTAACTGAACAGTCCAAAGACATGCTGTTCAGGTTCCCCCATAGTGTGTGAGTGACAGAGAGTGTGTGTTGCACCGATGTATGGATGAGTGACCCATAGTAAGTAGTGTATCTAGCAGTGTAAGTTACCTTGGTGAATAAGGTATGTGGGCTAGTAACGCTACATCGTATACATTGTAAGTCGCTTTGGAGAAAAGCGTCTGCTAAGTGAATAAATGTAAATGTGAAAAGTGACCTTGCTGTGCTCGGTACAGTATAAGCCGGTCAGCAGGTGAAGGTGGTGAAGTTCATCGGTCGCTACCAGGGACTGATCTTTCAACCAGGCCTATCTGGGATTCCACAGTTGTGCAGCTAATGTGTTTTCTGCATTAACTACATTGACTTTCAGGAGGGCAGTCAAAGTTTAGTGAGTCGCTGCCATGGTTTCAAGTACTGGCTGTGATTTCCTTAGAGCCATTACTGTAATCACTGGGTGTTACCGGTGTCACTGTAATCTTTTCATCGCCACTATAATCACATCACCTCTTTAATAAAATGTTTCACTGATTAACACTTCAGAACAATCTGCTGCAATTTGATAGCTGGAGGCCCAAGATGAAAGGAATATGATATGAGAGAGAAAAGTAGGGGAAAGAGTTCCAGCCAACATGTTTTGCATATTCTTTTGTTTTGCATGTCAAAGGGAAGAATTCAGCTCCGTCATAAATATACATTTGTCAGAGATATTGTTGGTTACAAATCAATAACTCATTTCAATGGTGAATCTCTCAAAAATACCTGCTGTACTGAATAGTTACCAAGATAGTCTGGCCTATCCATTTTTTACTTCCTTTTTTACTTCTGTTTGTCATTTAGCACCCAATTTTCTTCCCTTTGTCTTGAGAAGAAGACCTTTTGTGAACTGTTTATGAAATCGCTCAAAACAATTGTCCAAAGCACGTAAAAATATAGACTAATGTAGTCATCATCACGGTCTGGGGAGTGATAGCTCATACCTTCCAGTATTTTTCCCCCTGATGGTGATTCCCTATGAAAAGCTTGTCTGTGCAAAAAATGGAGTGCAAGCGTTGATGCTTCTATGAAACGACATCAAGGATTCTGCTAACTTTTTGGGTAATCTTACAAAGGAAAACGGTGACTAAATGAAAAATAATTATAACGATTGGTCTTCTTCACCCCAGTGAAGCAGATTCTTTGAAGTGTCTTGTTTGAGAGTCATGAACCTCCAACCTTTTCCACACGGTGACTCTGGCGTGGCTTCCATAACCGCCAGAGGGAGTTGACAGCATTCACCACTCCTGAGGGACTTTTCCAATTCGAAGTCATGCCCTTTGGTTTCAAAAACGCTTCTGTTGCCTTCCAACCCTCAGAAGGAAATCTGCTGGGATTTTTCAGGGACCAATATTCTTTCAAATGCATTGATTTCATGACTGTGTATTCCCCCAACATATACCAGCACATAGTGGACCTCAGAAAAGCCTTGAAAAAACTTAAATGTGATCATGTTCTTTTCGTGAGCAAACACAGTATTGCCTGCAGCTCATGGTGCATTTCAGCACCACTGATAACACTACTGTACTTGTCGGGTTGCCACGAGAAATCTTGTTCTTTCATTCAGAGCGTTGGCCTCGGGAGTTTAACTGATGAGGTGGTTTCCCAGACTGAGCATCATATGACAGTTTGGAGAACAGACACCAACAGCTCAACTGAAGCACAGTGAAATCTTCTCCATTGCAGTGCAAACAGCTGTCTTCTAGAATCACTGCCTCTGCTGATCGTGCCGCACATTTTGCTGGCTTCAGTCTCTCTACATCCTGCTACTGAATCATACACAGAGGAAAGGTGTGAAAAGCAATTGACTCAGAATTGGGGGCCAAGTAGTGTTATCTTTATTTATGGTGAATGAAATAAAATCTGTTAACATCTGAAGCTCAGACTCGGAAATTTATGAAAGACCATTTCCACAACACCACCAGAAGCTTTCCCCTTCAAGGTCAGTTCCGAGAGCTTGTCATGGTGTCCACTCCTTCATTTTTATTTATTACCTCGTGTGTTTTCACCTGACAGGGATGTGTGGTGATGCTGACCTCTTGACAGTGATTTGCCTTTTAAATTTTTCTGCTTTATGGTTGACATGGATTACTCTTTTATCCTTTTCTATCATTTTAGATGCTATAAATGTAAATACATTGTATGTCAGCAGAGTAAAGTGATGAACAGGTAACAGGTTTCTTTGCCAAGGTGAATGAGATAAAGCTGTCAGGAGAAAACACCATTAGGCTTTTATTTTTCTCCTGAGACTCATTGATCTCCTGGGATTCATGTTCTTCCACTTGCTCATGGTCATCCTGGGACTCAAGAATTTGGAAGGATTCATGATGCAGAGCTCACAGCCCTCCTGAGACTAATGCTTCTCCTGAGCTTCACACTCTGATGGTTCTCTTGAAACTCGTGCTTTTCCTGGAACTCAGAGTCCTTTTGGGAGTCACACTGCTTCCGGTGACTCGTGCTCCTTTTCTATCATATGAACTGACTGCCCTTGTCCGTCTCAATGAGCCGTTATCACCAGTAGCAGCTTCTCGTTAGACCCGTTACGTTACAGGGACAGGGAAAGAAAAACACTTTTTTCCCAAAGTGCCATATTTCGGTTTGTTTACTCCACTGCTGCACTGTCCCTACAGAAAAACCTAACCTGAGATGTTTCTCGCTGTGTAGTTGGGAGTGGTGATTTGCAAACAAAAAGTTTTTTCATTAAAATTTCCCCTTTGTAAAATAATCATTCTGAAGCCAGTCACCCTACAGTTAATTAATCCTGTAAAAACTGAACGCCTCCCTACCAGAAACACATGCAAACACATTTATGAATATGTAAGCAGATTCATGTCTACTTTTCATATTTGCAAATGTATTATTTAAACAGACACTTTTCTCCAAGACAACCCCCAATGTTGGGTTGTCCTGTAAGCAGCTGACAATACAGCAGTGTAATTTTTACACTATCAACTCAGGGTATTTTTACATTTAGCTGATGCTTTTCTCCAAAATGACTTACAATGTTAAGGTTAGAATCTTACAAGTATTTACTCATTTATACGACTGGGTGATTTTACTGGAGCGCTTTAGGGTAAGTACCTTGCTCAACGGTACTACAGCCGGGGGTGGGGATCAACTCCGCAACAATTGAGTCCAGAGGCAGTAGCTCTAACCGCCACACCACCAGCTGTCCCCTGATTTTTCTCAGGGACAATACAGCAAGAGGCAACGTTTGAACCCAGGTGCTATGATTTGCAAGGTGATGTCTCTGATTATGATCACCCGTTGCCCCTTAGTATGAATTTTAACTAGAAATTGTTAAATTACCCTTCTCACACGTGCACCAGTGAGAGCCCTACAGGAGCGTCTGCTCACGTCATTTTCTCATCTGAAGAGACCTGATGGCGTCTGCTGTCCTTTGGCGTCTGTACGCTGGACCACGGTCAATGTCAGGCCATCAGGCTCCTGCAGCGCTGTCTGTCAGCTGATGCTGCATTTATCACTGCCAATTGATCGCGCTCTTACTCACAAATAGCTCTGTGGGACCCGAGCCCACCATCGCGCGTGACGAGCACATCCACTGGAGCTGCCGCGGAGCCGCATTCTCAGCCTCTCAGCTGCCGTGTGATGAATCGCGGCGTTTTGATGCATTGCAAGGGATGGTGGCTTTAAATGCCAAGACCTGAAAGAGCGGCTGAGTCACGGCTGCATTGTCCTGTCGCTATCTCCGTCCAGCAGGCCCCTGTGGATGGCAGCAGCGTGGGACTGAACACAGGCGAGAGGAGTTCCTGACTAAAGAAACGTCTTGCGCCACCTCTTCTCAAGTAGCCCAAGGAACTGCGTTGCTACTGCACGCTTTGAACAGGGGGAAATAATTAGAGTCCTTCTCCTCTCCTCTCTCCCCGAAAGCATCACCATGCCTCCTGCCGCACCTGTAGACACAAAGAAGAAAACGGAGCCTCGCCAGTCGAAGTGTGAAGATAAACACAGCAGGGCCTGAATGGTAAGTTTTTCACAGCAGGGCGGGACAAACCAACGAGTTCGACTCTCAATATTGAGCTTTCCAGAGATCTCATCAATAGCAGACGTGTTGTTCTACCAGTGATTAATCTCCTTGTTTGAACGCATGGTGTGAAATGTCAACTCGTCTAATTCCTGCCGGTGTGTGACATTCCACAGGTGAGTGAGTCCCAGCGGCACGTCGTGGACATGGCCCAATGGCTCAGTAAGACACCCTATTCGTGACTTGATTTCTAGAATGGCCAGGTTGCAATTCTTCATCTCAGCAGCTACCTGTAAGGTCTTGCCAGTCTCGAACGTGGTCCTGACATTCCGTGTCCCGATGGTGATGGTGGTCCTGGTCGAGATGACGGTCATCGGCCAGGTGGCTTCCAGACTAATCTGGCTTTCACCTCTGGGCTCCACGTGACTTCCAGTTGGAGATCCATCTTCTCCAAGGGCCAAAAAGTCCTTTAAAACTCTTGCTGCTAACCCTACACTCAAGCCTCCTCCTTTCTCATCCAGGCTTGGGACCGGCATGGGTGGAGTTAATTCATGCAAACAACTAAATAACTGATTTATAGCTTATACTATCATCCAATGAAACGTTTGTCAATCGCAGACTCTGTAGGATGCTGGAGTGACATGGAACCATGGGGAGCGGAGCAAGATGAGGCGGAGCTCCTTAGGACCCCACCCCCTGTCAATTTTATTTCATGAAGACAAGCTGTCTCTAATTACAATATTTATCGTAGTCTATGAGACACCTGGCCTGAGATTCCAGAGAGAGAAGTGAAGCATGCAGGTGATCAGAGGTCAGAGGTGAGGAGAGGGACTCTTGCCAAACTGGCAATTTTCAACTGGAGTTTTGGCCCTTTAGCTGCCACCTTTTTGGAATTTCTGGTTTTGTCTTATTTGTGTTCAGATGAGCAGGTTTTAGAAAGCATATTAGTCATCTCCAGCTAAAAAAAAAAAAATATTATTCTTAGTATTAGCCTTTTACGGTCTGCACATAATTATTTCTCTTGAGTCGTTCATGTGTTTGCAAAGAGACAAAACAGAGGAATCAAATGTACAAGGTTACAGTTCCAGACAATCCTGGACCCGTTCATTATTTTCATGTAACCTCTGTACCAAGGAAAGAAAATGTACCACAATAGAGCTATAAAGTGGAGAAAACACTGATATGCAACAAAAAAAGATAAATATATCCTCTAAAGAAGATGCTGAGGTCCAGATGGGATTCTGAGCTCTGGACAGCCTTTAATGTAGCACAGAGAAAAGGTACTGTTTCCCCTGTAGAGATGAAGGATATGGTAATACCACATTTACCCATGGGTCCACACAATGCAAAGACATGGGGGGTTTTCTGCCACAAAGCAAATTGCCGCTCGCTTTCTCTCGCCTCCCACCTCACTGTAAACACCTAAAGACAAGGTCAATCAGATATCCAGTGACTGTCGCTCTGGTTTCCCGACACATGCCGAGTCCAGGCTTTTTTCCCTTGTGGGGGAATTCATTTAGAGTTATTAATTTTATCTTCTCTCCACAGCAGCATTGACTAAAAAGGTGAATAATAAATGTCAATTTTCACACTGCAAACAGTTGGTAATGTAGTTTATTTCAGCACACATAGATGTTCACCTTAGGATGAAACACCATTCAGTTCCTTGTAGGAAATGTTCAAGAAATAAAATGGTATATGTAGTTATTACAGAAATATACGGAATTAATATATAGAATTTTTTATTTGTAATTAACTGCATTTCCTTTACTTGTCAGTTTTCCAAAATTTCGGTGAACTCACTGTGATACAAATAGTGAACAATCAACAATCTTAAGTTAACAATCAAAGGTTTTTGCAGAGACAACATGTTTTCTAGCTGTATTCGTTTCTAAATTAATGTTATGTTAGTTTTCGAATGCAACTCAAAGACAATAAAAATGTTTAAAAATTCTTCCAACATTTCTTTGTGATTTATTACAGCTTTAGCTGAGATTTCTGCAGAACCTAAACTGAGAATGAATTGACAGACACCCTAATTAATAAGCTCTTATGGATTATGACTGATGATACAACATTGCCTAAGCATATGACTCTATATTCTATTCTAATCAGAGAAGAAAATGTCATCCTGTCTCCTCATTATGAATTCTGTGCAGTTTTAGAACACTTTTCTATTCTCAAAGATGAGAACAGAAGAGCATCCCTGGTGGATGTAGGTGATCAGGTGACCCTGCTGAGGTCACCCACCTGCCGCATGCTTATCGGAAGAGTCGGTAGCAGCAAATACTAATGGCTTGTTGATTAAGAAGGGGGGGGGGGGGGCGTGACTCACTGAACAACGTGGCCTGGATGGGAGCCTTTTGAGCGACCGATCCCTGGCTCTGGCAAAACACTGCCGTAAGCATGGAAGTACAGGACGGATCATTAAGACAATATTCGGGCGACGGGGTGCGAGTGTACATCCTGTTCCACGTGTGGTGACAGCCCAGTGCGTCACTGAAATCCCGTGCACTTTCACAAGACTGACAAAAGAAGGAAAAATAGAAAAAGAGAGAAAATAGACGGCAAGCTCAGTTGAAGCACATGCATATGAGCAGAGGTAGGGGGGTATACTCTATAGGGGTATAGGGTTATGGGGGTGTGGGGTATCTGAGTATTGGGATACTGCGGTATTGGGGTACCGCAATACTGGGATATTGGGGTATTGGGATACTGGGGTACTGGGGTACTGGGATACTGGGGTACTGTGGTATTGGGGTATTTGGGTATTGGGGTAATGGGATACTGCAGTACTGGGCTATTGGAGTATTAGGGTATTGGGGTACTGTGGTATTGGGGTGTTGGGGTATTGGGGTACCGTGGTACTGGGGTATTGGGGTACTGGGCTATTGGGATATTGGGGTATTGGGATATTGCGATACTGAGGTATTGGGGTATTGAGGTACTGCGGTATTGGGGTAATGGGATACTGCAGTACTGAGGTATTGGAGCATTGGGGTATTGGGGTACTGGGGTACTGTGGTATTGGGGTATTTGGGTATTGGGGTAATGGGATACTGCAGTACTGGGGTATTGGGGTACTGTGATATTGGGGTATTGGGATACCGTGGTACTGGGGTATTGGGGTATTGAGGTATTGGAGTAATGGGATACTGCAGTACTGAGGTATTGGAGCATTGGGGTATTCGGGTATTCGGGTATTCGGGTACACCAGGATCAGGCCTGCGAGCCTTAGATTTGAGAGCCGAGACATCTGCTGCTGGCAAATGCAGCGTAACAAATAATATATATATTAATATAATAAATGACTTGAAATAGAAGGTTTCTTGTTCCGTATAACATTTAACGTTCCGCCGTTATGAACATTAATGAACACTGAAGGTCTTCCTGAGTCGGAAAAAAAACGGCGAATTACGAAAATGCCAAATGCGCCTATTTAATGACCAGAAATAAGAACACAAACACTTGAAAATGGTGAAGAGAGTCACTATGGCCCAAAGCAAGTCAGCTCACACCAAAACAAGTGGACTTCCAGGAAAATAAGTGAAAAAACAATATGTCTAATTTTAGTCTCTACTGCAGACATCCTGGAGATGAAATGGGACCAGTTCGTGGTATCGGACATCATACACGTACATATTTAGATTCTGAGCGACCCGTTTATCCTTCTTAAAGGTAAAATACCACTACCTTCCAGAGATTTGTACCTCTTGCAATATTAATCCAATAGCTTTTCGTTATATTATTGACCCCTTCTTATATTGACTCTGTGACTCCTTCGTTGGAGGTGACTTGTAATGTAGATAATCAACATTACACCGATTTACCATTTATATAGCAGGGTGATCTGACATTTCAGGCTGTTAACCTTCATCAAGGGTCCTGCAGCACGTGTTGGATCTGAACCTGTGCCTTATGCACTCATACATATTCAGACTGTTGATGCAGTCAGTTATAAGTAATATAAATAAACCTATAAAGATGATTTATATTCAGAATTTCTCTACATACCTTTGAACCCGGAACCTTCAGGGTGCAAAGTGAGGGCTCTCACCGATACGCCACCTACTGTCTCCTTACTCTTCCGGAGCTGGGGTCTCAAACTACTGGTGCTCGGGACCGGTACCGGCCCACAATATGTGTACTGTGGCGCTCCTGCAATACGTCGCACAGTGTCCATGTGAGGGAAGTCGTTTCCTCGAACCCACTTCCACGTTCAATAGAGCGCTCGGCCGTGTTTGTCTTCGTGCCAGTTATTGCTCCGCTGTTAAGACTAATAACGCAAGCGAAGCCTTCTCGACCACACACCTTTTGGAAGTTAATAGTCAGCTGCGGTTCCCCCAGTGCGGCCGTTTCGAACCGAAAAGAAAGGTTGTTCGTGAGCATAAACAATTTCTAGAAAAGCGGGTACTGTGGGTGGCGCTGCGGTCTCACAGCACCTGAATGGTACAAGAGGACATGGGTTCTATCCCCACTCGGTCTGTGTGGAGTTTGCATGTTCTCCCTGTGTCTGTGTGGGGTTCCTCCGGGTGCTCTGGTTTCCTCCCACACTCCAAAGACATGCTGTTCAGGTGGAGTGACAGAGAGAGTGTGTGTGCTCCACTGATGTATGTATGGATGAGTGACCTAGTGTAAGTAGTGTATCTAGCGGTGTAAGTCACTGCGGTGAATAAGATGTGTGTTTTTTTTTGCTTAGTATAATAAAAATGCCAACTCCTTGATTTGCAAAGAAAGAAAAGCAGTTATGAAAGAATGCAACAAAGTGTCAATGCACAACAAAGCTTGTGACACGTATGTAAAATACCAAGGCCTATGATATACAGCTCAGAACAATACTATAAATAGAGAAATGTGAGGGTTTAAAACCGGTCCCCGTGCTGGGCGTGATTGTGGGGTCGGCCCTCTGACGTTTTGAGTTTGAGACCCGTCCTCCAAAAGCTTGGATACAAAATCTTTATTTTTCGCAGAACTTTGAAGATCTAAACCTTGTGGAGCTCAACAATAATAAGAATAAATGTGACTCAGAGGCTGTCAAGTAAACATGTTTGTTCAAATGCATCAGAAAAGCTGAGCCGCAGCAGCAGGTGGTTCATTTGTCCCCTTAGGACTCGTGCTGCTGTTGTACCCTTGAGAAGGGAGCTTACCTGTGTGTGTACACCTACAGCCGCCTCCTTTTTTACTGCATCAATCAAGTGTCTTTCTCGAGGGTACTATGGTAGCAGCAGGCATTTGAACCTGGGGGCCATGGTGGGAGGTGAGTCCACTACCTACTGCCTCAATCAAGGGTACAACAGCAGGAGGAGGATCCAAACCCGGGTCCTTTGAGAGGCCCTTTGATTAGAAGGCAGCGGCTTTAGTCACTACTCCACCCGGTTCCCAAAAAGCACACCTTCCAAACTATAATGTCATCCCATCAATGTCGTACGTAGTCAGCACAGGTTTGTAACCCGAAGGTCACCGGTTCATATCCCGTGAAGGGTCCAGCTGTTTTACCTTTGAGAACAGTGCTGAATGTGTCGGAGAAGAAAAGAAACAGTGACTACGTGACTTACTTCACGTCGCTTAGCTGGTATTTACCGCAGTACAAGGGCCATTGAGGTGTGTTAAGGGTAACAAGGTTAAGAGAGGTCAGGCAAGGTCAGGGATGCTCATTGCCAGGCTTCCTGCTCCAGAATCTATGTTGGTTTTTTGTTCCACCGGGGCGCTTAATAGCTCACGCTCCATTAGGGTTTCGGGTTACGGCCCCAGAATTGGCCCGGTTCAAACCACAGTAACGCAAATGTACCGGAAAAACCACAAGCGTGTCTTTGTCGCACTGTGCCAAGTTTCAGAACGGTGCGAAGGTGCATTTGTGCTCACGGAACGTGTTCTCAGCAGCTGTGATGTTGAAACGGAACGGAATAAATATGTACCGAGTTCCGCTTTTGAGGGCTCAGCGCAACAAATTGTCGATTGATCCACATAATTAACCGTGTTATTCGAGATCCAGTTGCGGTGCATTTACAGTATTTGCTGTGAACTACATCCTTGTGCACGTTGGACCGTTTAGTCGGTGACACTAAGCAGATGTTTCTCCAGGGACTGGGAAAGGTGCCCGAAAGCGCCGACCTGTCGACGGGGGGGGGGGCGGCGGCTCCTCGCGTTAGAAACAGCCGAGTTCTGAATACAAACATTCTTCCGTTCTTTTTAAAAATAATTTTTTAGCTGCGTATTCGTTTCTGATCTCTCTTGTAATATTTCTTTCCAGCAGAAGTGGCTGCAACCTGTAACTTCCCTCCCAGCCAAGAGAACTGGTCCATGGGTCCTCCTTCATTCAACTCTCTTCCACAGTGTTTACACATATTTTATTTTCAGTATTTCATAAATCGATTTTGCATATTTAGCCGACGCTTTTCTCCAAAGCGACTTACAGTGTTTATGTTACAATTACTTGCCCATTTCTACAGCTGGGTAATTTTACTGGAACAATCTAGGGTAAGTACCTTGCTCAAGGGCACTAGAGTCAGAGGTGGGGATCAAACCTATGACCTTTGGATCCAAAGGCAGCAGCTGTCTCACAGCGCCTGGGCGGAGCGAGAGGACGTAGGTTCGGTCGGTGGTGAGGGGCAGCTGGTAGCGTCAGGGCTTCGGGTGCTGCTTTTGCACCCCAAGGTTGTTGGGTTGAATCCCACCTCCACTGCGATACCCTTGAGCAAGATGCGTACCCAAAATTGCTTGAGTAAAATTATCCAGTCGTACACACACACACACACACACACACACACACACACATTTTCAGAACCGCTTGTCCCAGACGGGGTCACGGGGAACCGGAGCCTACCCAGCAACACAGGGCGTAAGGCCGGAGGGGGAAGGGGACACACCCAGGACGGGACGCCAGTCCGCCGCAAGGCACCCCAAGCGGGACTTGAACCCCAGACCCATCGGAGAGCAGGACTGCGGTCCAACCCACTGCGCCACCGCACCCCCCGTACAAAAGGGTAAATAATGGGAAATTGTTTTGGAGAAAAGAAAAAGGTTAGTGTGACTCTGGAGGTACAAGTTTCCAGCTGAGGAGGCGCTCTCCTTCGAGAAGGAATGTGGTTTTCCCTGCCTGTGTCCTGTGGTCCGTTCCCCCGCCTGGGAAGACACAGTTACCGTCTGGATGTCCTCAAGCGACCCTGGGGGACAAACAGCAATAGACGTGTGTGGCTCCCCCCCAACTCACGGCATAGGATGGACTCGGTGACCTTCATTAAAGCGCTCTTTGTCTATAACCGCGTTCGGTGCCAAAACGGTTGCGTTCAGGCTGTTCCCGTCCAGCGGTCCCCTTCTGCAGGTCGCCTGACCTCCAAACAGCTCTGGACAAGCGGACCCCTCGTCCCCGGCTCGCCGCGCGCGTCCTGATGACTCACAGCGCGACAGATGTCCCCACCGCCAGGGGCGTTTGACCCCTTCGCCGACCGAGGAGGTGCCGAACTGACGGAAACACCAGCGCGCGCACGCACACACACACGCACCCACACCAAACCACACATTGACATTCATATTTATTTATTCACAAGCCACAGTTCCCAGGAGAAAGTGACATGGCCATCGATGCAGATAAGGTCGCTGCGTCAGCACAGCTCAATGTAAACACACACGTGCGAAGAAAGAGCCCGTCCGCCTTCCAGTCCCGGCCGAGGGGACGTGCCGGGGGCTCGAGGACGGTTAAGGGTCCGCGGGGCCTTCCGGAGCGATGGCAGAGGAAGGAGGACGTCCTGCCGCTTCACGTCAAAGTTCTCCAAACATCACGCTGAGAGAAAAGGGCACTATGGGGCAGCGGGTGGCGTAACGGTTCGAGTCGTCACCTCGCGGATCCCTGCTAGTGCGGTACTCTCGCTGCACTAACACAGTAAAAATGACCCTGCTGTATAAATATTAAATGAGTTTCGCATTCAGCGAAGCCTTGGAGAAAAGGGAGGGTCTCCCTCATCGGGCACGATTCATGTTTGTACTTTTCCCAGCGATGCCTTGCGACTGAACGTTTCCTACGTGTATGGAGGCGATGTTTTGCGAAGCTCTTCAGAATCAGAGCCTCTCCGCGCACGACTGTAGGTAAACGCGGTAATGTAAACACGGGAGCCGCTTTTCGACGCCGCGCATTGTGTTCACGGCCCATTTGTGACCATCACCTGGCATTTTACACGCGTCAACAATGGAGCGCGAGGGAGGAGGCCACCCGGCGGAGCGGTGTCGGAGCACCTGGCGCTTTCTCCAAAGGGTCGGAAGCATCGCGTGGCCCCGTACCTGCTGACCCCTGCACGGGTGGGTATTGTTTCGCTGCTTTCCCTTCTCGTCAACGATGACGTAGGCTCCTAAAAAAGGCGCCGACATCCTTGTAACTGTGCCTAGTGTGGCGTCTCAGCTTCCAGTAAACCATTCCAACAGCTGCAAAGTTAATAATAATAATAATAATAATAATATCCTTACAGTGTGAGGTTTGTACACGTAGCTACTTGCACTGATTTATCCATTAACACAACAGGGTAATTTTTACTGCGTCAGTTCAGGACAAGTACCTTGATCAAGAGCACTAGAAGGACAGAGGGGATTCGCACCCCAGTCCTTCGATTGCAGAATGACGGTTGAAGCCGCCGCTCCGCCTGTGTGTTCTGAGAAAGCGGTGCAAGTGTGAGAAGAGTTTTTTTTTCTGGCGAAAAGCGGAGACGTTTAAAAAAGCGACGACTCTGCCCCTCGAAACAGGAACTGTGAGACAAGAGCCTGAAAGTAGGAGTGCAGATTTTGTGCAGGTTCTCAGGTGACCAGAGCAGGAGGAGCAGAACGGGGAACTCAACTCAAAAAGGGATCGGAGTCCACGTCTCAGCCTTGGTCCCCCACCCCCACCCCAGATTCCCCTCTCCGCCGGGTCTCATCCCAGGTACTCGAGTTGAGTCCCATCGATCGGGTCACTTCCTGCCAGCCAGGTTTCATCACAATGTTCATTGTTCATGGGGCTGGAATGAATGAGGCTCCGTCTCCGTCTGGATTACAGATCAGATGGATGGCTGGACAGATGGACAGACAGGTGGATGGATAGACAGATGGACAGATGGGTGAATGGATGAATGGATGGATGGATGGATGGATGGACGGTGTCCAAACTCTCAAGCAGTTAGAAGACAAATTTTACTGACTTTTCGAAGTAAACTGTGCATTGATTGTTAATTTTTTTTAAAGTTAATACTTTGTTCTCTGTCCAAGCTACTCAGCTGCAGACAGCGGGAGACACGTCTTCTATTTTTGTGTGTGTGCTCACCTAGATGGACATTAATATGAACACGTGTGTTTATTTCCCACTCAGAGAGGAAGGTGAAGTGGAACATGAGGAACAGGCTCTAAGTGGAAAACATGCAAAACCATGTTTTTTCTGCATTTTTTGTCTTTTTTTCCATACAACAATGTCCTCCCTGTGGTTTCTATGGCAACGCTCTGAAGGAGTGTACGTCTTGGGCTTTCAGGGGTCAGGAGAAGGCAGAGGAAAGGGCTACAGTATGGAATACACTGGATGAAGACAATGGCACAATGGAAACATTCATGGCTTTGTACACAGAAGCTGGAAAACACACTGATGCCTAAAGGGCTGAGCATCGGTTATCCAAAATAAAAATATTAAAAGAAGACATAATCGACCATTACAACAATTGGCTGAACTCAAAAACCTTTCTTATAACGACGAAGGGAAGAGATGACATTTCCGCCACTCCGTCAGCATGAAAGTGTCTCATCTGTAGCACTTTTTAGTGAAAATAAATAAAATTAAAAACTTACATTTATTTATCAGACACTTTTCTCCAGAGCGACTTCCAATGAACTCTATGTAGTGTTATCAGCCCACACACCTTATTCACCGCAGTGACTTACACTGCTAGATACACTACTTACACTGGGTCACTCATCCATACATCAGTGGAACACACACACACTCTGTTACTCACACACTATGGGGGAACCTGAGCAGCATGTCTTTGGAGTGTGGGAGGAAACCAGAGCACCCACAGGAAACCCATGGGGAGAACATGCAAACTCCACACAGACTGAGCAGGGATCAAACCCATGTCCTCTCGCACCACCCAGGTGCAGTGAGACAGCAATGCTACTCACTGTGCCACCATGTCACAAGACAGCACCTGCTACTCAATTTGAGTATAAAAAATAAATGTTTTTGAATGTTTTAAACATGAGGGGGTGCGGTGGCGCAGTGGGTTGAACCACAGTCCTGCTCTCCGGTGGGTCTGGGGTTCGAGTCCCGCTTGGGGTGCCTTGCGACGGACTGGCGTCCCGTCCTGGGTGTGTCCCTTCCCCCTCCGGCCTTACGCCCTGTGTTACCGGGTAGGCTCCGGTTCCCCGTGACCCCGTACGGGACAAGCGGTTCTGAAAATGTGTGTGTGTGTGTGTTTTAAACATTATTGATCATAAAACAGGCAGAAATAACCAAACGTTGCATCAGTTGGCTCTTCGGACAAATGGGGAATTTTGATACGCAGCGATTAGGGGGGTGGGGGCAAAGGTCATCGCCATGGCAACAGAAAACAGGCCCTGACAGCTCCGGAGTGGAGAGCAGAGTGACTTTCTCTGTTCGCCCGAATCGAGCGAAACACTCGGCCGAAACACACCACCAAATGGGCCCTTCCTCGCGCTACCGCGGCCGGGACGCTCATCGCGAGCGACACTTTTGTTCCCATGGGGCTGTGGGGCCTCAGATAAATGCGCCGCCTGAGGTTACCCAGGCGACTCACCGTAAACGTCCAGAGTGAACGAGTCCCGGAGGAGACAAGCGCAGAAAGGTGGAAAAGTGAAGATCGCCGCTCAAATCCTGCCACACAGGAACTATAAACGAGAGACGATGACTTTCCCTGTGGACAGGTGGACAAGACTGGACAGTCCTCCCGCAAGGTCTGAGTCCACAGGGGCTCTTAAGGTTCTGGTCTCTACTTAGTCCTGAGTATTGTGCCCGCTCTCCTTGCACTTCAGTCCATCCATCCAGCTGCTGCTCAACCTCTTCTTCTTCCTCCAGCTTTTCCAATCATCACATCTGTCTGGGAACATCAGTCCCCTCATGCCGTGTCCAAAGCGTGACATCACTCTCAGCCCTCCGTGTCCAGTGACACTTCTGGCTTCATTTGATCCAATATACATCCGTTTGCTCCGCCACCAGTCCGCAGTGTCCTTGAAGGTTTTCACCAGCACCACAGTTCAAAGCAGGCTGTGAGTCTCCTGTCTCTCATCTTCGCTGTCCATCATTCAGGTTTATAGCATTCCGGAAGATTCCACGGTTCTGATTTTCGCCCTTTCCCGCATGACGGCACATTTGAGGATCTTTCCCGCATCTTTTCCACGGGACTGGATCACCCCCGACAAGAGCGTGCAGTTATTGTGGTGACCAGCACAGCCGCTGCGCTGAGGAGAGCTGATGAGGACAGACATCAAAAGGTCACATCAGCTCTGGACTCACGTGAGGTTCTGATGATGTTTGCAGAGCTGAGAGGATCGTTCAATAACCGCACCCTGCAAACTGGTACCGTGGTACTGCTTCGGTGACACTGCGTGCAGTAAGTTTTCATCCAAATTGGGTTGCGTACCAGCTGGGGCTGCTGCCTTTGGACTCACAGGTTATGAGTTCAAATCCCACCCCCAGCTGCTGTACCCATGAGAAAAGTACTTACCCTAAATTGCTCCAGTAAAATTACCTCACTAGGTGGCAATTTTTTCTCCCAGGGGGCTACATCTGCCCCCCCCCCCACCACCACCACCTTTACGCTGCTGTACTGACACACATTGTAGCCCTCAAAGATGGAGCAGGAGCCCTGCCTCTTTCCCACAGTATGTGGCCCCTATGAACCAACTGATTTTTTTTTTTGCTTCTCCATTTCTCCAAAGTGACTTACAGTGTTGAGCTGCTTACACTGATTTACTCATTTTTACAGCAGTCTACTGTTCACTGTATCAGTTTAGGGTAAATACCTTAATCAAGGTTACTCCAGCAGGAGGTGGGACTCGAACCCACATCTTTTGAGTGCAAGGGGACACAGCTGATCGCTTTGCCACCTGTTGCTGAAGAAAAACATTTTTGATTTTTTGTTATCGAACCCCTCTCAAAGGTGATTTACACTGTTTGTGCACTAAGTTACACTGATTCACCCCTTCATACAGCAGGGTAATGTTTACTGTGTCCAGTCAGGCTATGTAGCATGATCAGGGCACAAGAGCTGGAGGGGTGATTTGAACTCTGGTTCTTCCAGTTGCAAGATGGTCACTGTAACTGCTACGAGGCCCCATAGGTTGTGTGGGACATGTTCAAGAGTACTGACTGTGTATAAATGGAGAGTACCCTGGTATTACTCACTCTGTACTTCACTGACAGTGTTTGCTCTGTGTCCTTTTCTCCATCCACCTGGAATTAGTCATCGAACCGTGTGGAGGAGCATCGCGGGTGGGACAGTGGCACAGCAAATAGCACTGCTGTCTCACAGCACCTGGGTGGTGCGAGAGGACATGGGTTTGATCCCCGCTCAGTCTGTGTGGAGTCTGCATGTTCTCCCTGTGTCTGTGTGGGTTTCCTCCGAGTGCTCTGGTTTCCTCCCACACTCCAAAGACATGCTCTTCAGGTTGAGTGACAGAGAGAGTGTTTGTGTTCCACTGAAGTATGGATGAGTGACCCACTGTAAGTAGTGTATCTAGCAGTGTAAGTCACCGCGGTGAATAAAGTGTGTGAACTGATAACACTACATAGAGTTCATTGGAAGTCACTTTGGAGAAAAGTATCTGATAAATGAATGCACTGATTAATAGAGAAACTGCTCCTGAAAAGTGTATGAACCCTTCTATCCCTTATTTTTACCACAAAATCATTTAATTAGGATTAAATTAATTAATATGTGTGTGATGACCAATTCCATATGTTACTTTAGAGGAAATCATGTGTGTAGTAGAAACACAGGAGTGAGGATGAAAAAATAAGTGAATCAGGTTTGTAAATCATAATCACTTAAAAGTTTTATAAGTTTATTTTCAGATTTAACATTTAGAATTTGTTTATTTTTATATTTTATACAAGAATAATGACCATCCCCATAGGTTTCACATACTTTTCAACAGCACTGTACATTTATACATCCTACAACACACTGGTGGCCTGTGGCTTTGAAATGTTGCAACTTTGTTGGTGACAATTTCTGTGAAACGACCTGTCGCTCTGCACAGTACACAGTGTATTTACAAGGTGAAGAGTGTATATCTTTCAGTCTGACAAGTAACTCTGTAACAAATTGTTTATATCACATTTTTATATCCTCATTAAATGACCAATAATAAGAGACAAAAATATACACACAGAAAATAAATATAAATCAGATAAATCAAAAGTGGAAAAATAATATTGAAAACTGACTGGTATTTATAAATCTGTTCATGTATGATTTTATTTAAATTAATAGTGGGAATTTCCTCTTTTTTAACCAATTTTTTTTCTGTCTAGAAAAAGAATTTTTATACCTGTGTCTTGATTTTTAAGACCACTGAGATACGCAGCGTTCATGAGTGTGGAAAGAGAAATATTATATGAACTGTACCGCCTCCTGGTGGCCGAAAGGGAAATTGCGGTGAACGCTCAGCATCTGCGGCGTCGCAAATTGATTGCACGATTATACATTTTTGCATTTTAATGTAAGTCAAAGATGATTAAATGGTTACTACCTACATTGTAGCGTTTAGAATAATATAGTTTTAAACTTAATACACTTCTTATCCACTTATTATATATATTGAATATATAACACAAACGAATATAATAGACCAACAAATGCGGTAAGGGTGCATAATTTCTCTTTATTATAATCTTAGAACTACTATTGGAATTAAACTAATAGTGTTTTTTTAGCAAAAGCCACCAACACTGGTGTCTTTGTTACGTTGCTGAGTTCCGGCACCTGTGGGAAACGATTATATTTTGTGTTTCCACACGGAACACTTACGTTGTAGCACGTTTTGCGGCATCTCTGTGATGTACAGTACAAACGACATCAGTAAACGACTCAATTTCCCAGAATCCTCTGCAAAATCGCATTTTTGTTTTAACACGGAACACTTATATCGTAGCAACCCTGTGGGTTTATCAGCTTTAGCTTTGCCGCTGCAGTATAAATATATATATTTTAAATCGTTAATTATGAGCGTATCGCCAGTGGTACGTAGGAAATATTTCGTTCGTTAACGGTCGCCTGGATTGCCGGAGTGCTGGAGAAGGACATCATTTCCAGGCGGAGCTGTCAGAACAGCTTAGCTGAGCCTGAGTGAGGCTTTTCGCCCGTGGTTAGTTTTCGAGGTGCGATTTCTACATTTGCGTTAGCATGTGATGTGTTTTAATTCGAGTTTGTTGCGTTTCAAGTTCATGATAAGAACTTAAAAGATAAGTTATTATCCTGTGCCATACTGTAACAGTAATACTCATAGTACTGTGTGTGGCTGCTTACAGAAACGGTTCGCCTGCTGCTGTTACCCGTGTGATTTAAAGGTGTAAAACCCGCCATTTTCATTTAATTTCAGAGAGAACATGAGTAAAGAGTCACAGTTGAGGGCTCTTGTCAATCAGAAGCTGATAGAAATGGGCGAAAGGGAGAGGTAAGGTGCGCACGCACATTCACTCACTCACGCACGCGCACGTCACGCACACGCACATACGCACGCGCGAAAAGGATGGAACCTCGAGCAGATGAACCAGCGGACAGGAGCAGCAGCAGCAGCAAAATGTTCACCACTTACACAGTGGGGAATTGGTTTTAATTTTTACTCCTTTATTCAGTGGGTCTGTACAGTGTTTATAATAAATTTATAAGTACATTTATATCTATTCATGTTGCACACCTTTCCTCCAATGTGAAGTACAGTGATTATTAACTAGCATTAAGTTGACTCCTTTATCCATCATGGTGACTAATACTGTTGGATGTACTACGGTAAACTCCCTACAGTCATTCACCATCTGTACAGCAGAGCAGTATAACACACACACACAGACACACTAAGGGCAACTTGCAGTCATCAAATCACCTGAAAGACATGTCTGTGGGGGGAAACCAGAGCACCTACAGGAAACGCGCAGACACGGGGAGAGCACACTTTTATATCCATGCACACAGACTGTGTTGCATTCAAACCCATATCCTAACCCAGAGCATAGGGGTTGTGAGACACTGGAGCTACACTGCTGCATCATCATCCCCCGCCACCACCACCCTGCTAATATTATACACGGTATTTCTGAAGTAATTTGGACTTTGTGTGAACAGACGGTGCTGTTTTTCCCCTTTGCCGTTTTGTGACGCAGGCTGAAGGAGCTGCTGCGTGCTCGGCTCATAGAATGTGGGTGGAAGGACCAGCTGAAGGCGCACTGTAAAGGTGAGAGCGCTGAGGTGTGAGGACCACCTGCGGGACTACGAGATTTTTACCGGTCATCATTGTGACGAGGTCATTAATGAGAGGACGTGTGCTGCTCCGCAGATGTCATCAGAGAAAAAGACTCGGAACATGTTACGGTGGAGGATCTGGTAGCGGAAATCACACCAAAAGGGAGAGGTACATGTCTCATGGATTTCTTATAAGTGCTGGTGCTTCAAAGCTCCGAGGTTATGGGCTCAAATACCGCTTGGTCCGTGTGGAGGTAGCACGTTCTCCCCCATGTCTCTGAGTTTTCTCCCATAGTCCAAAGACACATGTTGCAGGTGGATCGCTGGCTCTGAGTTGTCCATTGTGTGTCTGTGTGTGTCTGTGTGTGTCTGTGTGTGTGTCTGTGTGTGTCTGTGTGTGTCTGTGTGTGTGTGTGTGTGTGTGTGTGTGTGTGTGTGTGTGTGAGAGAGTGTGAGAGATTGCCCTGTGATGAATTAGCATCCTGTCCAGTGTGTATCCTACATCACACCCTCTTTCTGGGGCAGACTTTGGACCACTGTGACCCTGCACTAGACAAGCAGTTACTTATTATGGATGCATAGGTTTGTTATAAGAATAATAAATAATTTAAAAATCTTAGTAATTGCATTTTGTAACTAGCATTATTTGGTTTTCATAAAGGGATGTTGTGTAACCACTATTCTTATCGGAACTTGTGCAGCTGGTTTCATGGTGAAAACACTTGAAAGTGAGCAGTTTTTTAAACATCTTTTTAAAATTAATGGAATCTGAAGGATTGATAATTTCATTATATCAGAATATACACACCTCAGTTTTTTTTTCTTCGTTTTCTGTCCCGTACAGCTCTGGTACCAGACAGCGTGAAGAAGGAACTTCTACAGAGAATAAGGGCTTTCCTTGCGCAGCATGCCACCTTGTAAGGGGCCGAAAAGCTTTCGTTCCCCTGATCCATCTAAATGAATGAACTTTTTTGCTGAAACTCTAACATGATGTGCAATCATGATCACAGCTTACACAATTGTTAGTTTTTTTTTCCTTCATAACCAGGCACTGGCAGTTTTCCAATAAATGTTTGTTTTCTTAACATCTGCGTCAGTGTTTAAGTGAAATGACTTTCAGAGTTCACTTTGGGGGCGGCACAGCAAGTAGCGCTGCTGTCTCGCAACGCCTGGGCGGTGTGAGAGGATGTGGGTTCGATCCCTGCTCAGTCTGTGTGGATTTTTTTTTCCGGGTGCTCTGGTTTCCTCCCACAGTCCATAGACATGCTGTTCAGGTTCATCCATAGTGTGTGAGTGATAAAGTGTGTGTGTTCTACTGATGTATGGATGAGTGACCTATTGTAAGTAGTGTATCTAGCAGTGTAAGTCACCATGGTGAATAAGATGTGTGGGCTGATAACACTAAATAAGAGTTCATTGGAAGTTGCTTTGGACAAGAGCATCTGTTAAATAAATTTAAAAATATATATAAACAATCAACTATCACTTTACCATATTCGTTAATGACTTTTTCAATTAAATCATTCTTACATATTTGTGTATTTTCTGCAAAACTGAAATCTAACACTTCATATTTGTTTACATTTATTACCACTAACATGTAGTGTTGCATTATTGTACTACATCAATTGTTCAAAGACACAACAGAGAGTCAACAGAAGTGTTTTTACAGGACTTGGGCAGAAACAGTTATTACACTGAAGGCTTGTATTCTAATGCAGTGTTACCAGCCCACACACCTTATTCACCGCAGTGATTTACACTGCTAGATACACTACTTAAATTGGGTCACTCATCCATACATCAGTGAAGCACATTCTTTCTGTCACTCAACCTGAACAGCATGCCTTCGGAGTGTGTGAGGAAACCAGAGCACCCAGAGGAAACCCACGCAGACACAAGGAGAACATGCAAACTCCACAAAGACGGACCGGGGATCGAACCCATGTCCTCTCGCACCACTCAGGTGTTGTGAGACAGCAGTGCTACTGGCTGTGTGTCGCTGTGCCACCGTGCCGCCCATATTATTATTATTATTATTATTATTATTATTATTATTATTATTATTATAATTATAGAAGTAAACATACTGCGTGTTAATAACTACGTCCACAGGAGTCCAGCAAAGGGAATACTTTTGGAGTGGGGGTAGATTATTCATATTTTTTTTATACTGAGTTTATTCATCTAAGTCAAAGAATTTTGCCTCTTTCGCGAATACAAGCTGAATATACAGACAGATGTTCTGATCCCGCAAAAAGATCATTAAGATAAAAGCTCTGAGCAGTTTATCCTCCGTAAGACTTTCATTTGTTCATTGCATTTATCCATGAAAATAATTAATTTGTGTGACGATCTATGCTGTTCCACAACGACTCGGTCCTGCTTCATCAGCGAACTGGATGTTCATTAAATTGCTGTCCTGCTCGTGTTTCTTCGTCTATTGCCTCAGTTCTGCTCCGGTATCTTCCCTAAATGTGTTCACTTTTCCAGTGTGAGAAACTGACACACGCTTAGTTATAAAAGAAAATTATTTTTTTTCCATAAAGTTCAGAGTGAACGGAAAGCACCAACTTTCATGTTCCGACTGAGGCGAAAACAGGCTTCGCGTCGGGCGGCTATGAGGGGTCCTAAGGATCTTCGGGAAACATTTCAGACTACACTACAGTATATCAGAGACTTTTTTCAGGAATGTCGCCAGATACCTATATTTCATTCACTGAAGGTGAATACGAAGCTGGTACCTGTTCATTTTCAGGCATCCCTCTGGGAACTTTAGTGAGGTACGAGGAAATTTTGTGCAAATATACAGTATTTCAACGCTATGCCGTGTTACATTTCACGGTTATCGGGGTCCGTATGCTCTTATGTAAACACAGTTTAGCAGTAGACAGTTTTCAGGCATCGTCCTAGACGCCTATACGAGCCTATACGAGGGTCCTTTCTGATAGCGCTCCACTTCCGCGTCAGTGTAAAGATGGCAGTCAAGGTGCAATGGAAAGGTGGTGGTGTCTGAATGGGGAATAGGGCGAAAAGAAGGGACGTTTGTAGATTTCAAAGGACACACAAGCAAGCGGTTTACCGAAACTGGTGATAAATGTGACAAACGTTGACTTTGTGGGCTTTTGAAAGAGGGGAACAGGCGCATCTGGGCAGCTGCAGGCAGCGAAGTGGATGAATAATATCAGGGCTCCTCCTGTTCTCCTCCTCTCCTCGACTCAGCTCTGGTGAGAGTCTCCTTCGGGACAGGCTGCTGTTTTTGTCCTTTCTCAAACTCTACTGCTTTTTCTAACACGGTTTGCGCTGCCTCGTAATCTCTCATCTGTGTTTCAGACTTCACTCAAGTTTTTTTTTCCTCACTCACTGTTCTTTGCTTAGCCCCTGCCTGCGAGACCCAGCTGTCTGTTGTTGTGTGTTTACTTAGTGTCTCTCTACTGTCTCTCTCACTGCACACACTACAGTGTTGAGTTCTAATGAGGACATTTCAACTTTTACTTCATGTCATGATGCCACATTGTTTGAGTGGTGGGCCTTTTGACAGCTTCCCAGAAGTCATAGAAATGAGTTGAAACCCCTTTTTTTGTCTTTTTCCTTTGCTGGGTCTCAGGAGGATATAAACTGCCTTTTCAGGTGCTCATTTTTGGCACAGAGTGCTTAGTGTTACCAATGAGAAATATGCATTTTAAGAAGCATTTTTTTAAAAAAAAAATGTATTTACTAAGCATTTCATGTAAATTACTCACACCTGAACAGGTAAATGAAGTTGAAGGTTAATTCAAGGACCTGATACTTATGTATCAAAACCATTATTATTTTTTTTAAACCGTTTAAATTTTCTTTACAAAGAGAGTAAAAAGTCTAAGTGATTCAGGGTTAATGCTAGTACTCACATATTTAGATTTTTATTATTGTTTATTTTTTTTTAACACTATTCTTTTGTGTTTTTAACCAGGTATAAGTCCCACCATGGCCATTTCCCAGTTCCGTCTTTTTAAGATTTGCACATGTCTGGTGTGGGTCCTCTCGTTCTTCAAAAGAATCATATGCAGGTAGGAGATGTGATGAAATGTGAATATTATTTCACTCTTTTTTTTTAAAAAAAAAAAAAAAAAAAAAAAAACTTCATTACTGAGTTGTCGTCTTAGTCCAAGGTGACAGTGTTATATGTGCTGCCCCCCACCATGTGCTCCCAGGATGGACTCTGGATCACAGCAGCCCTGAACTGGACAGGCAGTTATTGATAATTGACGGCTGGATGATTAATTATGTTTTGTCATGTGATATTTAAAATATCTGAGGGCTATTTTCCTTCCTTTCCATGAATCTGAAACTCTTGCTGGCTTTTACCTCTAGGTCGGGGAGATTTCGGAAACTAAGTGGCGACCAGATTACTTTACCAATGACGGTGGACCTTGCCACTGTACCAAAACAGGATCTTTCATCTGTACCAAAAAAGGTAAAATTTCACTTTTATGTCCTCTACAAAACAATTTAAATAAGCAGCACATCATTGATCAGGTAGGTTTTTGTGTTGCTCATGTTAATCCACACTGTTTGGGTTTCATTTGTGCAGCTGGAGGTTGAGGATTGGAGCTCGTGGGACGAGGAGGGCCCCACTAGCATCCGGATTGAGGGAGGCAACGGCAACGTGACCCCTCAGCCAACCAGCGCAGAGGAAGAAGAGCCAGACTACTTCAAGGACATGGCCCCCACCATCACAAAAACACAAAAAGTACACAGCGTCTAGATAGCTGGCTCCCTCTACAACTCAGCATCATGCTGTGGTCCTTAGTCTCTCTGTTTTTTTTTTTTTTTCTTCTTCTGTCCCCAGATTGTGCTGAAGAAAAGGGAACCACCAAACTTCACAGCCCCGGACGGAAGCACAGGCTTCTCCAGCCGGCTTGGCATTTTCGACACGTCTTTCTACCCGTTGCAGGTGAGTGTTGCTCTGCTGCCCTTCCATGTGGGGTGATGCTCCAAGTAACAAGGCAGAACAGGGACAATTGGTGTAGCTGGGGAAACTGGGCTGAATCTGATACCTCTCCTTTGTATGAGTTGATTGACTTTGGCCCTTACAATTTGAATATCCGCTGGATTTTAGGTGAGATTCCTCATCGTTCACTCGAGGTGTGAGATCTGAAGGCTGTCAGGTTCTGACTATGTGAGAAATGAACGCAGAGCGCCAGCCCACTTCCATGTGTTTCTCTGCTCACCAGGGGCAGCTGGGTGAGCTGGACAACTGGCAGGAGGACCACCTTGGTGCCTGGGATGAGGACTCAGATGCCGCCTTAGAGGCTGCAGAGGTGCTGAGGTACGGCATCACTCGGAGTATCAGGTTGTTGGAGAATTCAAGCAGAATTTCTTGTTGCGCTGGTTTTTTCCCCACTTTCAATTCCACTTTTATCTTAAAGGTTATATGGCTGTTTTACTGCACCTTTCCATTAGAGGGCAGTGTACCACTGTTTTTACACTGTTTACTCTGGCTTTTGTTTAATCTGTTATGAAACGTGCATCTTCCAGTGAGGAACCCTTAACAGCTCCTTTATGCTTTGTAGCACCAAACACCTGTGTGCTAAATTTTACATCTTTTCACTTTGTTAGTGGGGTTTGTGGGAGAACGCTACAGTTGAATAATTGCGCTGAATGGAAGCCATGTATTTAAATGTATTACTATGTATTTTATACTTAAATTCTGCTTTTAACACAGCAATATTTTGTTTTGTGATAGTTTTTATGCAGTATGGGGACAAAGTGATTAAAAAATAAACACCACAAATATGTAATCAATATGGTTTTTTTTAATGTATCAACACTTTATTTGCACTCAGATAAAATTTAAAAAAAGATTGTTTATCTCCAAAGCTGCCTTTTTTAGTAAGTAGCAGTTAGACAGCTGGATAAAATTTACTAGAGCAATTTTAGGGTGAGTGCTGTGCTCGGGGGTACTACAGTTGGAGGTGGGATTTGAACCTGAAATCTTTTGGCCTAAAGGCAGCAGCTGTAACTAGTGCGCATCCAGCTGTCATAATTACATTATGCAACATGCAGTAATTGATTAATGGATTAATTGATTATCAGAAACTTGTAGTACAAGGTTTAATATTCGAATTCTGCATTTATAAAGCTGGTGAGACTTTCTAGTCTGTTCTAAATTTGGAAGCATTTGGTGGAGAAAATTGGTCTTAATTGCATTTTGTTCTTGAGCTCAGCACACTGTAGGCCTGTGTGTTCATGTGTCTCTATATGCGCACAACCGTTCAATATGAGTCTTTTAGTCCTTCTGTTTCTACCTTATGTTGGCACACACAGAATAGTGAGGCCTTGAACAGTTTATTCGGTGCGACTAATGGGCAGTCGGGTGGGGTTACAGTGATGGCTCTGTGCAAATGGCACAGTTTGCCGGTGTGTGAGCTGACACACACTCAGTGCGCTGGGTGCACGGTTTACAGGAAACGTGCCGCGAGCAGGCAGTCAGCAGGCTTTCCCGGCAGAGCCCATTGTGCTCCCTGAGCTCTGTGATTGATGCTCATTGGCTGGTCACTGGGCCGCAATCGCTGCATGTTCCAGCTGGCGTTATGTATTTGCATTTTTTCTCTTGGTGATGTTCGTTGTAGTGATGTCAGCGTGACACACAGTGTTGTTTTTGCTGAAATTGTGAAGCCAACTCCTCCCACCTGATATCAACAGCAGAGCCCAGTGTACCTGCTCAGTACATTTATATTCCAATCTTTTGCGCCACTTCTGTTGTACAGTCACCTCCATATGTCTTTGTATTGCACCACGAGCGAGTGCTGTGTGCAGGAGCAGTTCCCATAACTCCCCCACCCCCGCTCTCTGACAGGCGTTTCTCTCCTTTCGGAAACAGGGTGCAGAAGCAGGCTGAGAGGATGAAGCGGGCGATGGAGCAGCAAAGGAAGAAGGTGGAGAAGGAGGCCCAGAGACAGATGAAGAAAGAGCAGAAGATAGCTATCAAGCTCTCCTAACTTTCAAGTGGAAGCTGCGCACGCCAGAGAAAATTCCGGAGAAGATGCCAGACTCCTGAGTGTCCAATCAAAGTCCACTTTGTATGGTTCCTCGACGTGTTTTTACTTGGAATCACCCATATTCCCATGACTACTTGGCCTGTGGTAACTTCATTATTAATGTTATTGTATCTTCAGTTGTTTTTTTTAACAATTCACATAAATAGAGGAAGATACCAGGCAACTTGTCAGAGTTGTAAATATTCTACGTGAAAGTGGAAATTTGGCAAAAACGTTTTATATTTATGAAAAGGGACAAAAAGTTTCATGTGTGAGGTGACGGTTTTTTGATTCTCACTGAACTGCAACACTTTTCTTTGGATTCTGCGCGCATGAAACGCGTCCAGCGCTGGTCATACGCAGCAGCTCTTTCTCACTGGAATTGCAAATTGAAATGACCTGAAGCTCCTATTCAGTTGTGTAACAGCCATACTCGACTGGACAGCTGTGCGGATCGGTGTCTGTGATCATGATTTTTGATTTTTTTAATGCTTTCTTTTGTCCCCAATTCATATTTTTATTCGTTTTTAAATAAGACTCCTTAACACTGATGAATTTGTTTTAGCTTTGAGTTCTTCTACAGAGAAGGACTTGTGGAAGCAACTGAAGCCCTGCAGCAAAATGTCAGTTTTCACTTTTTCACCCCCGTGACCCTCAAGGTGCTGAAATACTGGGGACGGTTTCACTGAAATTAACGTGATGTCAAAGCGACACTGAGGGGTATGTTATGTTTGTGGTGTCTCAATGTTCGCTTATGTGTCCAGTAAAGGGAACACAGTCCATTGAAACAGAGCAACAACACTGACAAGACCAGGGATCTAAGAAGCATGTACAGTTGTCATGGAAACATTGAGTGATTCTGGTTGGAGCTGAATAATTTTTTTTTTTTTTTATTAAATCAGAGAAGTGTCTGAATGATATGAAATGAATTGTCCTTGACACACCTTATTTGAATTACATTTTCCCCCTTTCAGTCAAAATGAAAAGCTTCCATCTGCTTCTGACAGCTGGTTCACAGCACGACCGCCTTTCCGGAAGATTCATTTGTCCCAGGTTACCTGCTGTTCGTCACCGTTTGCTGCTTCCTTCAGTAACCTCTGTTTGGAGAAAATGTCTGTGTCTAAGAATGTGACAGATTCCCATTTTCCACGAGTGCAGCACACAGGCTCCTCAATTTGAGGACATAACTGGGGCCAGAGGTCTGCTGTTACCTCATTTGTTTGCACCTCCAGAGTCACTTTTACCACCGAGTCGTAATAAAGTGTTAATAGTACAGATGCCCATCAATTTTTACTGCAGGGTGGGTTGTGTAAAAACCTTGGAGTTTGTCTGCAGCAAATAATGCTTTAAGAATTTGTTTTTTAATTTTTTTTTTAATTTTGAGGTACATGAAATTGTTTTAAATAACTGAAAATAAAAACATCATCTCCTCAAACCCCCTATCCAACGTGGATTGTTCAGTGATTCATCCCATAAACGTGAAGCGTCACCTTGTTACTGATTGACACTCAGGAGTTTTTACACCCTTCCAGTGTTTACCTGCACTGTAAATAGTGTGCAAGTGACTGGAAGTACAGTGACCTTATGCCTCTCTTGTATTTGGTTGCTCTATACTGCCACTTATCGGCAGGCTGAGTAAACACAGGTTTCACATTCTCTACAACAGATTTTAGAAATCTGAGATGTGTACAGAAAACACAAGTAAATAAACTTAAAAAATGGTACCTTGACTGTTCAGAAGGGTTCACTCTGCTAGTGTGCGGGTTTTTGAGTAAAACTCGTAACGAATTCCCACTGGTTCCCTGTTGAACTAGACTCTCGTATTTGCATTTTATTCAGCTGGCAGATGCCTAAGTTGGAGAAATTGTATTTGTTTGACAGCATAAACAGCGTCAGCATTCTTTACCGTGTAAAGTGTGTTACTGGTTACTCAGCTGTCACTTGTATCCAGAGCAATTTACATTTGTTTTAACCAATTTATACAGCAGGCTGTTTTTGCTGGAGGAATCCAGGCTAAGTTCCTTGATCAGGGTACTAGCCCAGCGTATGAGATGGGATTTGAACCGCCAACCTTCACTTTAAAAGGCCGTTATACAATCTGCCACCGGTTGCTCCGTTGAGTCGTGCTGTTAACTGTAGTCTGTTGGGCTCTGGGGTCGAGGAACAGCTTGGAAATGAGAAATGAAAGATGATTTCAGGAAACGGAACCGCCGACAGCAGGGCTAGAAGGGTCTTTAATTTCCGTCTGCCTGCTCTTCTGTGGAGCTCTGCACCAGAAATGGGTTCGAGTCCCAGGGAAAACATCACTGCTCGAAGCTCGCACATGACGGACAGCGGATGGCACAGTGCTTAGAGAGCTGCTGCCTTTGGACTGGGAGGGTACCCCAGAAATGATGCAGCAAAAATGACCCAGCTGCGTATAGGGGTAAATCAGAGTAGGTGGCCTAACATTGTGAGTCGCTTTGGAGAACAATTGGCGAATGAATCGATGCGAGCGGTGTGGAGTTGAGGGTCACTCTGAAGGTCAGATGGGATTTGTGAGGAGCGCATCCTGGCGCTGCGCGTCTAACGTCATCTCCACCACGTGCGCAAGGCAACGTGCTGGAAAGCTCTCGAAGGCTGACCTAGTTAAGAGCGCAGTCTGGATCTCTGGCTGGGGGGGTGGGGCTGCGGGGGATTACACCCCCCCCCCCCCAGAATGCAGCATTCATGCGGTTTCCTCTTTCAGCCCTATGAATGTCTGCCATCAAACGTGTAATTTTGTTAAAATGCCTTTTTTTCATTTTCCTTCTCAATGCGGAATGAGATTTTACCGCGGTACTCTCTCTATATCCGTGGGCCTCGGAGCCGTCGGCGGCATTGCCTTTTATTTCATTTCAGCACGACGTGCAGATTATGTGGATTTATTGTGTTTATTGCAGATTAAATTTCAGATGGAACGCATCGGCGGCAGAAGCGCAGGCGGGATCCCGCTGGGCCTCGGCCCCGGGTCCGAGAGCAGGCCGGACGACCTCGGGGTCAAGAACCGTCGAGCGACAAGTGCGGCGTCGGTAATAATTTGCATCGTTTCGGTGTGATTCCCGCATCCTTCGTAAGGTAGCACTGTTACAGGATGCACTTTGAGGACTCGCTGTGCGGAACATTCCGGTTCAAGTTCCACTGTAACTGTCTTCCATTTGACAGAATGGGCGGAAAAATGACTTCTGCTCCCTCATTTGTTTCACTTACATGCAGTTTCCCCCCCAGCTTGACTTCCTCGTTTTACTGGAACGGTCCATTAAACACGAGCGAGTTTAATATCTCCTCCCTCGTGTAAAATATGAAGAATTTTAATATGGAATCACAAATCTAATCAGAAAGCAATCAAACTGAAATAAAATCCAAAGCTTAAGGAAATTACCCCACATTTCCACAACATGATGAACTGCTGGCTTTATTCTTAATAGATTTATTAACAGTGTGGGGGGGGGGGGGGAGATGGGGGTCATTAAAAATACACGAGAATTTAGTTGTGTGACATCACTGACATTTCGAATATTTCCGGAACATTCCATACACTCTCAGCGTTCGCATGGTGCTCCGACGTCCGAAGGAAGATGACTCAAAGTCATCTCTGATCATCCACATACTGTACATAACACAGGGACAAAAACTGCACTGTCAGAATAGGAGTCTGGAATTTATATCAATTCTATCAATATCTAATGTGGATTAATTGTAATTAATTATTCATTAATCTAGCAAACGAAGATGATCCCTCGGGTTGCGCGTGCAGTGTTTAACAGATATAGCGCACAATGACGTCACGCATACTGCATTAATAAAGCGAAAGGAAATATGGAAAAACACAAGTGCTTGTCGGTTCCGCATGTCGTTGAGACTCATCTTCCATGTAAGAGTTTTACATCAGTCACACATGAATAATTCAACCATAAGAGAGTAAAACACCTTCTCCTCTCTCAACCCCACTGGCTTCCTGAAGCCACCAGTTCCAAGCCCAACACTTGGTCACAGTCTAGAAAATGGTCAAAGGATCTGAACCCCAACACCTGCTGGAGCTCATCGCTCCCTGCAGCCCAGGAAGAGTGCTGAGCACCTGCAGTCACAAGGGGCCCGACGTCAAACGCCTGAAGGTTTTGGGTTCTGGCTCACGTGTGGTGGAACGAGTTCCCTGTGTCCCTCAGAGCTGCTGAATCCCTCCCACATTCAAGAACATGGGGGACAGCCGATGCCTTTGGACCCGAAGGTTGCTGGTTTGAATCTCACTTACTGCTGCAGTACCCTTGAGCAAGGTACTCACCCTAAAATTACTCCAGTAAAATTACCCAGCTGTATAAATGGGTAAATAAGTGTAAGTCGCTTTGGAGAAAAGCGTCAGCTAAATGAGCGAATGTCTTTTCTATAGGAGCTACTTGAGGGATGTGAACCAGCAACCTGGTTGTATCGGACGAGCGGTGTCTCCATAATCCTGTGTCTAACGGCCTGTCTGTTGCCGACGCACTTTGTTTTACTCTGAGTTGTACCTCACTTTGGAGAAAGGTGTCTGCTCGATGGCTCAATAACTCAATGACTGCACGTAAACGCAGCACGGATTCGGACCCCGAAACCCCGCAGTCGTCCACATGTCCACAACAAGGAAGGTCCTGCACACGTGTCCAGTTTCGGAAGCGGTCCACGAGTTCGGTCAGGCGATGCCGAGCGCTCGGCCGAAGGGAGAAGCCGCAGCTCTCCCGGACCGGGTTCCGTCACGCACCGGCCAAAGCCGAACGCACAGAGCGTCTCCGAGGAGCAGCAGCAGCTCGCAGAGCCCTTTAAGCTTTCAAAGGCTCTTACGCAAGGTGCTCTCGTGGGCTCGCCTTTCAATCCCCGGCACAGGGTACGAGAGAGCAGCTCTTCACGGCTCGACCAGACTCCCTTGCGGCGACGGCCAAAATAAAACAAAAAAGCTGCACTTTAAAATTTAAGGTTTTATGAAGACATTCATGTTTTTTTTTTTTTTTTTTTACCACACACACACACACACACATTGACTGAAGCCGCTTGTCCCAAGTGGGGTCGTGGCGAACCGGAGCCTAACCCGGCAACACAGGGCGTAAGGCTGGAGGGGGAAGGGACACTCCCAAGACGGGACACCAGTCCATCGCAAGGCACCGTAAACGGGACTCGAACCCCAGACCCACTGGGTGTTGATTTCGCAGCGTGTTTTTTTTTCCCCTGAGTTCAGCAACCCTTTGCTGTTCTTCTTTCAGCCTGAGCACCGTCCACTGAGTTGAGCAATCACATTCGAAGGCAAAATCCTCACAGCTGCAGGCCTTTTACCCTAGTAAATCAATGTCTTGTAGCCAAACGATTAACATCTTCATCGCCATGAAAAACTGGCAGTCAAAGCGGTGCCCTGAAGCAGTGAAATCAGACCACTGAAAAATGGGATTTGATCAAATGTAAAACCAGTGCGTGAACACACCTTCACAGAGCATTAACAGAGCGCGCGCGCACACACACACACACACACACATTTAGCATATGTACTTAACTATGGGAAATTTTCAAAAAGTGTGTTGGACTTTTTGAAAGTTGTAAAAGTAAAGTACATACTATGGTACTTGAATTCAACTGCCATGCTTTTAAAATGCATTCAGATGAAGGCTATTTTTAGTAACGAAGGGCATTTACCGTAGCGCATTTCCTTCCCGGAGTCCTGCTCACAGGTGGAAGGTGAAACAGCGGTAAGAATCTTCTCATTGAAAGACGTGGGTTCGAATCCCCCCTCCTGCTGTAATAGCCTTGATACTTACCCTGAACTGAGTGAAAATTACCCTGCTGTGTAAAAGGGTAAATCAATTTAAGTATATTAGCACACATATGAAGGTGTGCAAGATGTCAAATTAAGTTTATATACCAACAAATGGAAAAGCTTCTAATTGAATAATACAGGGGACATATGGCAATAGAGATTTTGAAAACACTTGCATAATTATATATGCAAATGAGTGCAGATTAACATTTCCATCTATATCATGGCATAGCTTCAGTCTGTCAAGCACAACATTACTCTTAAAATGCTGCTTTACTCAAAATATTTACATATTTTACCAATTGGCGGAGGTAATTTTTTTTGCTGTAGTACCCTTGATCAAGGTTTTTACCAGGAACTGACAGAGTAAAAATTATCCTGAGTAAATCAGTGCAAGTAGCTCTGTATACATATTGTCGATGTCAAGATGTTAGATAAATGATTAATAAAATCCTCAGAGGTTGTTTTATGATCATGTCTTTATAGTGATCAACTAAAAAATGTGCACAAACAACGCAGGATGCTGAGGATTATCATGCTTTATTAATAAATATCTGGACAATTAATGCCAACAGTGAAGTTCTATTGCACGTAGTTCAGGCAGGTAACACACGACAGGTGACACTGGAGAACCGGTCACCATGGGAACACGAAAGACTCCAACACCACACGCTGTGTTGCACACTTGAAGCGCGAAGGGTGTGAAACTTTGGTTTACCACACAGGAATCACAGGAGGACCACGTTAGCGGGGGAGCAGCCAGTGTGACCATGTACATCCTCTCCCCGAGCCGCGCGCCAAACAAATAACCATGATCAAAACTCTCACAAATAAAGAAAAACGCTCCGCAACTGAGAACTGCAGCCTAACCACCTGCCCAGCTGATTAGTTTAGGGGAAAACTGCAACAAGAAGCGTCTGAGGGAAATAAAAACCCGTAAACAATAAACCCCCTTTCTGGTTACGTATTGCTATCGCCATGGCAACTGTACACAGTGCAAGTCGGGCAGGGAACATCATTCCTATATACATCGATTATATACACGTGCGATGGGCTGACGAGCGCGGCCATGCGACCGGGGTCAAGTGGAGTGGAGGTGCTTGCCGGGCCGGGACCCTGTCACACGCCGGAGGCCGGCGAGACCCGGCGCAGCGAGCGCAGGCCCACGACGCAGCAGCCGCGGATGAGCGACGCGATGTTGTACACGGGCTCCGTGCCGGCGCGGTGCGTGCAGTAGAGCCACGCCAGTGTGGGCAGTGCCGGCGCCGCCACGGCCGCCAGGTCCACCAGGAAGCTGCTGCTCCAGTGCCGCTTGGCCACCGGAGACCCGCCTCCCAGCAGTGCCGGGTCCTGCCCCGAGCTGCTGCCTCCCACATTGGGCCCCTCGGGAGAAGCGGCGGCGAGGGGCATCCAGGACGTCGGCCCTCCGGAGGTCTCCGCGTTTTGCCACTTCTCCGCAGGGACTTCTGGGAGGACGCCGGCATCGCGGAGCTTCAGCAGGTGCAGGAGGAGGGCCTGCAGCTCCGGGGGACTCGGCACCACATCGGTCTGGACCGCCTTCTCCTCGGAAGTGGAGGCTGGGGTCTGCTGCTGCACAGGATCCGGCTCCGCCCCCGGGCTCGAATCGAAAGCGGTCGAGGTCAGCTGCGGTTCGGAGGCGTCCGCCCAGTCGAGCGTGTCGTCGCCGGCCGGGAGGCCGCTGTCCGCCGTCTCCTCGGCCGCCTCCCGCCCGCAACCGCCCGGCGCGCCCTCCTCCGGCACGCCACCACCCTGGGCCGCCTCCATGCTGCGCAGCAGAGCCTCCAGCTTGCGGTTCTGGAGGTTGATGTCAATGAAGTACTTCTGGATGCCCTTATCCTTCTCGATGAGGCTGCTCCTCATGGTCTCCACGACGTGGCGCAGCTGCCTGATCTCCCTGCGCGCCTCTTTGAGAGCGAGCTGCGCCTCCACGCGGTGGCACTCCTCCTCGATCCAGTCGTCCCGCATGCGGCACAGCTGCGCCTTCAGCTCCTCCACCTGGGCCTCCCTGCACCACAATGAGCACCGTGACGTTCAGCAGAACGACCTCCCTCAACGCGGAGCCCTCATCCATAATTCAGCCTTTATAACAGCGGGGCAGCAGGGTGCGTAGTGGTTAGAGGTGCCACCCAGTGTTTGGGGAGCCAGGTTTAATTCCCACCTCCTTCTGTAGTACTCTTAATCGGGGTATTTACCCTAAAATCAATGCAGTAAAAATCACCTTGCTGTAGAAATGGGTAAGTAAGTAAGTAAAGGCGATGACACACCTTTCGTGGGCTCTGCTCTCAGACTCCTTCAGCTTGACCCTCAGGTGTCTGATGACGACCTCCTTCTGCTGCAGGGGGGTCAGGTACTGCTCCGGGTTCGGGGGCTTGATGCCATGGTTGTCCCCACAGGAATGGTACTGCTGCCTGCTGGTGGACAACAGGAGAGTGTGTGACCCGCGGCGGTGTGCTGGGCGTCATCGCCAAGACGACCTGGCGACACCACCTGGAAGACACCTGCTTGACTAACAGTGTAGTAGGTGAGGAGGACAAATGAGCAGCCACCTTGCACCTGAAGGAGCTGGGTTCGAATGTACCCTGAACTGATACAGTGAAAGACATCCTGCTGAATTAATGGGTAAATCAGTGTAATTAGCTGTGTACAAACCCCACCCTAAGTTGCTTTGGAGAAAAGGATCAACTATATGAATAAATATTTTAACTATAAACAATAATAAATGTAAACTGAAAGCTTTCAACTGACTAATAGGGGGTATATAAGAAATTTTCTATATACTCAGTTATTTGCATATATAATTACAATAACATTTACAGCTCCAGTTGTTCCAACTTCCATATCTTTGGTTTGTCAGGCACAGAATGATTAGTGTTACAATACTCTTCTCATCCAAAATATTTACATATTTTACCATTTATTAATTTTGCTGATGCTTTTCTCCAAAGCGACTTACAATTATTTACCCATTTATACAGCTGTGTAATTTTACTGGAGCAATTCGGGGTAAGTACCTTGCTCAAGGGTGTTACTGCTGAAAGTGGGATTCAAACCTGTGACCTTTGGGTCCCAAGGCAGCAGCTCTACTACGCTACCAGCTGTCCCACCATTTCATACGACTGATTTTACTGACGCAGCTCTAATGCCAATATGTGCCAACCAACCAGCACAACCAGCAGCTGCTCCAAAACAGGTTTAGAACCTCATCATACTGTATTCATGCTGAAAAACGAACCGGATGCTGCAGCTCAGCGGAGGGCAGTGCAGCATTTCACATGTAAGCGGTGTGCACACGCCTCGCTCAGTATTTCATTACTACGCTGCAGGACTCGTCGAAAACGCAGCAGAAGACTGAGGCTTTCAGCACAGTTTCTTAAAATAGACACAGTCACAGCACCCTGGGGGGGGGGGGATTGTGGTGTCATGTCCATCTGGTCTAGGTGAGAGGATGCCCTTTTCAGACCCGCCATCAGAGGACGCAGTTCTGCAGTCAGGTGAGCGGAACAAGCAAACGTCAGCTATTGAATAGAGCTCCTTCTGTCCCTCAGAACTGCTGAATCCTTCCCACATTCAAGAGGGTCTCAAACCCATCTCTTTGAGAGCCACTTCGCTCCTGATCTCCTGAGAGCTCCACAAATGAGTCCAACACCATCTGTTACCATCTATGAATTTCACTTCTATAGGAGCTACTGGAGGGATGTGAACCAGCAACACGGTGGCGTCACACACAAGCTGTGGCCGTGTCTAAAGCTCTTTGTTGTTGCTGTTGCACTTTGTTTGCCGAGTTGTACATCACTCAGTGCGAAATGAATATTTAAATTTGTAAACAAAGAGCCCCAAGCAGAAGGGCACCTGCTGTTGAACCCTCCACCGGGTCCTTCTCCCAAACTGCTGCATTAGACTGCAAAGCAACAGAAGCCTCTGTCACCACAAGGGCGCAGGATCCCGAAATGCGCAGCCTTATATAACGCTCCATGGGGGAAGCGGGCTGACGGCAGCCGCTCTCTGCAGAAGCTTGAGCCGCCTTTAATCCGACTGCTCGGGGGGGGTTGGCACTATTCAGTGTATGCAGAAGACCCTCCCCACCAACCCAAATCCCGACCCCGGAGGCTAAAGACTACAGATCAGGATATCCTAGCAACCCAGGAGAGCGCTCTGATGTCAGCGCAGCCTCCCTGCCGGGAGCGGAGTCGAGAGCAGAAGGTGCGCCGTCTCATATCTCCCCCCAACTAGGGCAGCAGGTACAAGCCCCCACACAACAGGACAGATTTACATCTGATTTAAATCCATTCTCTGTGGCCGCAAACCCATTTTCATTTGAGCCACGCCCCTGCCGCCACCTGGCCAACGAGAGCCGAGCCTCGCCGGGGTTGGACCTCCAACCAGGGGCATCGAACTCCGCTCAGGGGCCGCAAGTCTCTCATTGTCCACTACAGCACCTTACTCCCAGTGTAATGGGTCCAACCTGATGTGAAATGAGCTGCGCCGTTCTTACTCCCCCTCACCACAGGAAAACCGGCACCATCTTCGAACCCGTATTGTCATTTGGGAACATGTCAAACACACAGGAATGAAAGAGGGCATAGCAGAGCACATGGCACCTGAAGGAGCTGGGGTCGATTCCCTCCTCCTGCAGTAGTGCTCTTTATTAAGGTACTGACCCTGAACTGACACGGTAAAAATTACCCTGCTGTATAAATGGAATAAATCAGCGCGGGTAACTTAACACTAAGTCGTTTTCGAGAAGAATGGCGGCCAGATGTATGTGAACGTGGAAAACGCGGGACAAAGAGCACGTGCGTGCACACACGCGCACACACACGCCAGCAGGACCTAAAGACCACCAACCTGCTTTGGCAAAGTGCCGTGTTGGTGTTTGTGGTCAACAGAATCTGCTTGCTGACCAATAAAAGACCCCTAACAGAACGAACACCAACACACACACGCGCACACACAGTCTCTTTTTGGAAAGAATTCACTACTCAGGTCAGCAAGTGTGAGGTCTGAACACAGTGCAGCGTTTCAGAAAGCATTCAGTCCATTTCCGTTAATTCATGTATTAAATATTAAATATTTAAATTATAAATATTAATCATAAAAATAGATACCTAGAACTTAGTTCTGCATTAGTAGTAATGTCCAAATAATGTATAATTATATTTGAAATTTACTTAAAGAATCATATACCATTAGGTAAATATTAGAGAATAATTAACATATACATAAATTTTAAAAATGTAATAAATAATGACAGGTAGACATATGAAATTTATTCCCAAAAAAAGCAAAAATGTGTTTCTGCGTTGCCAATAAACAGTAAAGGAGACGATGGCGGGAAACAGTAGAGCGAACATCGGGGGGGGGGGGGGGCACAGAGCCTCTAATAGGGATAATTAAATATTCATATCCTGAGCAGGGCAGAGACTTAAGGGGGGAGGAAGGACTCTGCGGACTGAGCCTCCGATCCCCCCCCAAAAGAAGGCGTTATTTAGGGAAGGCGGGGCAAATTCTCTCAATACCGACACCCCCCATGAATGTGCAGCAGCGCAGGTGACCTGTCGTACCTGGGGGTGGAGGTCAAACCATGGCTGGTGGAGCTGGGGCGGGGAAGCGTCCTGTCGGGGGTGCGTGGCTCCTTGCCCCGTGCGGATGCAACGGTCCTGATGGGACGGACACACACACACACACACGCGAGATGAATGCACCGCTGTATCTATGAACACACACTGAGTCAGTGCCCAGAACAGGGGTCTGGGATCTGTTCTGGGATCAGGTAACTCGGGCACCCCAGGTCTGGAGCAGGTGGACACTGGGGCGGAGGGGGCTGTTGGGATGCATACCTGCGCAGGTGTGGGGAGCGGGACGCCAGGGAACGCTGCTGCCACTTGCTGCCGCTGCTCCCTGCACTGCTGGAGGAGCCGAAGTCTCCATCTCCTGCTGGGAAACAGATGGTGGGGGTGGGGTGTGTTAGAGCAGAGCGACCCCCCCCATCACCCCTTCCAGAGACTCATCCACATCATCGATTGGAACTACACTGCATGCGACAGGAAGGGAAGGTGGAAGCGGCCAAAGGGGCATGTCCCTGACTGTAGGATTCCAGAAGTTTCCATGACTCCGCCCACACAGGATAGAAAACCCACAGCAGCCCTTGCTCACAACATTTAACCATCCCTCGTCTGACTCGGAGGGAAAGCAGAACTTACCATATTTTGCTATAATTCGCCATAAAGACTTACTGTAAGATCAAACGAGGTTCTGCAGTTGAAACCCGACATCCTGTCAAAATCTCATAGGAAAGTCTTTTTAAAAAACATTCTATATACAGTACATATAGCATATAAATCCCATTGAGCTGTGTGTGTGTGAGAGCACTCAATCCAGGCTTAGTTTGATATCCTTCATTTATTTCTGTCCAAAGCCATTAACAGTGTGGAGTTTCTGCACTTAGCTTTTTACACTGATTTACCCATTTATACATCAGGGTCATTTTTATTGTAGCAATTCAGAGTCAGTACATTCATCAAGGGTACAAAGGTTAGGTGGGTGGAGGTGGGATTTGAACCCGTCTCCTTCAAATGCGAGGTACCGGCTAACCACCGCGCCCCCTGCTGGCCTGTCCACGCTCACTGAAGACAACTGTAGACGTCTTCGAGCAGCTCGGCCAGCGAGGTAAGTGGGACAAAGAGGTTGTCGGCAGAGACATTTCCCGACTCGTGGTCCTCGATGAACAGCCAGCATTGAGGTCGCCACTCGTTCGCACATCAGCTTTACAGGAACAACTCCCAGAAAATATTTCATAAAATAAAATTAAAACCAAACCTACTTGATCGCAGTCTGTTACCGTTCAGCACAAACATTGTGGGGCGAGAGCACAGAGGGACATTTCCCATCACCACGCGGGTGGGGGCCGCCAACAACCAATAAATAAGCTCTGCTAATTATGCAAATTGAAATGGAACCCCACCTCATTTACATAACTTTGTACAGATTTTTATTTTTTAATTTCATTTAAAGACTAACATTTTTAAATCACACCAAACATGCTTTTTTTTTTTTTTTTTTTTCATATTTGCCTGAAATGTTTGGTTTGGGACACAAAACGAGACCCGGTTATTAATAATAAATTAACGAGGCTTTGATTGAATGCAGGTGCTGCTCTTCTGCATCAGTAACCCAGCGATAACCAATCAATAACCTGCTTAATAAGGAAGGAGATCGTTAGAAAATAAAAGAAAATAAAAAGAAAATAAAGTACAGTAAAGGTAAAGGTAAAATAGAGTAAAAAATAAAATAAAATAAAATAAAAGAGCTGAACATTTATAAGAGCCTGTGTTCACGTCCAAAATGCCAAACAAACAAATAAAAAATAAAGACACACACACCCCAACCCCCACCCCCACACCACCCTTGGAGCACCGCTTCCTCCTGCGGACTCACTCTCGTCCCACCACAGCTGCCTCACCTGGAGGACGGCCGGTTGGACGGGGGTCCCCTCTGCGTCTCGGCTGCGAGGTCCTGCCGGCCGCCGTCACCTCCACACACACCCTCTTCCTGTTGCCCCTGCGCTCGCGGGGCAGGGGAGACCCCAGGGGGCTGTTGTCTGTGCCCGAGGGGGAGCCCGCATGGCTACTGGGGCATCCCGTGTCATCTGAGAAACCGAGAGCGGGACAGCAGTGAAGACAGCGTGTGCACGAGCAAAGGTCAAAGGTCACACCTCTTTTACCCTCACAAATACCTTGTTCCGGTTCCAGCTCTCTCTCTCACACACACACACACACACACACACACACACAGACCATCTGAAAGCGCGCGTCCCATACGGGGTCGCAGCTAGCTGGAGCCTAACCTGGCAACACAGGGCACAGGGCCGGAGGGGGAGGGGACACACCCAGGACGGGACGCCAGTCCATCGCAAGGCGCCCCAAGCGGGACTTGAACCCCAGACCCACCGGAGAGCAGGACCCGGTCCAACCCACTGCACCACCGTGCCCCCCACTTATGGGAAACATTCATAATTTATCATATTCATATAACAGGAAATAAAATGATCAATTAACATGTTTGATGATTATGAAAATACCCAGTAATAAGGTACACAGTAGAAGGGTCAGAACTGGATTATGATATAAAGACACAATCAATACGCTAACGAAAGAGAAACACGTACGAGTACATAATTCGGCTCAAGAGCTACAATTTATTCAGTTTCATATAAAAAAAGCGTTGAAACCGAATACAATTTATGAAGGTGAAAACGCTGCACAAAGGTGAGACCTGAGCAGAAGCTGTTATGGCTGGTGGTTCTCCTCGAGCACCTGCGGCTCTTCTCCTCCGAAGGGGGGGGGTCCGGCAGCGGCCCCCGTTTCTGCCCCGGGCCGCAGGGCCGCAGCACCGGGCGGGGGATCCGGCTGCGCTGACCCTCCCTTCCCGGCGCCTTGCTGTTGGCCTGCGAGACACCAGAGCGGGACGTGAACGAGCTTCGCTCCGCAGAGTGTCTTTCGGAGGGTCGACCACCATACCCCCCGACCCCCCAAGACCTGACAGGAGAGGCTTCCAGGTGAGTCTCTGTTGTTTTTAACAAGCTCACGAGGCCCTCCTCTCAAATACGCTCCATCACCGCGTCCATCATGCTCTCTCACTTTATCCTCTGCGGTGGACAAAACCGCACGGCTGCAGTCGGATCTCTGGAGGCTCCGCCCACAGTTCTTCTGCACCGCTGCACTTGGGCAAATTCACTCTGTCTGCTGAATATTGATGCACATTTCATCTCTGACGACCCTCTAAGGTGTTCATTTACAAGCAGGAAGAATAAGTTTCCTTATTTAAAGACGGTAAAGGGCATAACGACATAATATTACTTCGGCATTGTGCTGCGTTATGGAATTATTAGGAAAACCTCTAGTGACGTTACTGTGGTATACCATAAGAGTACTGGATCCACCTACATGAGTATGGGTGTTTCACTGGAGCGATCTGGTGTAAATACTCTGGTAAAGGTACCACAGCGGTAAGTAGTGGGTTTCCTACCAACGTTCAAACTCGATGCCATAAACACTACGCCCCCTGCTGGCTCCATGCTAAAATATAAACAAAGTGTGGCTCATATTTTTCAAAATATGATCGGCCACCGATCGTTACATGAAATGCAGAGTTGCAGTTTGGTGCCGATTCCCTTTAGAGATCCCACGGTAAATAGGTGTAATTATAGGGCCGTGTACCTCGTATTCCTGGAAAGGGCTCATCGCGTTTCGCACAGCGCTGGTTTGCTGCGGATCTGCAACAGAAAAAAACAATAATTCATAAATTAAAATGTCTCCAGCGATTGGCGAGACACCCACACGGAACCGTCCTGTTGCCCTGTGCTTCTGGGACGGACTCTGGACACCGCAAGGAATTATGGGACCTCTGAGAGAACATTACCCCAGCTTTGTATGTTTTTACACTTTACATTAACACGTATTCGTTCATGTGACTCTTTTCCCCAAGGTGACTTACAGTGTTAAACTGCTTACACGGATTTACCCGTTTGTACCTTCGGGTAATTTGTACTACTTCCTTTTGGCAGTTACTAATAAGGTGTAAACAGGACACATACAAAGTAAAGGTCCATCACTGATTCCAGCTTCTAGGACTGTGGTCCCGAACCATCTGAATCCCAGATGCGCCACATCTCCAGGCAACAACTGCACCGGTACACCATACCTTCCAATTGATTGATTGATTGATTGATTGATTGATTGATTCCATAACCATGATTTACAGTCACATTTATTTTCATTCATTTAGCAGCCATTTCTCTCCTAAATTATGTGCATTATATTGTCCATTATGTTTTGCATATTTTATAATGGTCCATTATATTGTGCATTATATATATTATATGTGGAGGGTGCGGTGGTGCAGCAGGTTTGTCCAGGTCCTGCTATCTGGTGGGTCTGGGATTCAAGTCCTGCTTGGGGGGCTTTGTGACGGACTGGCATCCCGTCCTGGGTGCGTCCCCTCCCGCTCCAGGCTTACGCCCTGTATTGCTGGGTTAGGCTCCGGTCCATCGCGACCCCATTCGGGACAAGTGGTTTCAGACAGTGTGTATCTGTGTGTGTGTGTGTGTGTGTGTGTGTGTGTGTGTGTGTGTGTGTGTGTGTGTGTATTGTATGTGCATAATAATGTCCAACAAAAGTGCATCAACAACAGGCAAAGAGCTTTAGACACAGACACAGGATTACGGACACAGCTTGTGTGTCCGACGCCACTATGTTGCTGGTTCACATCCCTCCAGTAGCTCCTATAGAAGTGACATTCAAACAGCAAATACATAGATAATCATAGCAGATGGTGTTGGACTCATTGATAGAGCTCTCAGGAGATCAGGAGAGAAGTGGATCTGAAAGAGATGGTTCGAGACCCTTCTTGATTGTGTGAGGGATTCAGCAGCTCTGAGGGGCAGAGGAAGCTCAATCCACCGCATCTGAGCGAAAACTGAGAATGAGTGAACTTTTAGTTTTGGACCCTTGTAAAAGGGGGAAAAGCGAAAACTGCTGACATTATTCCAGTTCATTCTTACTAAAACTGAATGAGCTCAGCTCAGCTCTAATAATTCATACATCCTCTATATTTCTATACCTCTGCAGCGCAGGGTAAACCAGGCACGGTGGGTTATATAAAGCAGGTTACGTAAAACTTGTTTTACAGCACTTATTGTTTTATTCATACACTGTTGCATAACCAAACACGGGCATGAGCCATAACTGCTTTTTAATATCACTGCATCGTTGCTCTTTTTCTCAAGGTGCCACCTCTAGTGCTCATCTCGGCTGGACCAGGAGCAAAGCATCTTACGCAACAACGGACTAGCTTCAGGGGCTGAACTTTTTTCAGGGAATGATGTCAGGACCCCTCCTTCTGGAAAAATCCTTCACTGCAAAATCCCAGTTCATTAAAAATGTAATCTTTTATTATGACCTGCACCCGCTTTTGAATATTAAAAGAACAAGCGTGGCCTTGAGGCCTGGGAAGCGGTGGCTCTGGTGCTACATGGCGAACATCACGTCTCATCTCGTCTCGTCCCGCCCAAGTATCCTTGCCCGGGTCCCGGAGTGCTCTCGGGGCCCATCTTTTATTCATCGAGAACATCTCTGAATTATGGACTGGAGTGTGTGTCTGCAGGCGTTTGCGTCTCCCTGACATTACGCAGAGGGTCTGAGGGCAGCTTATGAAGAACATCTCCTCTCCATCAGGGATTATTATGCACTCTGGGTCCTTGTCCTGTATCAGTAACTTGACCCTGCAAACAAGGCCTCATTCAGCGGAGGACATGATTTGCTAAAAATTTAGCACTCAATTCTTTCTGATTTACATTTATTTATTTATCAGAAACTTGTGTCCAAAGCAACTTCCAATGAACTCTATGTAGTGTTATCAGCCCACACACCTTATTCACCGCGGTGACTTACACTGCTAGATACTCTACTTATGCTGGGTCACTCATCCATACATCAGTGGAACACACACACACATTCTCTCTCTGTCACTCACACACTATGAGTGAACCTTAACAGCATGTCTTTGGAGTGTGGGAGGAAACCAGAGCAGCCGGAGAAAACCCACGCAGACAAGGGGAGAACATAACTGAGGAGGGATCAAACCTATGTCCTCTCGCACCACCCAGGCGCTGAGGCAACAGCGCTACTCACTGTGCCACCATGCCGCCCGGTGATGTTCTGATGTTCCCCATATTGTTGTCATCATGGGAAAAATGAAAAGACGGCCCCCAAAATTTTCCCATTTTGCTACGTCGCATCTCCCTTTGTTAGCGTCTGCTCCACTTGGAGCGGAATCAAATCGGGACCACCGAGCGACCGTGTCGTGCCTAGCAACAGTCTTAGCAACAGAAGGGAGTGCAGCACAAATCTGCGTCGACACGTAAGCCAATTACACGTGTGCGCTGTGTGAGGGGGCTCCTACGGAAGTGTGTTTATTTGCGACATGTTGTTATGGGCTCCAGGTCAATGACACTGTGCACGGGCGAAGAGGATGCTGAGGATGCTGGGGGATTTGGGGGGCTGCACTGTCTACTTGCATCACGTTACACCTTTGCATGAGACATTACAGCTGCACATTTATACTTGTTTATCCACACGGAACCTTTTGAGCCCCATTCAGTACTGGACAGCAGGGGGCGCGGTGGTCAGAGGCATCACCTTCCACTGCAGGTACCTTGGTTCAAGCACCCCTGCTGTGGTACACTTGGTCGAGGTACTTACTCTGAACTAACACAGTAAAAATGACCCAGCTGTACAAATGGGAGAGTTTGTATGTTCTTCCCGTGTTTGTGTGAGTTTCCTCTCTGTGCTCTGGTTTCCTCCCACACTTTAAAAACAGTAAGTTCAGGTGTACTGCAAATGTTAAATTGCCCGTAGTATATGAATGGGTGTCTATATATGTGTGTGCGTGTGTGTGTGTGTGTGTGTGTGTGTGTGCGTGCCTACCCTGCGATTGACTGGCATCCCGTGAATGGTGTGCCCCCCTCAGCCTTCCACCCAATGTTTCTGGGATAGCCTACAGCTGTGCAACTCTGCATGCAGGTCATCCAGTACGTTGTTGGCTCAAGACCTAATTGCTGCTTGTATTATCTTCCTGGAGGATCTATATATATATAACTGACTGTATAGGTGGGTGGGTGACAAGTGTTTAAAGGAATCATTTCCCTGTTCCGTATAAAAGTGTGTGCCTAGCTGCTGGGTGTTCATTCCCACCGGAGGTGTTTGATTCCAACCTCAGCCTTCAGTAGCACCGCTATGCACCGCCACCTCCACCTCTCAGCGGGTCTTTCCCTTCACGCATTTCGTCAGGCAACTGACAGCTTCACCTCAAAGGAGCTCAACTGAGCGTGTGTGTGTGTGTGTGTGTGTGTGTGTGTGTGTGTGTGTGTGTGTGTGTGTGTGTGTGAGAGAGAGACACACATGAGGGAGGTACCGTCTCAGATTTGATACTGGAAGTCTGATATAATAAGATGAAGTCAAGAAGCAGTGACATTGCAGCTACAGTCATTTATTTCTCTGACACTGTTCTACAGAGACTTACACTGATTTACTCATTGCTGCAGCTGGGTAATTTTTACTGTGTCAGCTCAGTGTAAGTACCATGATCAAGGGTACTACAGCTGGGATTTGAACCCGGGCCCTTCGACTGCAACGCTGCAACAGTAACTACTGCGCCCTCTGCTGCCCATTCCCAGCAGGTCCCTTTTCGCAGCTAGGATCTGGGAGGAAATAAACTGAATCAATCAATGATGCTGATCAGTAATGAATCAATGAATGTTTGTAACAAAAAGTTTGATCATAGATTTATCTACTGTATGTATTTGCTATTGAATGTCACTTGGATAGGAGCTGCTGGAGGAATGTGAATCGGCAACATGGTGATGTCTTACACATGAGCTGTGTTTAAATAATCCTGCGTCTGTGTCTAAAACTCTGTTGCTGATAAATAAATAACTATAAATGTAGTTAAAGTGCAGTACTGCCTTTTTCCGCTTTGCTTGCCATGCTGACAATTTTAACTCTTCTCAGTAATAATAATAATAATAATAAGAAGAAGAAGAAGCAGAATAATAATAATATAGAATTTTTAATTTATTTAATCATAACTTTCCCAGTAATGCCGGAGAAATCGTCTTGGCTCCCTGCAGCTCTGATGGATCCTGTTGCTATTAATGGCAGTGAGGCGTAAAAGAACAGTTACACAACACAGTCTGTCTCCTCTCAGTCCCTGCAGTGAGAAAGCGCGTGTGTGTGTGTGTGTGTGTGTGTGTGTGTGTGTGTCATCTGGCACAGTGGGCAGCCTTGTGGTTCAGCACACTGCTGTTGTACTTCTGACCATTATACACACAGTTTAAAAATAATTAAAATTACAATTTTCTAGCAAAGCTGGCAGTGCAAGACGATGTGGGTTTGATCCGCTCTCAGTCTGTGTGGAGTTTGCATGTTCTGCGTGGGTTTCCGCTGGGTGCTCTGGTTTCCTCCCACTCTCCAAATGCATGCAGTTTAGGAAAACTGGTGACTCTGAAGTGACCTTATTTTGTGTGTGTGTGTGTGGCTACCTTGCAATGGACTGGCACCCTGTTCACTGTGTACACCCTCCCCCTCAGCCTGGTGCCTGATGATTCAGGGATAGGCTCTGGATCACCATGACCCTGCTGCTCAGAACAAGCAGGTAGATGATTTATGGACCTTTCCAGATGGGGCCATCTACACACACACATTGTCTGAAACCACTTGTCCCATACGGGGTCGGGGGGAGCCGGAGCGAGGACACACCCAGGACAGGATGCCAGTCCATCACAAGGCATCCCAAGCGGGACTCAAACCCCAGACCCACTGGAGAGCAGGACCCGGTCAAACCCACTGCGCCACGGCGTATCTAGTAATTAATTAAATAAAGATATTTTTGAGTAACACTAACCCTAAAAGGAGTTACTTTACCATCTATAACATGAGAATTGTTAAAATTCAATTTAAAATTCAATGTCTCTCACACACACACACACATTATATGGAGGTACTGTAAAAGTCATTTCTGATCCCAGATTTTTCGTTTAATTAATATGATAAGTTTAGAAATGATTGGATCCCGAACAGCACGCGGCTTCGGGCCGTCGTGTGTGTGTCGTTCATGTCGCTGGATGGAAACCAGTGATGAGGGGAAACGCAAACATCTGTACGTGATCAATGACTGTCACAATCGTCCAGCGCCTCTCTCAGAGGGTGTGATCAAGGGTGAGGATCACCGGCCCATCACAGAGCTTTCTCTCACCCTCACACTCACACACACACACACACACACACACGTGTCTTTGAACTGAAAGCCACGCAAATACGGGTAGAACCTGTACATCGCAAAGAGGCACAACTGGGTTCGAAGCGACAGCCTCGCAGTTCGGGGTGACAGCACTACCCGCTGCGCCATCGTGCCACCCAAGAAATCTGTGCCTTCGTAAAAAAATATATATACATATACATGATAAGTTTATGTGCGCGTGTGTGTGTGTAAATGTAAATGTAAATGTAAATTTCACATTGAGCGTCACGATTTCGGTGGTTCAACTAAATCGCGATGCGTGAAGCTTTTCACAACAAAACAATAACAAAACAACAACAATAATAATAATACCCGCCCTACCCCCCCCCCCCCCCCCCCCACGTCCAGGTAATGAATGAATGAATAATGTTACACTCGCCTGTCTGTCCGTTTGTCTGTCTGTCTGTCTGTCTGTTCGCAGCACTGCTCCTCCTCCTCCCTTTTGTCCACTTCTCCACGTGCAGGAGCGCGCAGTCCGATCGATGATGATGATGATGAGTAGTAGTGATCAGTACTGGTGATCTTTACACTAATGACCCCTGGAGCGCAGCCCCGTTTCTGGGTGGTTCCGACGGGTCCGACTCTCGAACCTTCTCCTCTGGACGCTGTGGCCGCTGAAGGACCACGGACTGACTGATGCTCCTTCCTTGCGGTGCTGATGCTGCTTATGGCGGCATCCCTCCGACGGACCGCGTGTGACGGACCCCCGCGATGTCTCTGTGTTATATAACAAGCATCGCAGCGCTGCCTCTTTAACCGTCTGCGCTCCGGTGCCGCGCGGAGCCGCGCAGTGCCAGTGGCGGGCGCGCGCGCGCATCATGGCCAGCGCTGCGTCTGTGTTGCATTAGTCAGTGTTGCGCTCGTGTCACACCAGTGTTACGGTGCTCTTACATCCGTGTTACGTTGCTGTTTCGTTACATGCCCGTAGCTCTTACACGGGTGTTACACCAGTGTTGTGTCACGGCGCTGTTACACACACTCTGCTCTCTGTGTTGTGTATCGCTCTTGCTTACTGTTACACTGCTCTTACTTGGCCGGGTTTACGTTACCTCTTCTTTTTACCTTTCTTTTACACTAGTGTTACATTCTTCTCTCGCCTGCCAGCAGTACACGGTTGCATCACACCCTGCAAAACGGCCCTGCAGGAGCTGCGAACTAAACGAATGTTCGACTGATCTGTTGCAATTCGAACAAAAGTCCGAATGTTCACAAGCACATTATTTTTGAAAAAAGAAAAAAAGGATCCAGCGTTCTAGGAAAAGTGGATTGAATCAATGAATGTTCGAATTTTCTCTGGAAAAAAATGGCCCGTCTTCGAATCTCTATAAAGAAAATACGGAACCACACACACACACACACATTTTCAGAACCGCTTGTCCCATACGGGGTCACGGGGGAACCGGAGCCTACCCGGCAACACAGGGCGTAAGGCCGGAGGGGGAGGGGACACACCCAGGACGGGACGCCAGTCCGCCGCAAGGCACCCCAAGCGGGACTTGAACCCCAGACCCACTGGAGAGCAGGACTGTGGTCCAACCCACTGCGCCACCGCACCCCCTCAATACGGAACCAATTATTAGATTTTTTGCAAAAAGTGGACCGTATTTTCATATCTTCGCTTCCTTTGTCGATACATTTGATTTGGGTTTATCACATTACATTATTTACTTTTCAAACAACTCGGGAAAAGTTGCTCTGCGATGTTGGTTGACACTCCGCCACAAACTACTGGATGGACCCCCTAGAAAGGTTACCTGTGTGGCGCGAGTGCGCGTGTACAGTACAGCGCCTTTACACTGCACGTGATCTCGCCTCGGCAGCGGCCTTTCTTTACTGTGAACACGCTGTATCTAAACAGACAATGAGCCTCTTTGTTCATGTTGATATGATTGTCTGAAGCCTGGGCGACCATAACATTGTAACACTGTCCCCTAGTGGGGGGAAACATTACTGCCAAGGTGGTAATAATAATAATAATAATAATAATAGTTGCAATAGAAAGCTACACCCTCAGTAATTAATGCTAATTATTTTTTGCTCTTATACAGATAATGGTGAATTGCAAAGTTGATCAGGTATTTATGGCTCCTTGACTTGAATTTAAAAATGACTTTAAACATGAACACATCATAAACAGTGTCCGCCTTTTCTCAGCGTCCAGTAGTAAGTAAATAAATTCCCTCTGCTCTGCTGTATTAAACCTACCTTTTTCCGCAACAAAGTAAAGTCTGTAATGGACCCGCACAGGCTTTTTTTTTTTTTTCTCCACCTTCTCGTTCCTTCGTCATGTCACTTTTTGTGTTTTTCTCTATGAAATCTACGCCTCTTTGGGGAAAAGCTCCTGCTAAATTAATAATAATAATAATAATAATAATAATCTCCATTTCATTCATAATCTCGGTAGGTTACGATACGTATGGGAATATGACACAGACACTCACAAACGTTGTCTTTTGTAATAGTTGGTTAATTTATTTTTAAAAACGAAAAATACATTTGATGTTTTTAACGAATAACTTTGCATTTTATTCAAATTCGTCCCGTAATTCATTCTCGTTTCAATTAGATCTGCGCATGCGTCCTACGAACAGGTTGATTTCCACACGTCGCCACTAGAGGTCACTAAAGTCCAATAAAATGAGCAGTTCGCTCGATTGCCGTTGAACCACAGGTAAAGATGCTGGTGCTGGATGCAGATGTTTCTTCAGCAGACTTTTAGTTTCTGGTCTTCTAGTCAGGAATGAGCAAATTCATGCGTCTGACTTGAATGTACCTCGTCTTTTGTTCTACATTTTCAAGTCACAAAGAAAGTTTGGTGTCTGCAAATCCAGTGTGGGTGACTGAAAGTGGGGCCCAAACTTCAGAGACATATAACATGACCTAGGAGTGTCCCTTAAAAAGTGCATCCATCACTCTTAATGCACAGGTGTACGACTGCTCAGGTGCAAACATGAACACCGTGAACTCTTCTCCACAGGGCAGCAGGTGGTGTAATGTTTAGGGCTGTTGTTTTCCAGTCTTGAAGGTCCTGGGTTTGAATCCCACCCTTGCTGTAGTAGACTTGATCAAGGTACTCACCTGCACTGATATAATAATAATAATACTCTGCTGCATTATCGGGTAAATGATTGTGAAGTTGACTAACATAAGACAGCTTTTAAAATGGTGCCCGTAAGTTATTATTATTATAATTAAAAAATATTTAAAAAAATAAAATAAATTAATAAATGGAGAAGTAAGGAGCAGTTGGCACAACACGAGCCGCAAGTGGACCGGTTCGAGATGCTCACGTGAGATAAAAAAATGAGTATGCTTGTGGTCACTGCATATTTGAGAACAAATTGCCGTTTAAAAAAAATTCATACGCAGAAGCCCAGATGTTCACATGCCTGGACCCCTCTTCTTGCAGGCACGCTCACTTGCCGCTCACTTGCCGCTCACTTGCCCAAATCTCGAGAAATGAGTTCCTCTGAAGCAGTTTGGCTGCTTCGTGGCTCCAGTCCGCACGCGCAGGCTCTGCTCTCGGGTCCTCCTGTTGGACCCACGAGACGAGAGGGAACCCCGCTGCGGGGCTTCTGGGCTGCGCGCACACACCGGCCGGGATGTTCCGCGGAAGGACCAGGGCGAGTCCTCCTTATAAATAGGAGGAGGTGTGCGAGAGGGGCGTGTTCCCGCGCGGCTCACACACTCCACGGGGGCTGCGCGGCTTCAGAGCGCACTTTCCTCCCGGGCTGAAGGTCCACGCCGCGCCTCCCTCCACTCCATCAGACCCCTCGCCCCCTCGCTCCGTGGACAGGGCTTCTCGACGCCCCTGGGGACAGCAGCGCCAGCACCATGGATGCCTTCCGAGCAGCAGCTCTCTACCTGCTCTTTGTCTTCTTTGGGGATTTACCGCGCCTCCACACCGCCGCCCTCCTCGGGAGAGGCAAGGAGACCCGCAGCCCTCGCGACGCACTCAAGACACCCAAGGCCCTGAAGGAGATCATGCTGGCATCCTCGTGGAGCGCGCGCCACGCGCGCGGCGGCCCCAGGGACGCCGTGGTGCCCCACGACTACATGGTGTCCATCTACAGGACCTTCTCGGCGGCCGAGAAGCTGGGGCTCAACGCGAGCTTCTTCAGCTCGTCCAAGTCGGCCAACACCATCACGAGCTTCGTGGACCGCGGGGAAGGTTGGTCACGCCGACTTTTTTTTCTTTCTTTTTTTTTGCCGGACACTGCGATCTTCTGCGATCCCACTTTCTTTTTTTACGCGCGCGACCTGCGCTTCGCGCCCCTTCCCTCCAAACCGGGAGGGTCTGCGGAACTTCTCCCCGAAACCCCAGCGCTCTCCTCGGGGCCAGAGCTCTTCAGCGCCGTGCTCAGCCACTAATATATTGTTTTGAAGAAAAAAAAAAAATATCTGACAGTTAAAAATAATGATGTATATATGCGCTCTTTGTGCAGCGGCCCAATCAGAGCGCCGCACACAATGTTATAAACTCCACTTTATTTGCTCTTTCGGACAGTAGGGTGACAACGTGAATTCTGTCGATCAAAAATGATGATTAATCTATATTTAATGAGAAAACCATATTTATTGGCTGAGCAATTAATTTCGCCGCCTCACTGAAACAACTTTGCGTCTAAGTTTTATTCCACCTTGTGCTTGTGAGACATTCCGCTTCTGCCCGGAAGGACACATTTCCATTTTAAAGAAACATTGGGCCACATCACTTTGTAAAATATATGTGTAGATAATAAAAAAAACGGTCACGATAGAGTTGCACTGACCTCCAGGTAACACGGCAATAAAACGCTAATTGACGCGCGTTCCCGGTCCTGGCTGTAAATCACCCCGAGTCAGTGCGAGCTCGCGCACGGCGGCGCCTCGGACCCGCGGAGGTGCGGCGCTTCGCGAAATCCTGCACATAAAATAAAAAAACAATAATTTCACAGATATGTGCTTTAATCCCGCGCACAGATTGCCCTGCGCGCATTTTCCACGTTACAGTAAGAAATGAGGAGTATCGTATAGGAGTTTGCGCGTGGAGACGTGTGGGGTTGGGGGAGAGTGTTCTCTGGCACATGAATGAAATCAGCACTTTTTTAACTTCAAAAACAGCAATGAGTCTATTCAGCCTGGGACAAACAGAATTCCTCACAAATGCCTATAAATGAAGAGTGAGACAGTAAAGTGGAGCTTCCTTTTTGGGGCCCAGGGGTTAAGGGTGATCGGCACCCAGAAACCACATAAACACCAAGTAACTGGACGGTGGGACTCGGAAGGGGGACGAGGACGCGGAAGTGGACCTTCACGGGCGGAGGGGGCGGCGAGGGCTGAGGGTGACCCTGCGTGGGCCGCGCCGTCTCCGAATGAAAGGCCTCTAAGGCTTTTCGGCCCGGTTTGTGAAGTGGTCTGATTATAAAAAAAAAGCCTCACTTTCTCCCCTGATTTTGATTTGATGTGTCACTGGCTGTGACCTTTCCTTGGACCTTCTGAGGGCTGCTTGGCATCGAAGCGCTGATGGGAGTGTTTGAACCCAGTGATCTAATTGAGTGTTCATGTCATAACATATCAAACACTGTCCGTCCCGCCGTAACGAACTGGCCCGGCCAGGGGGACGAAAGAGGAGCACCGGGAGGATTTCCCTTCTCGTGAGCGGCTTCTTCTTACCGCCGGCCTCCCCGAGTGGCCTGTCCCGCGTCCACCGTGCAAAAACAATCTTCATCACGATCCTTCCATCCCTTCTCCCTGTGCTACCGGCTCCCGGGCCGCAGACGTCGCCTCCGTTGGGAGTCTCGTCCAGTAAAGTGGTTCGAGGAAATGTAAAATCCACCCTGGATGTGTAAAAAAGCGGGCACGCCGAAGTGCTCGTTTCCCCCGTGCACTCTTGCCGTGTTTAGGAGGCCAAACATTTATGCAGCTCTGCAAACAGATAAAAAGTGGGGATCATCTGAGCGCAGGGTTCCTGTTTAAGGCACATTCCTCTGTAAACAGCCCCATTCAGGGTGTAGATGTTATCAGGCCTGGGTCGCGTCCAGCACATCTTGGTGGAGAAGCGCACAAATAAATGGGGTTTTCTGAAGGCTCCGGTCGGAAATGTTTCATGCGACGCGGGGAAAAAATCGGTAGATTTCGGTTCGTTACGGTCGCAGGATCAGACAAGAGCTGCATGAATGTATGAAAATTACTTCTGGCACTTGGAGTAACTCATTAAAACGCAGATGGTGCTCGCTGGGCCTGGAATCCACAGGCCTCCATGTAGCCTCCTCTCTCTCACACTGACACACACACACACACACACACACACACACACACACACACACACACACACTCTCCTCCACACTGACAGATACACACACTCTCTCACACTCCCAGAGACACTCTTCTCGGAACAGACACACACACTCCTGCACAGGCACAGAAACACAAAGATGCACAACTTTTTCCTCCACACACGCGCACACACACACACACACACACACACACACACACAAACACACATATTTCTGCCAACCACAACTCTCCCAAAGGAAAGAAATCACCATCTCACACATAATGAAATGGCGCAATATAATAATAATAATAATAATACGTATTATGGGTTATCCCAAAGTGATCTTTTGAAGCATCGCGAGACACTTACATATTTCAGTACAAGAAAAATCGTGTGCGCTCAAAGCAGGCCTCTTATTCCAGCGGCTCTGCCTTTGATCGTTTCCGCGCGGACGTTGCCAAAGAACCTTCGCGAAACCTTTAAAGAGCCGCCACCAACCACGCGAGGTTTCTGCCAGTTATGAATGATTAATAAACGCGCGCGCTTCATAAGCACGTTTATTGACTTGGAGGCTGTGGGGCCGCGCGCACCGACGGACGTTTCCTTCCTTTCCTGCGCAAATTCCTCTAATGGGGAGACGCGCAAACGCAACAATAAAGTAATAATTTAAATTCGGCGTAATCGCTCGCGAGCGGGGAATGTTGTGGTTGGCGCGCGGGAAGTGAAATATAAGCGAGGAAGTATTTTAATGGGCGAGCGGGGAATTCGCAACTGTTAATTATTTGGTGACCTTGTATTCGATTTGTTTGAGCGCTTATAAAAAAAGAAAAGAAAGAAAAAAAGAAAAGAAACTCTAATGTGGACCAGACGGGCAGAGAGAGCGAAAGAAGCAGAAGGTTTCAATCTAATTTTATGATTTAACTCTGCAAGGTTCAGGTACGGAGGAGAAACACGCCAAACAAACCGTGTTTTAACAAAACACCACGAATTACTGCGTGTTACATATATAATATTACCGAGAGCAATTAGGGATTTTTTTTTTTACAAGTTTTCTCATCATTCTTGTGTTTTTCTCCATTCGATTGAATGAAAGCGAGTGAAACGCAAAACGTTTGCAGTCAATCAAGTGTCAAGAATATGATTCGATTTCTGAGAAACGTCGGTCCTTTAAACCAATTTTTTCTCCGTTTTCCTTCGTATCGTTGGCGATAAATGGCGCGTCGCGGCTTCCGAAAAACGAGCCTTTTTATATTTATTCAAACTGCTCTGACAGTTAAAATGTGCGCTGCAAAAAAGGTCAACTTTCCACCCACTCAGTGTTCTCGAAAAATGTATCGATCTGTGCAGAGTTGAATATTATCTTTATTCCTCCTTCCTTGTTACCTGGAAGGTAACAAACTAGTTTTGCCTGAGACTTTCATGTCTGCAGCTGTGTCTCCTTCTCTTAATGTCAAGCATAAATTGTACTTTTGCACAGATGTACGTCGCTTTGCACAAAAGCGTCCGCTAAATGAATAAATGTAAATGTAACGCGGGGAAAGGTCGCGCGCGCGCGGGCCGCACGTGTCCGTCGCGCACGTTTGTGCGCTGCGATGCGATGCGATGCGATGCAGGAATGAGGGTGAAATCAAGGTAAGGATGTTTTTGGAGTGAAATGCTGACTTGTGTGTGTGTGTGTGTCCGCACACCGAGCGCCTGGAAACGGAACAGATGCGGCACTTTAAAGTTTAGGTGCACGCGCTCCGCTCCGTCTCTTTGCGCTCATGAATTAAATTGCAAAGAGAATTAAAAGGAAAAGAAACAAAATCAGATGCGCGTCGGAGCCAAACAAATATAAATCTCTGCATTTCTCTAAATGTGAACTATTTTTTTGCCGCTCGGTGTTTTTATCTCTTGCGTCTGCCTTTTACAATAATACATTAGTAAAATTGCTGGCGTGAATGCAAGCAATATTTATAATTTTTGCCAACATTTTAATGATGTACAAATGGAATTTTAGCCATTGTCGTTAAAGCAGCTTTGCGGTGACTTTGTTTGTGAAGGTACCTGCTACTTTGTTGCAAACTGCGCGTTTGAACAGTTTAATTGTATGGATAAGTTATGTATCTCGGGCTGAATAATCATTTCCGTGTTTCATATTTCGCCTCATGACGTGTAATATTTTTGTGTGACTTCATAAACAGCTCGTTTTTACGGCCGAGTTAATAAAACACGTTGTGCGATCGGGGTTTGCAAAAATGATGTGTCGCAATTTCAATCACAGCTTTTATTACAGCCACCGAGTGTTTCTGCCTCTCCTGGCGTTTTATTGTCTACATAATAATAATAATAATAATAATAATAATAATAGAAAAATCTCAAACAGTGATGAACCCGAGAAGAGTGGCTTTATTTTTTCACTATTTAATAGAAACAAGTCGTAGACGAAATGTTCCAAAAGCACCTTATTACATTATATTGTGTGTTAAATAATCTATTAAAATGTATTAAACCCGAAGGAGCATTTCCACTATAATATGATAGACAGAATTATTGCTGTGAAGCACAATAAACCTCTAAAATGTAAAATGTTTCGCTTCCTTCGTTAGCAGGTGTTTTACTTTTAATGAATCTTTTACTAATTTGTTTAAAAGTGAGTTAATTACGGATGGACTGTGGAGGACAATATGTCAGTTCCTTATGAATTATGAGCGAAGATTACAAATGTTATGTGTCATTTCTTTTGAGACCTTCAAGGTTAACCTGTGGTGGTAGTGTATATACATAAGAGACTGAGGGGAAATTAATATGAAACATTTGGTTGCTCAGTTACTGTGTATCTTGATTATCGTCGTTGTTCTGATGTGGTTGATCTGCTTAAGTGAAGCTCAGGCGACCAATTAATTTAATTTTTTCGACGTCCACGTTCCAGGTGGGTTCACATGTGGCGGTGAGACTGAGCAGGAACTCGAGCTCTTGACTGGGGCCCGAATATTGCAGAAGGAGATCAACAGAACTGGCCCGTCACTAAGAATGTCCCCCACCGCCCCCCGCCCCCCCACTGCCGCCGCCTCCCTTTCACCACTGTACACCTTAAGTGAATCTGACTGCAATTATTTCTCCTATCTTGCAGACGATCTCTCGCACTCGCCGTTGCGACGACAGAAGTATCTGTTTGACGTCTCGGCCCTTTCGGACAAAGAGGAGCTGGTGGGAGCGGAGCTCAGGATATTTAGGGAGGAGCCAGAGGATTTTCCAGCGTCCCACGCGGGGCTGTACGGCCTTCGCCTAGTGTCCTGCGGATCGGGGCGGCTCCTCGATTCCAGATCTCTTGATCTCCAGGACGCTCGGAGGCCAGGATGGGAGGTTTTGGACGTGTGGGAAGTATTTAAGAACGGCCTCCACTCGGCCCACGGGGGGCAGCTTTGTTTCGAGCTCGAGGCCACTCTCGGCCAATCGGAAGCGGACTTAAGGCACCTTGGACTTGACCGCAATGGCCGCACCCAGCGGGAGAAGGCCATCCTAGTGGTCTTCACCAGATCAAGGAAGAGGGAGAACCTCTTCAACGAAATGAACGAGAAGGTCAAGTCCCGCGGCTCGCAGATGAAGGAGGAGCAGGGCGGCCCGGCGAAGGCCCGGCGCAGGCGGAGGACGGCGCTCAGCAACCGGCACGGGAAGCGGCACGGCAAGAAGTCCAAGTCGAGGTGCAGCAAGAAGGCGCTGCACGTCAACTTCAAGGACCTGGGCTGGGACGACTGGATCATCGCCCCCCTGGACTATGAGGCGTACCACTGCGAGGGCGTGTGCGACTTCCCGTTGCGCTCGCACCTGGAGCCCACGAACCACGCCATCATCCAGACGTTGATGAACTCGATGGACCCCAACAGCACGCCGCCGAGCTGCTGCGTTCCCACCAAGCTGAGCCCCATCAGCATCCTCTACATCGACTCCGGCAACAACGTCGTCTACAAGCAGTACGAAGACATGGTGGTGGAGCAGTGCGGCTGCAGGTAGCGCTCCCGGCGTCCCGTCGTTTTTTTAAAATCCCCGCGAGAACCGGAGGCGCGACGCTGAGACCACAGAACCAAATGAGGCGCCGAGCGCTCCGGTCCAGTGTGAAGAAGGAGCCGTTGCGAGTCGCTTTTCAACCTTTGGCCGCACCGCGAAGGCCTCGTCGCCGCTCAAAAGGGATCGTTACGTATAACGCATTATCGTCAGTGTATGCAAATCGTATTTATTCCGCCAGTTTAAGCTCCTTTAAGTGGCACACGGAACGGCGGCGCTGCCTCGCTCTACCGGCGCCTACTTGGCTCTAAGGACCATTTGCGGTTGGCGCTTCCGTCTCCTCAAAGCAGCTGCCGTCTGTTTGTCACGACACGTGGCCTTACCGTGGTGAAGTGCCATTCTTCACTGGAGAAAATCTTCGCATTCTACGCTGCCTTGCTGTCCCGTAGAGGGATGCTCTTTCACCGTGGTAAATGACTGGCCTAAATGGGTAAAGGAGTGAAGCGAAGCACTTGGCCGCCTAGGTTACGTGCACCGGCTCCGGAGGAAATGGCCTTCTCTTCTTCTGATCGTCAGTGCAAGGCTCTCAGAGGCACCTGCTCCAAGAACGTTCCTCCGACAGGGAGAAACGGCAGCTGTGGTCCCCCCCAACCCCCACTCCCGTGGCCAGGCGCAGGGGAGCCGATGGGACAATCCAGCCGAGATCCAGCATCCCTGTTCCCCAGATGCTCCGGCACTCATGTCCGATGATGAATGAGCTCCACCAAACGTCTTCTGAGATGTTAGCAGGTGGGGAAGCCTGGAGATGCACCCCCACCCCCCATGCTCTGCCTTCGAACCCCCACTGTTGCACCCGAATCACGGTGGGGGGGCACCGCGACCGAGACTAGCTGGAATACGGCAAGGGATTGCTGAGGGAGAGGAGACCCGACGTTCTCCGGACGCGTCCGGACATTTTGGTCTGAGGACCCGTGCAACGTCGCCACGGAAACAGAGCCAAGGAACGGCCAGGGCTCCGCGGTCGCCGCGCACGGCCGTACGAGAGGGCCCGAGCCTCGGCCGCGTAGCTGCGGCGCGTCCCACCTGACATACGCACTTCCTCGGCAACTGTCCGCGTCTCACGGGGGACGAATCCACTGAAAAAAAAAAAAAGACTTAATGCACATTAGCTTTGAATGCACTGCTGTTCATAATTTGAGCTGTAAATATATTTTTTTTATATTTAAACTCTTGAAGTGCAACATTGAACAAATGAACAACCATATTGCTTGTAAATATATATACCTTTATATGCACTCAGATCCCTATAATTCCTAATCTATTATTATTTTATTATTTGTGTTGTACATATGAGTGTCATGATAATCATATTTCTTACGTTGATAAGAGTAATTTAAAGTGTATTCAATATTCTGTGCTGAGGGTGGAAACACAATTATTCAATGTCTACCTCACAGTTTATAGGCTCCACGTTCCGAGGTGCGTTCATGTAGAGTGCGAAGCTCCTTGTTCGATTCTATATTTTTAATGGATGATATTGAGCATTATTACTGTACTAATAAAACGGCAAAGTGCACCACGGTCTTAATTCCCAATCACTCGTCTGGGCTCTAAAGAGGCGACTTGCTGAATTTGTGGTTCGCACTCATCGTTTATGTCACACACCCACCTCTGAAGGATCAAGGTGAGAGAATTCCACTCGAACCTGCAGCGTTACGGCTGCACGTCCGCATTTTTAACCCTTTCGCTACTGACCGGACCTTCAGATTCCCACATTTTACCACACGTTCTCCTCTCTGTTGCAAAGCGCACCTTCGCTCGTCCGGAATTTTAGTCACGCTCCTGGATGCGAATTGTGGTTAAGGTCACAGAAACCATTCGCAAGGTGATCTTTACTGTTTCATACATGCAGACGCATACAGTGGCTTATTAATGCAGTGGCAGGACATGTAAAAGATGTAAATAAACTTCCACGATGTGTTTGTGGGAGAGGAGAGGAGAGGCCCGTCTCTCAAAATCACTGTTTCTTCCAGAACATTCACATTTTTATGATTCTCGTTCTGTACTAATTTTACAAGTTTCATTTTAATAGCCAGAGCCTAAAGCAGCACATTGAATTACATATTTGAGTGGGAAATTGGGGCCAAAGAAGTGTGTAACTGTACAGTGTACTGGGAAACATCCCACGCTCTGTGTGTGTGTGTGTGTGTGTGTGTGTGTGTGTGTTCCCAGCCTGGACATACTGTCACGGTCAGGTGAAACACACTCATCTTTTTCACCAGCAACCTTGGCCCTTAATGTGTGCTTTACTGCTGTGTTTTTTTGTCCAGGTGTGGTAAATCAGGGTATTTACCCAGCAGACTTCTTTCTACACCACACCATTATTTCTTTGGGCCGTTAAATGTTTTTTCTCTCCTCTTTTATTACACACATAGATATATAGATATTGTAATTCCAGAAATTCTACAATAAACTAGTAAAACTAGTTAAAAGCTCAATAATCATAGATGCGGCAAATCAATAAACGCGTCAACATTTATTGTGCCTTCAACACATCTGGATCCATTATTCACATCTTGTGTTTTCCTGCTTAAGTCACGTTTGCTTTTCATTCTCATTTTTTGTTTTTTTTTTTTTTTTTTTTTTTTTTACATTTCTGCACCTCTGTTTGCTGCCCTAAGCCATTAATGGCACTTTTTGGAATCAGAAGTCAGAAAGTGTTGCCTGAGAAATATGACATCGGTTTTTTTGATGGAAAAAAGCCTTCTGATGGTTGCGGGACGGTGAGCAGTAGGTACCAGGGTCCAGGGTCTTATTTAGTTATAAAGAAACATGTAGTTTGCTATAAATAAACAAAAATGTGAATATATACTTGGTTCAGGAGGTCAGATTCACTCAAGCAGAGGTTTGTATCCTTTCCTGGGCCACTGACCCCTTTAAGAAATGACCGGAAATACATTTGGAGAAAATATTACACCGAAACTACACCGAATTATGTCATAGATAATAAGAGTACAGTTCTACGTTTGCTCTACTTTTACCTTTTATTTAGTTTGCCAGTGTTATTTTCAAGCCTGAGCTCCTCAGAACACCAAGAGCCCATCCACAGACCCCCCAGTGGGGCCCATGGACCCCACATCAAGAACCTTTGATTTAGAGCATCTGCTTAAAAACATAACCGTTTTATTGCATTTTATAGCATGAGATTTATACACGATGCTACTTGCACTGATTTTCACATTTATGCAAAAGGGTACATCTTACCCTTTCAATTCAGGGTAAGGATGTTGATCAAGGGGACTACAGCAGGAAAAGGGAAAGGGACTTGGATCCAAGAGGTGACATTCAAGTGCTTTAAATAGAAGGTCACACCTCTAACCACTGCGCCACCTGCTGTTCGTATCACAGACTGACTCCCAATGACACAGGGTCTGGATGTTGGGGCTCATGGCAAAATGAAGTGGTAGAAAATTCCGGTTGCTTTCTCTTACTTGTGAGGTTTGAGTGACAGTTTTATGTCCTTTGTGTCCAGCGGTACCTGAGTGGATTAGAAGCATTCCTGCCATCAGGCCTCATGGCGCCCTTACATCCCGAGGGGTGAGTTGAGCTACAGCGTGGGCTTTGAACACAGAAAGTGCTTAGACCGCCTTGTGTGTGTGTGTGTGTGTGTGTGTGTGTGTGTGTGTGTGTGTGTGTGTGTGTGTGTGTGTGTGTTTGGCCCCGGCCTCCAGGCCCGGGTGGCTCGGCGTTATGGAAACTTTCCTCATTCTTCTCGCCTCTAATCCGTCGAGACCGGTCAGTTTGGCCCCGCCCCCACGCAGAGCCGGCCTTCCACTGAGGCTGACCGCAGCCGAAGCAGCCCACACGTACACACACAAACACACGCCGGCAGTCCTCACCCCCTCCCCCGACAATTAATTAATATATTCTGCACATTTCGTGTCTGTGCTGAGGGCTCTGGACGAGGATGCGTGTGTTTTCTTTTTATTTACAGGATGTTCGCGGCCGACGTCTTGGGCTCCGGTACCGTGTTAAAACTCGGCCGCAAAAGGCAGAAATTAGTAAAAAAATTGTTAAGGGCGAATAATAAAGACGCTGCGCCCGAGTTCGCCGTCAAGACCCCGATGAACTGCGCTTCTCGGGTCCCAGCACTGCTTGTGACTCTGCTGTTTGCAGAAACCAGCCAGGTGTCGGAAGCGTAAACGGCCAATATGGATGGCATGTGTTGCCCGGGTGCGAGGGCTGTACGGAAGGTCCCCTGGATCATCCGCATGGAGGATCGGCTCTCCCGCCGTCCTTCTGCACCAATAAATACCTTCATTTATACGCGAGATGGGAAACATATTCGGACCACATGTAGGAGCGCTATCAGACAACAGCATAACCTAGGTGTGCTGAGGACTGCAGCTGCGTTTTGCATTATTAACAGCACTATATCATCTCTGCAGAGTACAAAAAAAGTCAATAAAAGGCCTTTGCGCCGAGCCATAAACTTCTTTTTTTCTGCTGCAGGTAAAAACAAATAATTCAGCCTCTCGGTGTGTTTCATTGTGTTTACTGCGGTGACGTGTGAGACGAGTAATTTTCGTCATGTGTTGCTGCGTGTCGACCCTTTGCAGCAGTGCCAATGTGGGCGACATTGTTGCGGTGTTGCAATTAATTGCTCAACGGTCAGTAATATCAATAAGTATCAATATTTATCAATAATATTATTAAGTCGGTAATCTTCGCCACGGTAAGTATATTGACGCTGAATGATGCAACAATTGGTTTTCGCATGCTGTCACTGTAATTTCATTCTTTTCTGGCAATTCTGACAATTGCTCTTGGAAAAAGCTGTGATTTGTGTTGCCATGGCAACCACACAGTCAAGAAAAATCCTCCACAAAGCTTGCTGTATATAGATGTATTTGAGCTGCTGAGCTGAGTGGGACCTCCCTCGCTGGTTTATTTTAAACCTCACCCGAGGCACCGGACCCCCCCCGGAGGCTCGGCCACCACGAGGTGTGTTTTAAACCTCTCTCAAGGCACAAAGGTGATGGGGGATGGAAGCCGCAGACGAGACAGCGCACCCTGACCGAGAAGGGGAAGCAAAAGACACAAGTTCTCCGTCTCTTCAGCAACTGTATGTAGATGTCCTCAGGTTTCCATCACCGCTTGGTGCTCCAGGGTGGAAATATCACAGGTTTTCTCACGACTGGGACACTGCTGAGGGAACGATTGCGCGGACAGGAGGACAAGGTTGCAGAGGGGTCTCGGAATGCATTCAGTACTGCAGGAGCCCCCTCCAAAGTGAATCCCCCTGGCAGGTAACAGATTATGGGGTCCAATCAGAGCCATCAAGAGATGGAGATGTTGGCATGACGACCAGAGGGATATCGGACTTTGACTATCGCTCGGCGTGTGTCGGACACGTCTTTCCACTTCTGGTGTTTCCGTCCAAAACTGTGTGTCCCGTTATAATTTTTCATACAGCAATTATTAAACATGGATCGTGAGCTGATGTTGCGTTACACCTTTTATCCAACTTCATTCTGATTTTGGGAATTCTGGGTCTGTACACCTCATGTAGGCGAAATCATACCGCTAGTGTGTGTGTGTGTGTGTGTGTGTGTGTGGGAAGGGGGAACATTTATGTTCGTCACATTCAACCTCATGAAGCCTGATGGACGTCAGATGGACGTCAGATGGACGTCAGATGAAGGAACCAACGTTCTGCTCGTAAAAGTTGCATAAAAGGGTCACATTTGGGTGGAACACAATCCAGGGGTTAAGACCCCACTTCAAACCGGCCAGTGTGCTGTTGTTCAACTTGTGCTTGGAGCGACTCGCTGCCCTTTCTCCGCGCACAACGGCAGTGAATAATCGGGCTAAAACAATCGGCGCGGCCCCTCCCCCTCCAGACACATTTGCTCGGGGCGCAAGGTCAGAGGTCACGCTCGTCTCACCCTCTCTCCACTTCTCCCGTAACAAAAGGTGTCCATCCACTGAGGCAGAGAGCAGGTGGACACGAGCAGTGGGAGGAGGGATGGGGGCGAAGCGGACCGTATGGCGGTCCCGTGATGCTCGGGTTTTGTCCCCCATCGCTGCGCTGTCCGGATGGACGCGTCCATCGACCGTCCACCGACAAGACCGCGCGGCCTGGTCTGCGGTGGTGGGGACATTCTGTCCACTGGGGCATGTGCTGATCACACATTTCTTTAGACTACTAAAAAGACATCCATCAAAACACACACATTCACACACACACACTAAGCCAGGCTTTCCCCACTGGACACACCTGGACACCACTTGTCCACTCGTCCCTTTCGATCGCTTCATACTGTCCTTGTCACCGATTTTTTGAAATCATTGACTGTTCTAACGCGGGGCAGCAGGTGGCATAGTGCTTAGCGCTTCCGACTTTGGACTTGCAGCCTGTGGGTTCCAAACCCATCTCGTGCTGAAGCACCCTTGATCGAGGTACTTTCCAGGAGTCAATGCGGTAGGTGTTGCCCAGCTGTGTAAGTGGGTAAATCAGTGTAAGAAATACAGAATTTCTCTTATGGAAAAGCATCAGCTGAATCAGTAAATCGAATATTTATATTTAACTAAAATTGTTTTATAATTCTTTTGGGAAAAAGAAGTTTTTCTGGGCATCTTCAGACCACCGTTGGTCTAGTAAGGTGTATAACTCTAACAAGCATATCTTCATCTCTTCTTGTTTCGTAACAATTTACAGTGGTTTACCCAGCTGAGAAATTTTTACTGGAGCAGCATCGGGTTGATACCGTGCTTAATAGCAGTGGGTGGGGTATGAACCTGCAACGTTTGGATCTGAAGGTGGTGGGGCTACTCAGCACGCTACCTGCCATCCCATTCAGGGAAAAGCTGTAAATTCCCTAAAGGAACATTATGTGGAACATCCGCACGCTGACGGGGCAGAGGTCCCAAAGTCGGGCCGGCGAGTCGAGTGAAGGCAGCCGCTCGGCGCTCCTGCTTCTACACACCAGTCTCTCTGTATGGTTATAAAGGTCGAGATCCCTGTGAGCCTCTGAGAAACGTGTCTTTGGGGCTTAGCAGCCGACTCAGAGCTTCAGAGGTGCTGAGAAGGAGAACCTGAGATGAAATATGTGGGAAGCCACTCTGTACACTGTGCTGTGCAAAGTTTGACTCTGAGCATATTTTTCAATTAAACTGTAAACAGGATCAAAAGATTAAAGGTCAAGCGATCTGCACCCTGAAACCGACAGGACCTGATCAGTCCCTACAGCCCAGGAAGAGTGCTGAGCCCCCTGGTGCTGCGGCGGTCCCACAAGCGTCCAAAATTAAAAGTCCACAGGTTCTCGGTTTGGTCTCCAGTGTGGTGAAATCCCTCTGGTCCCTTTGTCCCTCTGTCCCTCAGAGCTGCTGAATCCCTCCCACATTCGAGATGAGTTTCAAACCATCTCTTCCAGAGCCACTTCTCTCCTGATCTCCTGACAGCTCCATAAGCGAGTCAAACACCATCTGCTCTGATTATTTATGTATTTGCTATCCGAATGTCACAGGAGCTTCTGGAGGGATGTGAACCAGCAACATGGTGGTGTCAGACATCGAAAGCTCTTCATCTGTTGTTGATGCAATTGTGTTTACCCTCAGTCGTACATCACTTTGGAGCAAAGCGCCTGAAAAATGAATGAAGGTGACTGTGATGTAAAAATGAGGTATGTGTAAGCAGATGGTCTCGATGTGCAGTTGCTCAGTGGAGTGTAATGACGCACGATTAATGGAACGGAAGTACACAAAGAAGAGTTGGTCACGTGACCCGGGGGTGATGGAAGAAGACACACATGGCAGTGTGAGCGGGTTTTCAGCGGAGGACACTTTGGGGGGGCATGGGCATGGGCAGGGGCAGGGGCAGGGGCAGGGGCGGGGGGGGTGACCTCCAGGCTTCCCTGCACGAAACATTAACTGGAGCCCAGCGCGGGACATGTGACCGCAGGGGCCGATGCATTAATGATGAAGCGCTCTGGATTAGTCGCTCCCCTCAATTACGCTTATTGCAAGGTGTGCGGGATAAGGAGCCGGGTCGCCGGATCACGCACATGAATAATGCACAAACGGGATTGGATGAGGCGCCCGTCAGCGCAGCGTGGATCTGGAGCGGAAACAGTGCCGGTGCTGTTTATCGGCGGGCGGCGGCGACCTCGGCGCCAGGGGTCACCTACGGTTTGAGGACAGGACTCGTCCGCAGGCGGCCTCGTTGCCCTTTTTGTTCGCCCTCCTCCATGTGGCGGAGCCCAGCTGAAGCGCACGCACGGCAAACAAAGGGCGGGAGTCCCGCGCCGCCTCTGCCCCCTCCTCCCGGTAATTACCCCATTAAAGGGACGGTGGCGGATGGAGCTGTTACAGATGTTTTATGGCGGTGGGTGGGTGGGGGGCGGGAGGTCTTTTTTTTGTTTGTCCTCTTGATGAGGGACAGATTTACGGTGTTGCTTGCTCTTCCTTTCAGGAGCCACAAATGCACCCCCACCGCACCGCCGCAGCGGGAAGCGCACGACAGATGAGGAATGCCGGATGTGTAACGTCAACCGTCTGAGCTTCCCAGAAAGCGCCCAGGTGGCCGGCAGCAGGGCATGCTGGGTAGGGTACGAGACGTTCCGTTTCTCCGCACAGACTTCCTTCTGTTGGACCTTAGAGTGCGGCTGTTTAACACCCCCCGCCGGTCTCTCAAAGTGTTGCTGCGTGTCGCCTCTTATCTTAATTATGCGGAGGTAACGAACGTGTGTTTACAGCGTTTCTCGAGTAACGCCCTTAATCCCACCGCGGTACGACGGCGTGCGCATGAAAGTGAAGGTGGGTGAGGAGCGAAGCGACACACACCTTGTGTGAGAGCGCACTGAGATGCAGTGAGATCCACAGCTGCGTCCTTTTGTTCTCGGTGCAGTTCTCATCCTTCAAGGGCTTCGCGTAAAGGGCCGGCAGAGTGAGTAGAGCTGTCGCCTTGCGCCCGAAGGTCTTAGGTTCAAATCCCTCTTCCTCTTCATCATGGTATGTTCCTGAACTGATGCACTGAAAATTATCCTGCTGTATTAATGCGGGGGAGGGGACACACCCAGGACAGGATGCCAGTCTGTCACAAGGCACCCCCAGCGGGACTTGAACCCCAGACCCACCGGAGAGCAGGACCTGGTCCAACCCTCTGCGCCCCATCTGATAATGCATTATTTTTTTATTTATGATATATTCTAATTCATATGAATGAGCAGCTGGGGGCAGCTGGTAGCGTAGACAGTCACTTGAGCTGCTATTTTAGACCCAAAGGTCACAGGTTTGAATTCCACCTCCAGCTGTAGTACCCTTGAGTCAGGTATTTACCCTATATTGCTCCAGTAAATTACCCAGATGTGTAAATGGGTAAATAACTGCAGGTAAATCAACATCGTGAGTCACTTTGGTGAAAATCGGGAGATAAATGTGAAGATTTCATATCATTGTGACCTTGACGGCAAGGGATTGATGAAAACACACACACACACACACACACACACTTTCAGAGCCGCTTGTCCCATACAGGGTCGCAGGGAACCGGAGCCTACCCGGTAACACAGGGCATAAGGCCGGAGGGGACACACCCAGGACGGGACGCCAGTCCGTCGCAAGGCACCCCAAGCGGGACTCAAACCCCAGACCCACCAGAAAGCAGGACCGTGGTCCAACCCACTGCGCCACCGCACCTCCCTTAATGAAAACAATGGATGGTTATTATATGTGTATAATAACAATGCTGGCTGAACCTCCTGACAAGGGAACTGCCACGGTACCCTTGAGGAGGTTCTTCTTGCCGTGCGGCAGGTAACCCTGCAGTCGGATCGCTGAAGCCTCGGAATGAGGTTTGATCCCACGTGGCTGAATGTTCACGCCTGAAATGGAAACCCGCTCACTTCTCAGGTTTGGTCCCGATGTGGTGGAACGATCTCCACGTGTCCCTCGGAGCTGCTGAATCCCTTCCACATTCAGAGCGGATGTCAACCTTCTCTTTCAGAGCCACTTCTCTCACGACCTCCTGACGGCTACGTGAGTGACTCCACCCCCATCTCTGACGATCACTTCCGCATTTCTGTCGACAGTCGCATGTCTGCATCGCTAACTCCTCCTCTCTTGTCGGGACACATTTGCTGCTTGTGAGCTCTGTGTTGAGTCCCCTATATTTTACCTTTAATTGTTCATTATTTCATCATTTATGGGTTTTAGCCCTGGGATATGTCTTTTAGTGTCTGAAATGTTCTGTCACGCAGTCTTTATATTAGTTGGTTTTATTGATTTTATTGCTTTTATTTTTGATTTTATCATTGCCATGACAGTTTTTAGGATTTATTTCTTGAATAAAGATTTTAATTGTCGGAAATGATTAATGGAGAAATTTTTACCTGTGAGCTGGACAGTGTGTGGAGCCACACACCTTTGGTGGGCCGGTGATCCGTGAGAAAACAACGAATGTAAAAAAACTTAATAATTATTTTTAATAGTTCATATTTAATGGTAATTGTAGAGTTGTGTGTGGTGTTTTGGTGGGTTTTTGTCTATAAATGGAAGTTATTTGATAGTGGGGCAGAGAGATTTTAAGAACTGATGGCAAGAGTCTGACAGATGGTTTAAGGGTTAGGTTTTCTGTATTGTGATTATTTTGAATATTTCGTGTCCTGTGGTTTTATATCCTGTCAGGCGATACTGAGACTTTAATTTTAATTTTAATGGAGTTTAATGTCTGTTTTTAAATACTTTATTAACATTTTGGAAAAAGTATATATAAGTCAACCACTTTCATTAGCTGCTCATCCATGACTGAGTTGTGGGGGAAGCACTGGCCACCAGGTTGGGGGGTGGGGGCGGGGGACAACCCCAGACAGGACACCAGTCCATTGCAAGGTCACCCCCCAGACACACACACACACACACACACACACACTATGGCCAATTCAGAGTCTCCAAGCAACCTGAAATGCATGTTTATGTGCTGTGGGAGGAAACCAGAGCACCTGGAAGAAAGACACACATACAGTATACAGGTATATATAAATTTGTGAGTGAAAAAGGGAATTTTGTTTAGCTGTTTGTTTGTTTTGCTTCAATGTAAAACAGAGTGACCTGCACCGGAACTGTAAAAAACTCGTAGCTTTGCTCAACTGTGATGTTTTGCTCGCCTGAATGCGTAATAAAAATCACCAATGGAGGGAGGGAGCGCATTCGCTGAAGCCCTTCAGCCTGCAGGCCCAGTGACGGCACTTCCCACATTAATCACGGAGCGTCGCGACACGCGGAGGATGGATCGCCCGGAGCCGACCGCTCCGCGTGACCCGAACGCGTCCCCGCCGTGTTCCCGATAAACGCGGCGACTCCTGCGGCACGGGGGCCGAACGAACGAGGGCAGCGCGGCCGACGGGGCCCCGGTGCCGCAGCGACGCGAGACGCGACTCTGCAGCTGAGGGCGACGGCGACGCGCACCCGAGACCGCGGCTCGTGTTCCGCACCCTGGCGCGAGCGTGCAAGCCGGAACTCTGGAAGCCGACGTGCACGTCCGGATAACGTGTTCCAGACGACCGCACAGCCGACGGCACGGTTTACGAACGCTGCGTTCGAGGTGCCAGCAATGAACGGCGGCTTTTCAAAAGGCCGAGATTTTCGCTTTGCCACGTAACCCCCTTTCTTGTCCCACCGTGTCCTCCAGGTTGGCCAGAGCTCGGCGGCGGGTCCTTCGCTCGACACCTTCCTGTTTGCTCTCGTCTGACCTCTTCGTGACCTCCGGTTAAGTGAAAAGCACTTTGGGCCAAGCGGTAACCGTACGCCTTTCAGCCGACACAAAGGCGGAGAGGCGGTGCTCGGTTCGCACGGTGGGGTGAAAAGGAAAGTGCTGCGTGGGGGTGGGGGGCGCATCGGCTGGCGGACGAGACGGGGATGGTTCACGGATGAGCAATGCGAGCAAACAGCACTTTGTGGGGGTTTTGGGCCGGTGGGGGGGTGCTCATGCTCTGGCCGTGACTCACCGTGTTTACCAGTGTGACAGGATCCATCCTCCTGAGAGCACTGCCAGCCGTGGAGGTGAACCTTGACCTCCGGCCATTAACCTCCCCGCTCGGGGCTGCGGGCCGTACATCACGGCGCTCCGGCGCTGTCAGCTGCTGCGCTAATGAGGCGTCCGCTCCGCGCTCGCGGGACTCCGACGTGTTAATAACACGGGAATCCAACACGTTAATAACTCCAGTCGCTGCATCGCTCCTCTTCACATGCACGCAACGTCAGGGTGTCCTGCTCGGGTAGGACCGGGATCTACTGTAAAAAAAATTCCACCTGCGTGCTAATGAGAAGCCCACCTATTCTGTGGCTGGCCAGTAGGTGGTGTGGCGGTTAGAGCTGTCACCCTGGGTTTGAATCCCGCTGCTGCTGTTGTACTCTTAATTAAGGTACACACCCTGAATCGATAGAGTGAAAATTACCCCGCAGAACAAAAGGGTAAATCAGTGCAAGCAGCCTGGTGTTGAAGCCTCACGTTGTAAGCACCCTTGGAGGTTATTATTACTGTTATTGAATTATTTACTAGTAATTTCAAATTAGCATCGCTAGACACTTTTACGAGTGCTTTTTTGTTTAATCAACTCTGTTAAAGGCACATTTCAAGAATCCGCTTTGCCTTCTCTGAACCATCAATCCAAATCGAAAGGGGCAGCAGGGGGGTGTAGTGGTGAAGGAACAACTGCTTCCATAAATATTCCACTGTATAACTTATGTTATATGTGTAATGCCTTATGCAAATACATTAGATAGGTAGCTTCATTATTGTTTTCACATTAACTTTTTTAATTTTATTTAGTACCATATCGAGATTTTATGTTTTCTTTCTGGTAATAAATCAAAGAAAAAATATTCAGCTGCATGAAGGGGCAGATCTGGAAGTAACATTGATATATTGCAGACAATGAGAAAATAAAACAGTTACTACTGATATATGTATATCAGGGGACAGCTGGTATCCTAGTGGTTAGCGCTGCCCAAAGGTCGCAGGTTCAATTCCCACGTCCAACTGCAGTGCCCTTGAGCAAGGTACTTACCCTAATTGCTCCAGTAAAATTACCCAGCTGGATAAATAAATTGAAGTAGTTTGACAATGTAAGTTGGATTGGAGAAAAGCATCAGCTAAATGGACAAAAGAGAATGTACTTAAAGGGCGGCATGTTGGTGCACAGCGCCTGGGTGGGGCAGAAGAACAGGGGTTCTCTGCACAGTTTGTGTGGGTTTCCTAAAGATACTCTGGTTTCCTCTCACAGTCCAAAGACATGCAGTTCAGGTGACACTGAATTGTGTGTGCATGTCTGAGGCTACACTGTGATGGAGTGGTGTCCTGCCCAAGGTGTATCCCCTCTCATCTTTTTGCACAGTGCTTCTGGGATAGGCTCCGGTTCACCACGTCCCTGCTCAGAACATGTGGTTGTTGGGATTGGATGGAAGGATGTAGATATAAAGAATACCACATATACATACACACACACACACACACTTTCAGAACCACTTGTCCCATATGGGGTCACGGGGAACCGGAGCCTACCTGGCAACACAGGGCGCAAGGCCGGAGGGGGAGGGGACACACTCAGGACAGGACACCAGTCCGTCGCAAGGCACCCCAAGCAGGACTCGAACCCCAGACCCACCGGACAGCAGGACTGTGGTCCAACCCACTGCGCCACTGCACCACCCCATATATATATATTTTCTTATAAATGTTATATAATTGTGGATTCCTCGATTTGTAAGATTGCATTTAAGTCTAAATGTGTTTGGTTCCTGTGCGAAAAAATGACCATTAGGAATGAACTTGTTCATCAGTTCAGCTTGGGAAGCAAAATTTTGGAGATTGAATCTGTAATCTTTCATACAACTCACGTCCCTCAGATGGAACGTGTTGAACTCCAAGCGTGTGAGTGCGGCCGCTGACATCAGTCGCTTTGATAAAGAGAGGAAAGACCAGAGAAAAGCGTTTTTCTCCATGAAATCCGGCTACAGAACAGAGGACAGAGAGGGTTTTAGGTCACGGGTACGAGGCAAAGTCAGCACTGGACTCCCACTTGAATTTTATGCCTCCGTGCGAACATGAGAGGGTCCGGCCTGAGAGCAGGGTGGGGGTCCCGGTGACAGCGCTTTGCATCGGGGTGGGGGCGCGGAGGTGACACGTGTTCCTTCATGTCGGCGCTGCGGTGGACCGAGGCCACGCACCACGCCGTAAATACTTCCAGAAATGTAACGTTTCCACGGAACCCAAGAAGAGCCTTACGAACAGTCACCCTTTCATGTTTCATTCCATTTTCAAGATTATATGATAAACAGAGCAGGGGAAGCAACGTATACGGTCGCGGTCGTACTGTTACAGGATCCAGATGCCCTGGGAAATTAGCCCCCTGTCTACTTCAGAGGGCTGAAGCATAGTCAGAATTAAGATCTGGTATTTCTCCGCAACCCTCTTGGATTGCCAGGATTGTGCGCTGAATCAAATTAATTTTGCTCAGGATTTTCCCTCCAAAAGCACCCCCCCCCCCACCACCAAAAAAGACATTCAACAGATGCTTCATGATTGCTCAGAATTAAAACAGTTTGCATAATTTTTTCGATCCCGATAAAAGGGAGTAAAAGTTACACGTGTGTTCTCTGAGGTTTTGGAGATGAATGGAGTCATTACATTCGCTCTTGATGTTCTCTGTTACATATTTAACCAGAAGAGCATCCAAAAATGGATATCCAGAAGATTTTAAAAATTTCTACACATATGTTTTTAAAATTTGTATGAAAAAATTCCATAGATATTTTTAAAAAAATAGAATCGATATTAAATTTATACATTTTAAACTATATAAATTTAAAGGAAAACATATATATATGTAACTTTTTTTCCGTGGTATATAGAACTTCTAAATAATGTTTAACTTAATTTTTCCGAACGTGCCAGAAAGTTAAAGTTGGGTCTGGTACGCCCAAACAATGTCTATTTTCTTACACCGCTGTATTTATGTCTGTTTCATGTTCACTTAGCATCACTGTTCCAAACATCTTGATGTGTTTATTTTGATATATTACAATGCAGAAAAGCTGTTAATGCACCGGCGGTTATGCAAAACAGGGAACATTTATTTGAAAATGTCAAAAAGAGAAAACAAATTTTAATCATTAGTGTTGCCTGGCGACCTCATGGGGTTTTTTTGTTTTGCTTGGAGGTTTGCGTCCCGATGTTCCGCAGTCGGATCGGGAGGTGACTGTAGGAAGGTCTCGCTCTTCAGGTATCCGGGCGGACAGGTGTGTTCCAGCAGTTGGGCTCGTTGGGTTTCCTTCAGAGGTGATACCGGAGAGAAGAGCGTAACCGTGGTGCGAGAGCGAGGCGGATTTGCCGTTGTTGGGGAATCCAAGCCGGTGTGCCTTGGCCTTCGTGGTAGAGCCTTCTTGGGTTTGCTTCGGCCTGCTCTACCGAGGAAAACCACCCGGTCCCCTGCAAAACGTGGGCCTCGGGAGTGTGGATCCACGGCCGGGGAGTCCAACAGCGGAGCAGGACTGGCGACGACCCTACGCTGCGGTGATGACTTTGCTGCGATCGGAGGTTGAAGACTTGAGCGCTCCTCTACGGGCAAAGACCATCTCGCTTCAGGAGGAGCCGAGGCGTCTAGCGCGGCGAAGAGCGCTCGCAAATCCGGGCACGACTTCCGCGAGCGGGAAGGTTCGGTCTCGCCAACCTGCCGTTGACATTTCGCTGGCTCCACTCTGTGCTCGGCCATATTTTTCCGGCCCCAAGAAGCCAATTAATCTCCTTAAACGGCTCGCCTTGGACGGTGCCGTCATACTGGAGCACATTAAGCTAACATTAGGGTCGTGCACTCGACGTTCCCACGTAAATCAGAGGAGGTGACAAATGCGGCGTTCCACTCTCCGTCAGGGTGGGGGAGGTGCGGGGTGGGATGTTTCGGGGCGCGGCACGCATGGGTGCACGCTTCCCTGGACAAACGGGACCATCCTTTCGGCCGTTTTCCGCCCGAGCGTTCCTCTCGGAGGGCTTCCCGAAGCCCCGGTGTGCGGAGGATGCGGAGTCCCAGCTCCGAGTTAAAGAGCAATAAAAACGGTGCCCAGGAAGGCCGAGCCGTTCCCGCCGCACTCCGGAAGAGTGGCCATAAAGCGAATGTAAACTTTAGCGAAAATCAAGCCCTCGTAAAAACGAAATCATAAAAATACCAGAACAGTAGTGAAACGTCATTTCATTATTCGTCATAAAACCCAGACGGGGTGCAGTAAAGCGTAAGGTTTCATAATACTGGACCAATTAAATTTCTATGCATCTCATTAAAAGGGACCAGTAAAAACAGTTTGGTGCAGGATGACCCCCCCCAATACCGAGCCGGCACGAACTTTGGGTCGCTCAATAAATCCCTCGAAGCGGCGGGTGAAATACAGGCTCCTTCCCTGGGTTGGACGGGAACTGGAAACGACGGGGGACGCAGGCACATTTAGAAGGTAGCATCTGGGAAGCTTTTCCGAAAGGGCGGAGACAGGAAGTGGGAACGCTGAGGACTTTGCGTGTCGCCCATTACCTGCACGGTCCAACATTTTTACCGAATCCCTCCCTCCTCCTTTCAGATCCAGGAGGCCACCTCCGCAGCCACCTCAAGCTCACGTCCCAGGAGGAACCCTGCTGTTGAGAGACCGAGTGAGCCGTCGAACCCGCGAGCGCAGCGTGGGAACGTGTCGTCGGCCCTGGATGGAGGCATCTACACAGCTCGGTGAAATAAACAGGGATCTGGACAAGATGGTGGAGATACAGTGTGGCACTGGACAGGATGAGCGATCAGGCCAACAAAGCCACACAGCCGGACCGCCCTTCCCTGGGGGGGGGTTCCAGCATCCCAGTCCCAGCTGCTCCACGATTCCATGATTGCTGGTGTCCCCTGTCCCTCAGAGGCAATGAACTCCTCCTGCCAGCAGGGTGCCCGGTGACTGGCAAATCTCATTAATGTGGGAAGAAAGGAAGAAAGACGGGAGGAGACGGGGTGGGGGGCGGGGGTTGTTATGCTGGCCCGCCAGGTCTCTACCGCAGGCCTTTTACAGTCTGGGGACTTTGTGCAAACGTGTGTCCTCGTGTGCAACTCGAGGTCCTCCCGCCACGTTTCCTTCCAGAATCCCTCCCGGGAAGAATGAACTCCCCGTGTCCCTCAGAGCTGCTGAATCCCTCTCACGTTCAGGATGAGTTTCAAACCATCTTTTTCAGAGCCACTTCTCTCCTGATCTGTTGACAGCTCCATAAATGAGTCCAACACCATCTGCTATGATTATCTATGTATTTGCTGTTTGAATGTCACTTCTGCAGGAGCTAATGGAGGGATGTGAACCAGCAACACGGTGATGTGTGTAACGGTATCTGACAGAATCCCAGCTACGGTGAACGACTGGAGACAAAGTCTTTCTGTGAGCCACGACTCCTCTTGGATTCAATAGCGAGGAGTAGCGAGTGATGCATCCGTTAGAGGCCTCACCTTGCAGACACTCCAGTGAAGGTACTTACTCCAAACTCCAAAATGATGTGGTAAAAATGACCCTGCTGTATAAATGGGTGAATCAGTGAAAGTGGCTTAGGGTACAAACCTCACGTAGTTTGATTTGGAGAAAAGTGTTAGATAAATGAACTGACAGTGACAGCTGCTAGTGCACTGCTTACAGCTGCTGCCTTTGGATGTAAAGGTTGCAGGTTTGAATCCCACTTCCAGCTGTAGTACCTTTCAGCAAGGTACTCACCCTCAATTGCTCCAGTAAAATTACCCGATTGTATAAACGGGCAAATAACTGTAAGTAGCTCAGTGTGATAAGTCACTTTGGAGAAAAACATTAGATAAATTAATAATTGGTTATTACCGCACTGAAGTAAGTTCTTTTAGAAAATCTGTCAACGCAAAATTGACGGCTCCCAAACCCTCCACGTCCCAAAGCTACGTCAGGAAGAACTAACCGATAGACGTGTCGGTTTAATCGTTCATCAGTTGAGGATCCGACCACATCCATTTACTGCGGCCCAGTCACGTGAAATGGGCCTAAGTGTTTACGATGTGCGGCCGGTGGCGCGTCTGTTCAAAGTCACCGCGCTTTTGCCCTGACATGTTTGCCTCTGGGATCCTGTGTGTGGTAAAGAAACCATCATTATCGACTTCTGGGGCTGGGGGTTAGGGGTTACTGGTGTGTGTGCGCGCGCGTGTGCGTGTGTGTGTGTCTGTGACTTAGGCACTGTGGGGAGATTTGGTTTCACTGACAGCGCCGGCTTAGTTCCATTTTGAAACGTGAATTTGAAACGTGGAAAAGATGAATCCGCCGTGAATAACCGCCCTGTCATTAAACATGCCTGCTGCTTTTTTACTGCAGAATGAGATCACAGATGTTTTTTTGGTTTTTTTTTCATTTGTGCATCAAAAGGAAACTGCACTGAGTACAAGACAAACTATTAGTCAGGATAATTTCTCAAAAGTCGCAGGAGTTCCCTGAGAAGCTGATTATTTACAGATCCGAGAGCTTCCTGAGAAGCACCCTGTGCACCGTGTCCTGTACCGCAGTGGGTTTTGCTCTTAACGAAAGCCCGGTACTGCGGGAAAGCCGTCCGTGATGCCCTGCAGCCCTGGGGGTGGCGGTGGGGGGTGGAGAGGAAACGCGCAGGGCTGTCCGAAGCGAAGCGCCTCTTGGCAAGATATGCAAATGAGTAAACGCACAGCAGTATGTTCTGGCCCCAGGTGGCCATCAGTGATGCTATGTGTGACATGGTGGCACAGCGAGTAGGGCTGGTGTCTCACAGTGCTGGGGTTGTGTGAGGGGTCATGGGTTTGATCCTTGCTCAATGTGTGTGGAGTTTGCATGTTTTCCCCATGTCTCCTTAGGTTTCCTGTGGGTGCTCTGGTTTCCTCCCATAGTCCAAAGACATGCTGTTCAGGTTCCCCGTAGTGTGTGAATGATAGAGAGAGTGTGTGTGTGTTCCACTGATGTATGGATGAGTGACCCAGTGTAAGTAGTGTATCTAGCAGTGTAATTCACCCTGGTGAATAAGGTGTGTGGGCTGATGACACTACATAGAGCTCATTGGAAGTTGATTTGGACAAAAGTGACTCCCAAAGAAATGTAAATCAGTGTAGCTTACAATATTAATATCACAGTGTACATCACCCTGGAGGAAAGGGTGAGACAAAATAAACAGTGGATTTGCTCCACTTTGTATCGTTACAGTACACAGTCTTTGCTCCCATTAACATCCATTGCTTTTAAGCCATAATTATACAAAGGACAACAATATACCTCCAATAATACCAGGATACAGTATTAGTGAGCACACCGTGTACAATAGGTGTATCACAGCTTTTCCATAATGTTTGCACAAGCCTGACTTAACAGCTGCATATATCATTCATGAGAGGTGTTTTATTACCCTTTGCCAATGGTACTGTACGCTGAGCGCAGATCGAGTTGCAGGGTCGCACTGGATTTCATAAATGTGTTTTGAATTATGCGAGAAGTGTCATAAACGTTGAAGGCGACCTGCTTGTCATGTTCATGCAGTCGTCACGTTTCACGTGTTACGAACGCATTGCGTAGCGGCGTTTCATACAATGCGTGCGGGATGTCAGGCAGTAACGGTGGCTGTAAACCAATCATCTTGCAGAGCTGCCGGACCGCCGGGGTCATACACGCTTCCTGTCTGCGACCACCAGATGCCCAGCTACGTACCGTGTATCACACGCTGGGGGTGCCTTTATGAAGCTCTAAACGACCGTCGGGCCGTGTTTACTTGGTCTGACGCATGTATAGTCACTGGAACGAATCTTTATGGGGAAACTCCTCCGTGGTGTAAAACACAAGTACGTTTTTTTCCCCCTCTTATATATTTACTGGAAGCGCTCTATCAGGCACCCCCACTAGCGCAGGGTACAGCTCGAGAACGACATTCCCAGGGAATCAGACCCGCGAGAAGCTGACCACATCATTAGGCCGGAATGTCGAAGAGCAGACTCTCCGCGCCGTACCTGCACGCATGCGACCCACGGTATCCCACGGCATCCCACGGCATCCCACGGCGTCCCACGGTATCCGATGCACCTCCACCGCGGCTCCGCGCCTCCTGACTCATTATTTTGCCCCAGGTGGACGACGGGGGTCCCATGCCTGGTCTCCAGTAAAAATTATTTCCACGGTTCATGCCCTAATTAATTTGAAGGCCATACCCCAGACCCCAGTAAAATCATAGAGGATAGTACCAATTTCCTGGTAGCTTGCCTGCGACATGTGCTTCTAGTTCCTCTGCACAGGAGTTTCCTTCCAAGCGACCGGAGATGATTTATGAACCGTTTCTATTTTTTTCCCCCTTCGGACAGTTTTTTTAATATGATACCGAAGGTTTCTCTGGTCGAGTAAAACACAAGGATGCCACGGAAAGGGTGAGCGCCGAGAATCCCCGAGTTCCTGAAAGGTCGGGCGACGTTGGCTTTGTGCTGATTTAAGACACAATAATGGTGCGTTGTGGGATAATGCTCTCACATGATGGGAAATATTATTGAAATGCATGTCGGTGTATTGAATTACAAGGTTCGGCGATGATCTGACCGAAAGCTCCAGGGTAAAGTGTAATTACTGCAAGCGCCACGTTCTGGATTTTATGCGGAATGGCAACGGCGGCCCGCTTCCAGCACGGCAGCACCGAGGCACGCGGCGCAGTCATTGCACATCTTGGAAAGGCATCGCCGCACGTTGTTGCATGTTTCTCATTACTAGTCCCAGGCGCACAGAGATCTGACCCGTGATTCTGACCAGCCGGTGACATGGGAAGACCAAACCCCCGCAGTGCGGAGCAGGGCGTTTGATTGCTGCGCCTCGGAAAGGGCAGGTGAGTCACGGCGCTGCTCACGCGAGCCTCGAAGCTGTCGCCCCGCATTTCCGCACGGCTCCCTTACAAAGGCAGGCCCCTCGTCCCGGACTTGGCTTTGGGGCGCGGACAGAACGTGGGGTCACGCGAGCCTTACAAAAAAAGGGGACCCCCTACTTCACTCAGTTCACGATAAATTGCCACAGCTGAGATTATATGGGTTTGTACACCAGCCTGAGCCGTAAAATCCCCACCGGTGTGTCACTCCAGCAATATGTTATTCTTTATTCACGTAGCTGACACTTCAGGTTTGTACACGAAGCTTCTTATTGGAGAGCATGGTACTTACGGTGGCTGCATGTCTCCTGGAACTTCGTCTTCTTGTGCTGCAGTCACGGGAAACGAACCAGGCGTGGGCCTCCGCTGCTCTAGCCCATCCTGTTCAAGGATTAACATGGTGTGTGTCCACACATTCTATCTATCTATCTATCTATCTATCTATCTATCTATCTATCTATCTGTCAAGATAAATCGGCACCCTTTCTGAAGTTTTATCTTATAATTTCCAAAATTTCTGATAAGTGAAGCATTTCAAAGTAAACTCTGGATCTATGTGTGAACATCCCCCCCGACTCACCCATACAAATGCATCTTCAGTTGTCAAGGCGAGCTCTTGATTTTTCAGTCCTCAAAAACATGTGTGGATGCTATTTACATTTACATTTGAATTCATTTATTTAGCAGACGCTTTTCTCCAAAGCGACTTCCAATGAACTCCATGTAGTGTTATCAGCCCACAAACCTTATTCACTGCAGTGACTTACACTGCTAGATACACTACTTACACTGGGCCACTCATCCATGGATTTAAATTTTAATTTATATAGCTGTTGTTATGTGTGCCTCCTGTATTAAACAGCTCAAATTATAATGATGATTAAATAAAACAACAAAAATTAAAATGAGGAACGTGATGCGGTGGAACCAGGTGGAACTGTTGCAATTCTTAATTGTTGTTGTTGTTGTTGTTTTTATAGCTTAAGAAATGCTGTTGTCCTTCAATCCAGACTCACTTGGACACGTTGATGTACAATGTACAACAGATCAAGTCCGGTCCCAGCGCTCGGATGAGACATGTTCCTCCCTCTGATGGACAAGAGAAGAGCCATTTAGCTCTCTGATGGTAAGAGGAGGAAGCCGATGGCTCTGGAGCATCCACAGATGGGTTTGGACCACAGCTGAGCAGGAAACATCATCAGGAGGATGGGTAGGGACACGTGTAGCCACAAGAAACCCGAACTCTGGCCTGAGTACCAGTCATCATCCGTGGATACACTCTGAACACATGTGCGGTGCATGTGAAAGTTTGCGGTTCGACTGGGTGGGGGCTGGGACGGGGGGGCTCCTATTTAAAGCAACATGACACACAGTCAAAGGTTAGATGTTTCTGAAGGATCTAATCACGCGGCGCTCTCAGCTTCCCCCGGTCGCGTCCCTTTTCTCACCTCCCACCAACCAGCCAAAGTTCAGCCGAAGCCGAACGTGTTAGAGCTTTAATCTCAGCCCCATTAGCAATGCAGAAGAGGTTAAAAAAGAGTAAAGAAGAATGCGCCAGACATAATGTGAGGATGCTCAAGTTACCGGCTAATTAATATCAGAAATGCATTGATTGGTCTCGAAGCCCTTTGCCATCGCTGAGAAACACAAAACCTGGTGGCTCGCGGTGGAGCGGAGGGTGTGCTCCTTTCTGGGTCACCGGGAACAGGGAGGAAATCCACTCTGACATTAACAGGCTGCTAAAGGAAGTGTTGTTGGATTAAATTAAGGTGGGGGTGGTGCGGGGAGGCGGGGGGGGGAGTTGGCCCCGGCTCTCATGTCGTCATGGTGGAGAGGGAGGGAGGAGCTGGGGCTCGTGGAGGGGGGAAAGGGGGAGGCGGGGGTGGGACATCACCCATTGCCAAAGTGGCGCTCGCAGGGTGCCCAAGGGGATGGGGCACCAGATTAGATTCTTTCTGAAAATGTTCTTAACTGTGGCTTCCTTAGCATCAAAACCTGACATGCGTGTTAACATGTATGTATTTATTTCACATTTCGAGTGTTAAGCAACATAACATACAGCTGAGTCATTTTTACTGCATCAGTTCAGGGTAAGTACCTTGATCACGGGTACTACAGGACCGATTCGAACCTGTGCCCTTCGTTATGAACGTAGAAGCTCTACCTACAGCACCCCTTGCTGCCTTTGTTCTTCTCTGTCTAGTTGTGTGTGCGCGCGCTCGCACAAGGAAGGGGGGCATTGATGAAATCCTGTACAAGCACTTGTGAGGAAGAGAACTGGCAGCTCAGACTCAGAGACTGTCTTCCCATTAGGTTGCCATGGCGATTCTGACCCCACACCCCTGGCAGTGGCCCTCGCTGCTTGGGGGCGACAACCACACTGAAAATCAAGGACATTCACTCTTTAACTGCGGGTAGCAGATGCAGTAGTGGTTAGGGCAACTACCTTGCAAAGGTCCAGGGTAGAGGTTCGAATCCCACCTCCTGTTGTCATACCTCTGACTAAATTACTTACCCTGAACTGATACAGTAAAAATTCCCCTGCAGTATAAATGGAAAAGTCAGTGTGAATCACTTTTGCGAAGAGTATGACCTTGATGAATACATAAACTACTACCTGTCGCACATACTCTCAATGACACGGCCCTGGTTGTGGCGGACGGGTTCGAGGGGGGTGTGGCAGCGGAGGGAGCAGCAGGAAGCCATCCTTTCCTCCACACTGCTGCCTTGCGCTGATAAACCCCAACCCAAATGATAGGCCTGCCTGCCTTTAAAGTGCTGCGGAAGAGCGAGAGGAAGATAAGGACAATCTGAGGTCATCGCCAGCATCTACCCCGGTATGAACCCCGGCGTCCCTGGCGTGGGCCGGCAGAACGCCTCGTCCTTCTCCTCCCGAGAGCCTCCCATTAATTGAGGTGCTGTGTAATTTTATATGGTGACACTATCCACCTCCACGCTCTATAATTATTAAAAATGAGTGGCTAGAGCTTTTTAAGAGTACCTGTAAATAAAGAAAATGTGCTTCGCATCAGACATTTCTTTTTAATCATCGAAAGGACGAGGCTTAAGGACTCTGCGGTACATTCCTTCGTGTCCCTGTCAGATGGGAAATGCCAGGAATCCCGAAGTGCACTACTGTTTGGCTGATGCACTCCGGCCTATCTGTCTCTCTTCACAGAGTACAATGGAGCCCGAAAGTCTGCAAGTTCTCAGTTTTATCCCTGATGTAGTGGAACAAACTCCCTCCATCCCTCTGAGCTGCTGAATCCCACTTAGCAGTCAAGAAGGGTCTTGAACCCACCTCTTTCAGAGCCACTTCTCTGGTGACGTCCTGACAGCTCCACAAACATATATTGAATGATCTGTCAAGATCACCTGCATTTCCCATGAATTTCTGTATGCAGCTACTCATGTACCTCTGTCGCTCAGAGCTGCTGAATCCTTTCCAGCAAACAAGAAGGGTCTCAAACTCGTCTCTTTCAGTTCTCTCCTGATCTCCTGACAGTTCCATAAATAAGTCCAACACCATCTGCTATGATTATCTCCGTATTTGCTATTTGAATGTCACCTCTGTAGGAGCCACTGGAGGGATGTGAACCAGCATCTTGGTGGTGTCAGACATACAAGCTGGGTCCATAATCCTGTGTCTGTGTCTAAAGCTCTTTGCCTGTTATTGATGCACTTTTGTTTACTCTGAGCTTTACACTGCTTTGGAGAAAAGTGTCTCATTAATGACTAAATGCAAATTTACAGTCACACTTATCTATCCGCCTCTCAGCTGTTCGGTCGACAGTCAGTTATCAGAAGATCTTTGTCAATGTTTCTTAATGAATTTATGTTGCTTTTTGGCTCCTGACTTCTGGCATCTCCACTTACTTAAAAAACATTTCGTTTTTTTTTCCCCCAGCATGCCCAGTGTCACCAAAACGTACGTTCGTTCTGAATCAGCACAGGTTCTTCCCTTGTGTCGGAGCTCAAGGCTCCAGAGGAGCTTCAGATTTCGCGAAACTGCTGTGCAGAAACCGGGGCCTTTTACGTGCATCGCAGCACCAGGAAGTTGCAGGGGGGAGGCAGCGTGGGGGGTGGCGTGGGCCTCACTCTCCAAGGTGGAGATTACAGTAGATAAGGGGACACACCGGAGGAAGGGGGCTCTCCTTCATGTCTCTCATCACACTGCTGACCCCCCAGGAAGTCTAGATGGCTGAGAGGGTTCATAATTCTCCTATGGAGGTAATCTCCTGATAAGGGCCGTAGAAAGTGTAAACAGAATACCATGCCTGGGGTTCCTTAGCGCACTGATTCACCGCTGCAAGTGGTCTTTATTTACGGCCACATTCCCTGTGCGTGGAAGGGTTATGGATTGAATGTTTTTGGGCTGGGAGGGCGGTGGTCCGGTGTGCGTACGGGGGGGGGGGGTCCGGGATGGTTCGGACTGCCCTACATGCCCCCAACTGTAGCTTCCGGTTCATCCAAAGAGGTTGGGCTGAGGCTCATGTCCACCACGTCCAGAGCTCACAGCGGTGTAAATCATGGTTTGCGTGTCACGTCTGTGTACCTCGTCAGAGATGGCGGTAAAGAAGAAAACAGTCCAACCAGAGGGAGGGAAAAACACTTCAGACCGAGCAGCTGTATAGTCAAATATTTTAATGAGAATGAATGGATGAATGAATGAAATAATTAACTGACTGATGGATGGATGGATGGACGGATGGACGGATGTGGCTCTCGTTGAAAATATATTCGTGCAAGTTTCCAAAAAAGTCATTGGGTTTGGAAACAAATCATCTCAGAATGACATGTTCCTTTGTTGGTGACTTTGGCCGGGATGGCAATACATTGTTTTCATCTTTTTTTTTGCTTAATAACCTCTATAATACCCTCCCCCCAGCCCCCCCAGCCCCCCCAACACTGTAGAGATGTTTGATGGCATTGCTGTTGTTGTTTTCTGATGCCGTAGGTCACTGATTCATAAGATCAAACAGGCGGCCAGATGAGCGGTAAAACTGGAGGGCACGTCGGGGGCAATTAACATTTTAACGTGTGTAATCTTCCCGTGTTTCTGGAGGACAAGTCATAATAAACACGAGTCCATCGCAGATGCGTGAGTCACGGGCTCCGCTGTGATGCTGCGCGTTGGGATATGAGGCGCTGGCGGGACGTCCGCTTTCCTGCGCACAAAGACGTCCTTGTCCCGTTCCTTTTTGCTTATTCTATTTATTTCCCCTTATAATTATGTCACTCATAATCAAGGAATATGTAATCTATTGAGAATATAATTAGAGAGGAGGCCACGATGGTGAAGAATACCACGGTGTTACCCCACTATGAAACTCAGCTGTTCATTTATTACATTTATTCAACTCTGTTAATTTTAAGCACATATAGACAGTTGTGCCGTTTCCATCCGATATGCATTTTTACATCCAACTGGTCTCCAACCAAGTGTTTAGTAAGATGCCCTAATGTTTCAGCTTTGGCACGGAGTTTATAGCTATTAGCTCATAGCGAACGGTTAACAGCGGTGAGCTCTCAATTTGGAAGAGTCTGAGTACGTTTAAAGTCGATGCACAAGTGGCCACAAGCTGATATGAGGCCCTCTTTGCTCAGACACTTTCTGGAAATATCCACTGACTTCACGGGGAGGGTTCTGGAGCATGCAGGTGGCACAGCAAGTAGCGGTGCTGTGTCACAGCGCCTGGGTGGTGCGGGAAGACATGGGTTTGAGTCCCACTCGGTCTGTGTGCAGTTTGCATCTTCTCCTTGTGTCTGTGTGAGTTTCCTCCAGGTGCTCTGGTTTCCTCCCACACTCCAAAGACATGCTGTTCAGGTTCACCCATAGTGTGTGAGTGCCAGAGAGTGTGTGTGTGTTCCACTGATGTATGGATGAGTGACCCAGTGTAAGTAGTGTATCTAGCAGTGTAAGTCACCGCGGTGAATAAGGTGTGTGGGCTGATAACACTGTAGAGTTCATTGGAAGTCACTTTGGTGAAAAGTGTGTGCTGAATAAGTATATGCAACGTGGCGGAGTGGGTTTTGCAGTTTGTGGGCCTGGGTTCGAATCCCAGCTCCTGCTGTGCTGCTCGTCCTGAACTGAAACAATTAAAAGGACTGTACTGTATAAATGAGTGTGTGTGAGCTGTGCGTAGAGCCCTCTGCTTACGTCTGTACCCTCGCCAGCTCTGTCCTCTACACCTCCCCACACTTCCAGTTCAGACGGGGCTACAGCAGCCACTCTCTGGCATTTTTCGGATATCACGGGATTGGTGTAATCTCTTGGCATGGGACGACCTTCCCTTTAATTATCGGTGACCAATTACGCCTCGAGTCCTTTCATCTGCACCCGGGTCCGACTGGCCGTCGGTGTGAATTTGAGGGTGCGCTCGCAGCAAATAACAAACCACGTCAGCGGGCCTCTGACACGCCACTCCTTATGCAATGGAGCTCCACCTCGGCCCGCCTTCGCACGCTTACCTCCGATCGCCCCCGGGGATTGACGGCGAACAAGTCTCAGCGGCCCTCACGTGCGTCCCCTCCTCTGTGAGAATGCCTCTTGTATTCCCCTCTCCCGAGGAAAGGAAACAGTGATCGCGAGCGACGGGCTGCCATGCGACGTATGGCGAAGTCACACATTTTCCAGCAGAGTTCCGGAATCTAACAGGATTAATCATCCGGGCTTGTAGGAGACGGTGAATAGCGTGTGTTTGGGAAGCAGGCTGACAGTGTAAAAGATGTGCTTTAACGGTTTCCTTTCTTTTTCCCACAGCGGACAGCTGGTAGGGTAGTGGTTATAGCTACTGCCTTCGTATCCAAAGGTTGCAGATTCGATCCCCACTTCTAGTTGTAGTGCCCTTGAGCAAGGTATTTACCGTTACTGGGTGGCACAGCGAGTAGCTGGGTGGTGCGAGAGGACATGGGTTCAATCCCCGCTCAGTCTGTGTGGAGTTTGCATGTTCTCCCCGTGTCTGTGTGGATTTCCTCTGGGTGCTCTGGTTTCCTCCCACACTCCAAAGACATGCTGTTCAGGTTCCCCCATAGTGTGTGAGTGATAGAGAGAGTGTGTGTGTGTGTGTGTGTGTGTTCCACTGATGTATGGATGAGTGACCCAGTGTAAGTAGCGTATCTAGCAGTGTAAGTCACCGCGGTGAATAAGGTGTGTGGGCTGATAACACTACATAGAGTTCATTGGAAGTTGCTTTGGAGAAAAGTGTCTGATAAATAAATGTAAATCTATGTTTGTGAAAGTGTAATGGAATTCTAAGGTAAAATTACTGCTTTCTGAGAAACTTGACCACGTAAACTGACACATAAAACAAAAACACAGACCATTTAGGGGCACATTTTTCATTATTTGTTCTTATTCATTCTTTTCCCTTATTCCACTTCTGAAATGTGCTCCAAGCAGCATTTTAAGAGACTGCAGCTAAACCAAATGATGGGGAAAAAATTAAAATTATGGAACCCGTGAGTCATATCTTGCGAAATTTCGGGAACACTAGGAACAGTGTTTACAGTACAGTACGCTGCAGCAGTGATATATGGTTGTGGGTTTAGTGTTGTGCGAAGGTGATGTTCACGTCGGCCACACAAATGTCGTCCCCCGTCGCAAGGTGGGGAATTTGGGGTGTTTGGTCAACCTTGAAATTCCTGACGAATGGATGTAAACACTCTTCCCAGAGGTGCCCGGAATACTTGACACTCGTTGCGCTGCTGCTGAAAGACAGGCTTTTTAAGAATGATATAAGATACGGAACAAGTCCACGGGGTAAATTACACTTAAGCCTGCTGGGTGTGACACTCGGTGGGAGTAAAGGACGGGATTATAATGCGCTGTCAGTGAGGTGCAGGTGAACGCCGCTGTGAATCCCATGGGTTCTGCAAACAGAACAATGATCGTTTAGGACAAGTAAGGATTGATCGAGTCCTTCCGGCCTTCGTGGGACAAAGAAAGTTTTGAGAATGACGGGGAATGTTCGAACTCTCCAGCTTCAGCACGTGAAAGATGCACTGGCTTCCTATAGCTGCCTGGATTAAAGTTAAGACCTTGGTTATGGCCTAAAAAAGCATCAACAGAACTGCTCCCAGATACCTACAGGACGTGATCATCAGCTACACCCCAACCAGACTACTTCCTCTTCTGCCCGTTTGGTGGTCCCAGGTACGAAAAGTAAAGCACGGAGGTTCTCGGTTCTAGTTCCGTTGTGGTGGAATGACCTCCCCTTGTCACTCAGAACTGCTGAATCTCTGTCCACATTTAAAAAGGGTCTTAAAACTCATCTCTTCCACACTCACTTCACCCATCATCTCTTAAGTTCATGTATGGCGTAAATGTTCGTGCACCATAACTTTAAGATCATGTCCCGATAAACCTTTTTACACAATTACTTCTGTAATGTAACATAAATGTTTATATGTCTGTGAAAAAAAAATTTTTCGGAAGGTGATCAGGAATCATGGATATTCTGGAAAAAATTTATGCAGCTACTCATGTGATGAACGTTGGTTCGTATGGTGGAAAGAAACAAATTAACTGCACTTAATCGCACGTCTGCATCTAAGAGTCTCTTCCTGCTAATGTAACGAACACATAGTATTTTCTATGAGATGTACGTCGCTTTGGAGAAAAGTGTCTGACAAATGAATAAATGTAAATGTAAAAGTGAAAAAAGAAAAATATGGAGAATCCTTGAGTCAAACGTAATTTGGCTTTTGCATTTATGGAGGCCTTAAATAAGAGTTTAAACTGGACCAGGATTTGGGTTTCATGAGGCATCTGCTCTGGGTTCGGTCACTGGTCAAATATCAGCACGGGCTCTATGTCAGAGGAGCGATGGGGCGCCGGGTCGCGGGTCGCCGGGTCACCAAGTGAAATCAGCAGGTGGAACCATCTAATGGACTCATCCAGTGAAATCTGCTGCTGGAACGAGCCATCAGAATCAGCCGACGAAATCAGCTGATGGAATCAGTCATTGGAACCGAAAACAATCTGCCGGTGGAATCAAAGGAATCAACTCCAGCCCGCATCACTTGAGAAGTTATTCTTCATGAACTTTTCAAGAATTCTGCCACGATGCCAACACTTTTCCTCACTGCTATGTTTTTATTGTCGTAAGCAGTTATAATTAACTATCACTCATTCATCCGTATTACTTTCCCGTTGAGGATCCTGAACATGAGGAAATCAGAAAGCCCGGTGCTGGAGGAGCTCAGCGGGAGCCGCTGCGCAGACTGACCATCGCGTCCTGCCCTGCCCTGTCCCGCCGCTGACTGACTGAATCCAGATCCCATCCCAGGGGAGGGGCCCGGCCTGCTCGCCGGATCCCTAGGAGTCTCCTGCTCCCCCCTCGCTAAATGCAACAATTAAGGAGCCACGGTGTGGACCGTGGCCTGGACTGCATCACGGTGAGTGGCTCGCTGTGATTAAGGCAGAACATCACCCACATTGTTTACAAACAGTCATAGGAGGCCGGAGACTGCGGGGCGTTGGTGGGGGGAGCGGTGGGGTCACACTAATATTTTTCTGACAGTTCACCGCGGTAATGCTTAGAAAGCCATTTTACATATTTTTCATTTTTAGCTGTATTGTAAGCAGCATGGGGGTGCGGTGGCGCAGTGGGTTGGACCAAGTCCTGCTCTCCGGTGGGTCTGGGGTTCGAGTCCCGCTTGGGGTGCCTTGCGACGGACTGGCGTCCCGTCCTGGGTGTGTCCCCTCCCCCTCCGGCCTTACGCCCTGTGTTGCCGGGTTAGGCTCTGGCTCCCCGTGACCCCGTATGGGACAGGCGGTTCTGAAAATGTGTGTGTGTGTGTAAGCAGCATCCCATTGCGTGGTGCTAAGCCTTCCGAATCATCAACATAGACATAGAGTGTGTGGAGCATTCTCTTGTGCATTCTCTCCGTGTCTGCATGGGTTTTCTCCGGGTGCTCTGGTTTCCTCCCACACTCCAAAGACATGCTGTTGTTCAGGTCCCCCACAGTGTGTGAGTGACAGAGAAAGAGTGTGTTCCACTGACGTATGGATGAGTGACCCAGTGTAAGTAGTGTATCTAGCAGTGTAAGTCACCAAGGTGAATAAGGTGTGTGGGCTGATAGTAACACAACATAGAGTTCATTGGAAGTCGCTTTGGAGAAAAGTGTCTGATAAATAAATAAATGTAAATGTAGACAGACTGACAGAGAAATGGACCAACAGATGGACAGATGGATGGATGGGACAGTGGCTAGCACAGCAGCTGAGCTGTTTCCTCGGGACTGGAAGGTCCTGGGTTTGAATTTCATTTCCTGCTGTTTAACCCTTCATCAACATACTTTCCCTGAACACACACACACATTTTCAGAACCGCTTGTCCCATACGGGGTCACGGGGAACCGGAGCCTACCCGGCAACACAGGGCGTAAGGCTGGAGGGGGAGGGGACACACCCAGGACGGGACGCCAGTCCGTCGCAAGGCACCCCAAGCGGGACTTGAACCCCAGACCCACTGGAGAGCAGGACTGTGGTTCAACCCACTGCGCCACCGCACCCCCCACTTTCCCTGAACTGATACAGTAAAAGTTACCCTGCTCTTTAAATGAGTAAATCAGTGTGAGAACCTTAACCTCGTAGGTCACTTTGGAGGAAATGGTCAGGTAAGCCTACTGTAAAGGTATCTAGATGTCACGTTGGGGCCGGATCCTGAATTTTGAGAGGTGAACCGGCGACCCTTTCAGGCACAAGTCTGGGTGTTTAACCGCAATGCCACCTGCTGCCTGCCTGCCTGCCTGCCTGGCCTTACTCGGTGTGTGCAGCGTTCGACGTTGCCTATGCGTGCGCTGCAGTGTGTCTCTGGCTCCTGCAGGACTACCTGTGTTCCCGTGATGCACGTGTGCAGCGCTGCCGTCGGCCCACGCGGCGGCCGAACGCGGAGCTCCGCCTCTGCGCTTCCTCGCTCGGCCACCTCCGCGCGAGCTTAATCGTGATAAATCGCCTCTGCCCTCGGAGAGTGCTACGCAGGACCTGAGAGGGGGTGCAGGGGCTCTGGTTATCAATTACTCCGGTGCGGTCTGTGTTCGCCGCTTCCACTGATCAAAACGCGTTTCCGTCCACGGAGCCCTGCGTGGGACGAGGAGATGGGAGCCCCTCGGGTGATCAAAGGCCAGCTGGGCGCAATATTGGTTTACTCTACCATATTTTACTGCGGATACATGTCTACGCCTGCCTCTCTTGTGTGTGTGTGTGTGTGTGTGTGGGAGGCAGCAGCCTGCAGAGCCTGTGGTGGTAACTGCTGGTGCGTCTGTTTGCTGTGCAGAGTGGTTCCATATGGGGGGTCACTCTGCAGGAATGGCATCTGGTGCGGGACGGAGCGGCTGAGGGCGAGAGTGGGTGCGTGTGTGGGGCGAGGCCTCAGCCAGGCCGGGACGGCTTGCTTGCGCTCCCAAGGGACTCAACCCCACCCTCTACGCCGTTGTGTATTTGCTCTGCTAATGGGGCATAAACTATTACAGAATTAGCACATCTTAGTCACCAGCTCTTTGTTTGTTGTTTTATGTAAATGAGGGGGGGAGGCAGGATGACTACATCCAGCCGCTGCTTTGTGTATCGTGCTTTTGGTTGCAAAAAAGTAGATCAAGAAGAGACTCACAGGTCAAGGAGAGTGAAGCAGAGTGGAAAACACTGGCAAGTGACGTTAAGCTGTCCTTAGCAGAATTATTATTATTTACTTTTATTTATTGACGTGACACTTCACCAAAATGACGCACAATGGGAGGTGTGTACATCAGTCTACGTACACTGATTTTTTACTGCATCAGTTCAGGGCTAGTTCCTTGATCCAGGGTACTGAAGCAGTGGGATTCAAACCCAAGTTGACGGATCTCATCGTTATGCCCAGAAATATTGCCAAAACATTGGATGGCAGTCCTGCAGTGCATTGTGGGTGGTGAACAGTATAGCCAACCAGACCAGGACAAAAGGGATACGAGGTCACTTGAGGTATCAGTCACGTGGGAAAATCATTATAACCACATAGAGCGTTTATATAACACTAACGCTTCCACAAGCTACCGGAATATTCCATCAAGATCGGAAAGGAGCTGTAAAAAGTGCAGTATGCAGAGCGTCGGGAGTGAGAAACACATATTTCAACTACAGTTACCACACAGCGTGCTCAAAATCACAGCCACTAAACCCACCACGACAGGGCAGGACATACGTGTGGCATAAATAAATGATAAATGCAGAAATAATTCCTGAGCTGCACAGATTACCTTAATTTATATAAATCTTCCAGTCCTTATTGGAGCAGCTGGTAGTGTAGTGGTTACTGCTGCTCCCTTTAGATGCAAAGGTCACAGGTTTGAATGCCCATTGAGAAGGGTACTTACCCTAAATTGCGCCAGTAAGAATGACCCCCCCCGTGTCAGTGAGTAAGTAAGTTACCATAGTAAGTTCCCTTGGTGAAAAGTATCAGATAGATTAATTAATGTAAACACACACACACACATTTTCAGAACCGCTTGTCCCACATGGGGTCACGGGGAACCGGAGCCTAACCCAGCAACTCAGGGCGTAAGGCCGGAGGGGGAGGTGACACACCCAGGATGGGACGCCAGTCCATCACAAGGCACCCCAAGTGGGACTCGAACCCCAGACCCACCGGAGAACAGAACCCTAGTCCAACCCACTGCGCCACCGCACCCCCCTACCTAATGTAAACACTTTACAAATTAATTTCTTCTTTACATTTTACTATTGGTTAAATCATTTTAATCTCCTGTCAAACAGCCAGTCATAGATACCGCAGTGTGTTTGTTCTAATAATAATAATAATAATAATAATAATAATAATAATGATGATAGATAGATAGATAGATAGATAGATAGATAGATAGACAGACAGAATGTGTGGACACACAGAAGTCAGACCTTGAAGAGGATGGGTTAGAGCAGCAGAAGCCCACACCAGGTACATATATACATACATAGACAGATATTAACATAGACTGATGAAAAGATTCATGGATTGATGGATGGCCTCACTGGCCATTTTGTTAGGCACACGTGGCTGTTTGCACATACAGCTCACACCCCACAGTTAGTGATCGACAAGGTTGTGACTCACTATATATAACATGCAGTCACGGTCAAGAAGCCCAGTTACAGTTACTGAAGAACATCAGACTGGACAAGATGTGTGGTCTCGGTGGCTTTGAATGTGGTCTATTGGTGTCGACCACCCTTTGATCACCCAGGTGGAGAAAACAGAGAAGACATTGGAATAATACAGGAAGAAACAAACAGCGTAGAAACAGACGGTGGGAGGAAATAAGTCAACAGTAGTACAGACAGCTGAGTACCGCAGTAAGAGGTGAGTACCGCAGTAAGAGGTCAGTGCCGCAGGTCAGTGCCACGCAAACAGTGAGAGGACTTGTTATAGAACCTACTAGTGTGTAGATCCTGGTTCCTCCCGCTCCCTTTGGGTGCCGACTGGGGGGCGGCCCGTCGCGACCAGGCAGGGGGCTTTTCCCATGGAGATTAAACCATACTGTTTAAAGTTGTTTCAAACAATTCGCTCGTAGGGGTCAGAGGTCGAGCGCATAGTGGTGGCTAATGGTAGCAAATAATGTCAATCAGGTCGACCTCGCGGTGAGACCTGCGCCTGCGTTTCGGCGGAATGCAAGGAATGAGTGTGGAGGGGGGTGAACCTGGCATCTGGGTCTGGGGTTTTTGGGGGGGTGGAGGGTTTGGGTGGCGAGTGCAGGCAAGACCGCTATAGCTGGGGGCAGCCGGGATCCTTCATCATTACTCAAAGATTGGTAGCAAAGGAGGAGCACCTGTCGGAGGCGATGAAATTCTTCTTCTTCTTCTTCTTATTATTATTATTATTATTATTATTATCATCCTCTTTTCACTTTATTTGAATCACTAAGTAAACTTGTGCACACTGTTGTTTACATGATATTTATTATGTATTAAATACAAGTGTCCAAACCTGTCCTTCCAATACAGTATAAAAAACTGAATTTGAAATTGAATTGGGGGAGGGGGGAGTTGCAGCACTATTCTCTTCCATTGTGATGCGTCCTTGTCAGGGTCGCGGTGGTCCGGAGCCTATCTAGGACTCATTGAGCACAAGGCTAGGAGGGGAACATCCTGGATGGGAGAGCAGTCAGTCCATCACAGGTTAGATGATTCTTTTCCTACCTACATTAATCATTATTAATTGATTTTCGTTTCACACTTCATTGGAAGTACAGCGTTAATGATCAGCTACGAATCTGAATCCGAAAGCAAAGCACAGTTCAAATCTAAAGATAAAGTGGCTCATATACTACTTATAAATATGGTATTTAATAAGAGACACATAGGACCCCCCCCACCACCCGGGTGTATAAGAGATCACCCTAAATCATCTATTTCTCGCCACTGACAAGTTTTAACTGTTTTTATGCATAACGTTTTGTGTCTTGTGGTTGATGCACGGCAACTTTGTTCTCTATCTACCGACAGTCACTTGATTTATATTCCTGTGTCACTGCTGTGAAAATTACGTGTGTTGTTCATATTATGTATGTTTATATGGCGGAAAGGTTTGGTCGCTCACATCATGAAGTGAAAGGAAATTAGACCATTTTACACACGTTTTTCTTGGCTTTTCACAAATGCTGCACCATAATATCACCTCTCATGAAAGGTTTCTAGATGTTTCATTTCAGCACTGGACTCTGTGCCAGAGCGCCGAGTGTCATCAGTTCCTGTCGATGGCGAGTATCGCGTGGCCTTTACACCGCTGGCGCGGTAAGTCCGGCTTGAGAAAGAGCAACATTCATTCCTCCCATCCTCCGGCGGCTTTTCACCCAAAGGCGTCGCGCCCAGCAGGTCGAGTGACGATCACCAGACCCACGTCCAGCATTTCATAAGTGGCACCGTGACTCGAACCCCAGTTAGTCGCTGTTAACAGAGCAGATCGGCAAATGCCATTAGGTTCGAATGCGGCTCAGTCGATGTGGAGTTTGCATGCGCTGCCCATGTTTGCTTGGTTTCCTCCAGGTGCTCTGGTTTCCTCCCACAGTCCAACAACATTTGTTTTAAGTCGACTGGTGACTCTAAACCACCTGTAGCGTGTTTGTGTGTGCAGGCAAATGTGAGTGTGATTTCTTTGTGATCATGCAGCACCCATGGTGTACCCTGCCTCACGCCCTATGCCCCTGGGATAGGCTCTGGACCACCGCGACCCTACACTGAACAAGTGGTGAAGGGTAAAGGGTGGATGAACTCCAAGATGCTGGACAGGACCTAACGCCTCCCGTCTGGTTCAGGTCACAAAGACCACGTTTATGCCTCTGCTATGCAACAATTTCACGTTCTTCTCGCAATAAACTTCCCTCCCGCGTCCCGGCGGCAGCAGCACGGGCAATGAGATCACTTTGTCCCACGGGCCGACCGCCCCGCTGCCCCGCATATCCCTCATTGTTCGCCGTGACAGACGGCTCCTTTATCACATTAAGCCACAATGACATTCAAAGGCAAGTATTTTCACAACCAACAGGCACCACTGACCAAATTTAAAAGATCGGTTAATTCCGCTGTTGACCTAATTATCTGCAAATGAGCGTGTCTTCAAGAGGAGGCCGAGCCTTTTAAACTCAGCAAGGTGCCGGGGATAAAGGTTAATGAGCTTTAAGCTGCACTGCTATGTTGTTCTGCGTCTATCTTTCAGATCTGGGCTTTATCTTCAGGGGCCGACTTGGTCTGGATCTCACGACGATGACGTGTATCTGCAGCCGTCGGCGGACAGCAGGGGGCGCAGTGGTTGCAGCTGCCACTTTACGCTCAAAGGACCCGGGTTCGAATCACACCTCCTGCTGTAGTTCCCTCGATCAGCTACTTACCTTGAACTGATACAGTAAAAATTACCCAGCTGTATATGTGTGTGAATCACTGTAAGCCACTTAATGATGTAAGCCGACTTGGATAAAAGCGTCAGATAAATATGTTTCATATACTGTTTAAATATTGCTGGACATTAAATGACTGTGATGGAGTTCTGTAAATGTTTTCTTCTTTCTTTCTTTCTTTCTTTCTTTCTTTCTTTCTTCTTTGTTTGTGTGAAAGCGAACACGGTAAACGTTAAAGGGTCTCTTCCCCGCTGCTGGGTCGGGTGAGTTGAGCCGTAAATCACATTTCGATGTGGAAACAAAGCCTGGCTGATTCCAAAAAAGTATTTAAAAAGCGATCAAATGTTTCCCCGACTCATTTAGGTGCGTGTGTGTGTGTGTGCGCGCAGAGCCTTTTCAAATATCTGAGATTTTTTTTTCTCCACTGCGCTCCAGCACCAGTCTACGGCCCAGCAGTGGGTTCAGCTGAATTTGTCACTCCAAATTGACCCTGAAAACAATTAAGTCATAGGGCCATTAATTAAGCGCAGCACCATAAAACATGCCCCTGCTAGGGGTAAAGCCATGGCCACAGGAAATGAGGTCATAACGACTGTGCCGTCAGGAGCCGAGCGGCGGTCTCAACCCGAGGGAGCCCAGACCGGGCCCCGGGCGAAGCCTGGCGAGGGCGAGGCGGAGCGGGGGCCGGCAATCTGCCGCCCGGCCCCATGACGTGAGCTCAGCCGTGGCGGCGAAAGCCACCTAATGAGCGGCGAGTCATCAACACTATTCCCTGTCCTGACTCATATCCCCCAGCGGTTTGGCGAGCAGAGCTGTCGCTGGCCAATCACAGAGCAGCAGGGCCAAGGTGGGCCAATCGGAGAGCAGCAGAGGCGGGCCCAACCCGTCGAACACCGTGTGGGACCGAATCTCCTGCAAGATTCAAGAGTTTATTGTCATGTGTACAGTAAACAGTTCGTTACACCATACAATGAAATTCTTACTCTGTGAATCCTCTCAGCAGCCTATGACATAAATTATAAGGACATAAGGAAAGAAAAACACAAGGAGTAAATCACAAATTTACAAAAATTACTATTAGTGCAAAAATCCAAGAAATGAGGTTATATACATACATAAAGTGTGCAGTGCACAATGTAAACATGGAAGTCGTACATGTGCAAATTCCTGCAGAGGTGGAGTGGGTCTGTTCGCATTTGAAGGGGGGTGCGTGTATTTGTGTACGCAAAGTATGCGGAGGTAGTCTCTGGTCTCTGATGCTCCTGGCGCTGTGTATGTGTGGGTTGGAGGGATGGGGAGCGTAGTTGACACCTCTCAGGCTCAGTGGATGAACTTTGTCTGCCGTGATGGGTGGAGAGGCAGCGGATGGGTGTCGTTCACAAGCCTGATGGCCTGTGGGTAAAAACTGTTTTTCAACCTTGAGGTTCTGGCTCTAACACTCCTGTAGCGTCCGCCTGATGGTAAGGGTGCGAAAAGGCTCTGCTGGGGATGACTGTTGTCCTTGATGATGTTAATGGCTCTCCTGATGGTTCTGGCCTGGTATAGGCTCTCTAGTGATGGTAAGGACATTCCAGTGATGGTTTGAGCAGCTTTCACCACTCGCTGTAGCACCTTACGATCCTGTACCGTGCAGCTTCCAAACCATACTGTGACAGAGCTGGTGAGGACGCTCTCGATCGCACACCTATAGAAGCTTCTGAGGATTCGACCTGGCATGCCAAATTTCCTCAGCCTTCTCAAGAAATGCAGACGTTGACGTGATTTCTTGACCAGATGTGTTGTGTTGTGAGACCAGGTGAGATCTTCAGTAATGTGAACACCCAGGAGTCTGAAGCTGCTCACCCTCTCCATCGTCTCACCAATATGCAGTAATGAGTGTTGCTCCCTCCTTCTCCATGGATCTATTATCAACTCCTTTGTCTTGCTGACATTGAGGGAGAGATTGTTATCGTGGCACCACTTCACTAGGTCGGCCACTTCCCTCCTGTATGCCGACTCATCGCCTCCCGTTATCAATCCAATGACTGTCGTATTATCGGCAAATTTGATGATGCTGGTGTTGCTCCGGGAGGCCACGCAATCATGGGTGAAGAGTACGTAGAGCATGCGGCTCAGCACGCAGCCCTGTGGAGTTCCTGTGTTTATGGTTATTGACCTGGATGTGTGGTTCCCCATTCTAACGGACTGGGATCTGCCCGTTTGAAAGTCCAGGAGCCAATTGCAGAGGGTGGGTGGCACACCGAGATTGTGAAGCTTGTTGATGAGCTTAGAAGGTATCACTGTGTTGAATGCTGAGCTGTAATCAATAAACAGCATTCGAACATAGCTGTCCTTGTTTTCCAGGTGAGGGCAGTATGTATTGTTGTGCTGATGGCGTCCTCTGTGGATCCGTTCCATCTGTATGCGAACTGGAGAGGGTCCAGAGTGTCAGGAGCGGTGGTCTGGATGTACCTCATGACAATTCTCTCGAAGCACTTCATCACTATTGGAGTCAGTGCAACGGGTCGGTAGTCATTGAGGCAGGATGCTTTGTTGTTTTTTGGCAGCGGCAGGATAGTGGTCCTCTTTAAGCAGGTGGAAATTGAGGCTTGCACGAGGGAGAGATTCAATATATTGGTAAAGACATCAGCTAGCACCGATGAGCAGGATCTAAGTACACGTCCAGGGATGTTGTCTGGTCCGGCTGATTTCCGTGGGTTTGTTTTTCCAAAAGTCTTTGCCACTACTGCTGCGGCACTCGGACTCTTCTTAACTCAGTTATTCCCTTGAGTCTTTTAAATCTCGTATGACATCATCATTTTTTTTTTACAAAAGTCTTAATTTTACCTTGCTTTCGATTGGTTTTAATTTATGTAATTGATTTTTCATAGTATTTTGCTTCAGTTATTGGGTTTAATTTTTCAAAATTCACTTACATTTAGCTGACACTTTTCTCCGAAGCAACTTACAATTATTTACTCATTTATACAGCGGGGTTATTTTTACTGGAGTAGTTCAAGGTAAGTACTTTGCTCAAGGGTACTACAGCCAAAGGGGATGCTTGAACCTACCACCTTTGAATCTAAACACAGTTGTTCTAACCACTACACTATACTACCAGCTATCTGAGAAAATCTAATGCACTTGCTATCCCAAGACAATCTCCCATCCAAGTACTAACCAGGCCCGATCCTGTTTAGCTTCCGCGAGCGGACAATATCGGGCCTCCTCCGGGCCGTACTTACAATGAACCAAAAACGCCTTGCGGAGCGTGATGTCTAGGTCGCATGGGTAGATTGTTACCCTACAGCTCGGTGGGTGATGAATTGTGATTATTGTTTGAATATTTGTAATTCTGTGGTTTAATAATCCGTTGGCAGAAAATGTCATTTTTGTGCTGAATTTCGAATATCTGTCATTTTAATAATATAGTAAATGCTTTTTGTTTTATTGTCAAGAATTTCAGCTGTTTGCATCTGTGATGAATAAGACGTGCTTCGACTGTGGTTTATTGTTTCATCTGATGTGTTTGAACACTTCATTCATTGCTGGGAATTTGGGGGGAAAACATGACATCGGACAACTGACAATATTCACTCTGTAACGGCAGCAAAATCTGAAAAAATACTTTTTACAAATTTTACTGATAAGGATAAACAATTTGTCAAATATATTTAAGACAATAAACTAATGAAGCATGATAGACAATTACTGGTTCAGCATCACTTTTTTATTTAATTAGTCTTGTCCAGTACTGTTCTATTTATATTAACATATTAAGATTGATAGACGGACAGATAGATACACAGAAATTGTAGACTGACAGATGTCATTATCTATCTATGTAAACATGAAGTTGCCCTTGTCCGTTACCAAAAACATGAATTAAATAAAATTTACATTTTTACCCTTTATATTTTGTCTGCAACATTTTCATAAAATTCAGTATTTGCAATATTTCAGACTCACCTGAGCTGTTTACACAACCTGTAATTTAAAAGCATCTTTTGCAGTCAATTCCCCGCACTTTCAGCATCGTGTGTCTGTGGGCCTCGTACGCCCCGGTGTATTAAAGCCGGTCCTGGCGGTCAAGCCGCTGCCTTCCGCTCCCAGGGTTTCCAGCGGCCAAGAGCACTCGGGCGGAAACGTGAGCAGGAAAAGGCTTGTTTGCTGGGATTTATGGAAGCGCATTAAATGGAGTTCTCTTCGGACCGTGGGCCGTGAGGGAAGGGCCGGCCTCGCTTTCACTCAGCAGTCCACGTGGTGGGTACGGTGTCCTGGACCGGTGCCTTCCAGGGTCACTACGCGGAGGAGGGTGGACCAGGAGATCGGCCAAGGGTGAGAGCAGGAGCGGAGTCACAGGCATGGGCAGTGAAAGGCTGACCGGCAACAAGAGCACCTGCTTTTAAAGGCCCACAGAGGCACAGGTCTGGTCTGTGGCCCTTCTGCCATATTTCTCATTCATTTGAGCACCAATTTCTGATGGACATTCCCAAGCACTGCAAATCACCTTAGGGCTAACCCTATCCCTAACCCTAACCCTATCCTTATCCCTAACCCTAACCTTAGCACTAGCCCTAAACCTATCCCTAACCCTGTCTCTTACCCTAACCCTAACCCTAAATCAAACCCTAACCCCTAAGCCCTAACCGTAATCCCTAACCCTAACCCCAAACCGTATCCCCATGACTAAAGAAAAAGACTGATGGAAGAGATGATGACCGAGAATGGGGATGAAGGAGAGCCTGTGTCCGCAGTGCACGCCATTCAGCGTCCTGTCCTCGCACCGGTGTATGTAACGAAAAACTCGACTCATGCGCCCCTAGAGAATGCGCAAAAAGTGCTTTCATTGGCCTAATGTGTCATGATGTCATGACAGGGTCTGTAAACTCGTTAGCGCAATATTACCGCATATTATTGTTCTAATTTTTCATCGTAGGATCTAACATGAGCGCTCGCAGAAACGAACTCCCTCCGTGGCGACGCAATGGGTCATAACGTAAAAGGAAACAGGCAGCGATCCTGCTTTAAAATTTTAAAATTTGTTATTTATGGCACCTGCATGTATTTCCAAAACAGCTCCCACGTTGTCTAGATGTACGACGTACGTCTCTGCACCGTTAAAGGCCGTTCCGCTCCGCACGATATGTAACGTGTCTTACTTGTCCACACCTTGTCCCCACAGCGGTAACTGAAAAATACAGCAGGGGCAAAGCCTTTAGGTATTGTGGGGCCTGTTTTTAATTTTGTATATTGCCTGGAATTTCGCTCAAAATGCTTCAATGCGAGACGTTTAAGAATTGGCCTTTCGTTCGTTCCCCGAATTTGCCGAAACCGTCTTTGCCGCAGCGGCAGCCCGCACTTGATCACTCGGCTATGGCCTCGACTGGAGCCGTCTCTCGACACCGGGAATGGGACCACGGGAGTCGGCTGACTCGGCGCACGGCTCGCATTCATCATTTAGCGTTTTAACCCGCAATCCTATAGGGGAGCCAATTACTTTAATGAATTAAATAAATATGTCCTCACGTTACTCTGCGGTGGGAGTGACAGTTATTAAAGCGTCACCAGTCAAGTGACTGCACCGTTGCCCTTCGAGGTCAGACCAAGATTGCCTTCTCAGCCCAACCAATCCATGAGGTCCTTTTGTCTGGCCAGCAGGGGGTGTAGCAGTTAAAGCTGCTGCCACACATCTGCCTTTATTTATTTATCTATCGCTTTTCTCCAAAGCAACTTCCAATGAACTCTGTGCAGTGTTATCAGCCCTCACACCTTATTCACCGCAGTGACTTACACTGCTAGATACACTACTTACACTGGGTCACTTATCCATACATCAGTGGAACACACACACTCTCTCTCTCTCACTCACTCACACACTATGGGTGAATCTGAACAGCATGTCTTTGGAGTGTGGGAGGCAACCAGAGCACCCAGAGGAAACCCACACAGACACGGGGAGAACATGCAATCTCCACACAGACTGAGTGGGGGTGAAACCCATGTCCTCTCGCACTACCCAGGTGCAATAAGACAGCAACGCTACTCGCTGTGCCGCTGCGCCACTGTGCCACCCTGAAATGACACGGGCACAAATCCCACCTCTAGCTGCAGTACTCCATAGCAAGCTCCTTATCCTGAAATGATCCAGTAAAAATTACCCTGCTTTGAAACTATTATTGTAAGAAAGGTGTCAGCTAAATTAATCAATGCAAATGAGATGCAAATGTATTCTTAAAGGGACGGGTGATCTGGCAGTGGGTCACAGAGAGGTGCCAAACAGCTGGAAAGCGTCACTTTGTGTGATGTTACCACTGAGGACCCTAATCCCGGATGGGTGCTGACCATCGGGTGACTGGCACTCATGCTTCGGGACTCAGGCCTCCAGATCCTCCAGTGTGGCACTGCTTTTGACACTGAAATTACTTTTTTTTACATCTTGAGTAGATTTGTTGTCATTCATCAGTATTTTTTCCACAGGTTCGACCTCAAATAAGCACCTTAACATTTACTCCATCAGCTTTAGTTGGTTCCAGGTGTTCAGTGGACTGACTGGGTTTTTTTGGAAGAGCAATAAAGTCCGAAAGGTTCGGCGAGAGGGACGCCGTGAAAGGAGGGGGGCTGTTTATTGGAACGCAAACAGACGCCGGAGGGTTTATGGTTCTGAAGGTCACTGCTGGCTAATAAGTGCCCATGAGAGTGTCAACACTCTGCCGTAACTACGTCGCGTGGGGGAGGCATTCGTCCCCGGAGCACAAAAGAAGGAAGTGCGGCGTCCCCTCGGTCAGTCAGCGTGTGCTCTATTGGGACAGCCAGGACTCGTGGGGGGTGGGGGGGCAAAGTGGCGAGAGGCCACACCTCCACTCCTGAGGGAAAGGTCATGAGTTTGTGGCCCGTGTAGGATGGCCAGGGACACACTAACAGGGCCTTTCTCATCGCTGACAGCAAAAACGAACAAAGCATAGGTTGAAGTGGAGGTTCGCAGGTTCGAATCCCACCTACTGCTGCAGCGTCCTTGAGCAAAGTAGCTGCAGAAATGGGTAAATCAGTGCAAGTAGCTGAACACTCGACGTCACTTTGGAGAAAATCATCGGCTAAATGACAAAATGTAAATGTGTGACTGCTGGCCTGTTCAGCCCACTGCATAAGAAGCACTTGGTCAGCGAGTGAAAAGATGGACAAAAATAGCGATGCTGCGTTCATCCCGAGGGAGTCCTGCCGGGTTCCTGGCCTAGGAAGTGAACCTGTCATGGAAGGTTTGGCAAAGATGGGTGTTTTGGGTGGATTGGTGACAAACTGCCATTAGTGTGTGTGTGTGTGTGTGTGTCCTGTGATGGACTGGCACCAGGATGTAGTCTGTCTTATGCACTCTAATAATAATAATAATAATACTACTACTAATAATAATAATAATAATAATAGTTGTTGTTGATATAATTAATATTATTAATCAGACATCTTTTTCCAACATTTACAGAGCGGGGAAATTTTTGCTCTATCAGCTCATTGTGAGTCAACAAGGGTACGACAGCAGGAGATGTGATGTGAACCTACATTCTTCATTTTCGCGTCCCCTGTATAGAGGTGCATCTTCAGTGCTGTCTTTAGAAACACCGTTACCGCGGTAAAAACGTTTCTCTCTGAGTACATTACGCATTACCTGTTGCTTCTGGCATTTGTCACTCTGTAAAAAGGGTTCGAAGGGAGAGAGTAACGGAGGTTCAGTCGTCACTATTGGATGAGGCAGCATCTCCTCTCCTGGGTCCCATCAGCGTCGTCCTCCCACCCGTCCGTCTCTTGTTCCGACCGCTGCTTCGTGATGCCCCCCCATCAAAAAAATTAATCTAGTTATGGATTCCATACGATCGGGTTCAACTGCACATCTAGTGTCATTAAAGTGTTATTTCTAGTCATTGCGCTACACAAAATATCTGCTTTGTCGTTTGAGGAAATGTGCATTTTCAGATATTATGCCTTAATGAATCAAATCAGCATTAAAATAACAACTAAGAAGTAGAATTGGACAAAGCAAAGGAACAATTTGGCACGTTAAGAAAAAAAACAGGCCTTAGTTTCAGGACTTTAGAATAAGAAGAAAAAAGGCACACACACACACACACACGTGCACACACACACACACACACCCTGAACATTGACCCCCCTTTAACCACCGGTGACCACTATACTGTTCATTTAGCCACATTCCATTAAACTAATTCATATATTAAATCTGAATTAAATACAGTCTATATATGTGTGTGTATAATTTTGTAAATTACCTATAAATGAACTTAATATCCTTTTCGCTGCAAACAACAGGCCCACCCAACATTGAGAGCACACACCTCTGCTGGACTTCACAGCACGTCTGCAGTTTGTTTTCCTGCCGCCGTGAAAGGAGAGTTCTGGGTGTGCGAAATCCACGCTGCTCTGCAAATTCTCACCATTTGACGCGTGGATGTCAGATGCATTAACTACCTTTAATTAGTCAATTAGCCGCGGAGCTCGGAGCTTCGAAGAGCAGCTTCTGACACGCGGCCTCAGAATGGTGCCATTGTCTTTAAGGGAAAGTTCTAGAAGTCTGAGAGGCGCGGCCCCCGAGGGCGTCGCCTTGTAGGTGTGTAGGTGTGTGACTAAATACCGCGGTAGCTGAAATGTACATCTATTCATTGGTGAGACGCTTTTCTCCAAAGGGACTCACAGCGTTAGATACAGCCACCTATTCATAAAGTATAGCAAGGTAACACACACACACACACACACACACACACACACACACACACGCACGCACACACTATAGGGAATTTAGAGTCATCGGTTCAGCGCCTGCAGGTCTTCACTGCTAGGATTTGTTGGCTGGGGGCGTTCACTGATATATACTCATGAAATATATACGCTAATATTATTAATATATACGTTATGAAGTATACTATATTAATGAAACATATACATAAGCTCCACAATAAAGAGATCATTCCAAGACTCGTAGCTCCCCCTCAAACCCCGGCGCTTTGCGCGCGAGGCCCGTCCGGCGGGCAGGACAATGCCCCCATGTGAGTCAACAATTTTAAGAAAGGTCTCCGTTTTCCCCTCGGCGAAACGGACACAAGCGGCTGCGTTTCCTGGTTCTGGATTAAGTTCAAGTTTTCCACTGTGAGCGGGGTTCCTTTTTCCGATGCGAGAGTTTGATATTTACCACGGGCTCTCCCGTCCTCGCCGTCCCGGCCCAGGGCAGGGGGGCCGCCGCACAATGATCAGCTGAAAGGGGCCATTCTTTTATTCAGCAATTAACCCCGTCCAGGTAAATAATACTGTGTTGTGCAATTGAGCCGTAGCTGTTATGCGCCGGGTCCAGAACCCGAAACCGCTTCAAAGCGCCGCCCGCGAAACGATGACAAGATGCTGCAGAAACAGCTTTTCACAGGGTATATAATGCGAGTATTGTGTTTCATTGTACAGTACTAAGGAGAGTAAAGCTGCAGCGATATCGCAGATAACATGTCTGGATGCACTTACCTGCAGGAAACCCAATCTTAGTTTAAATTCTGGGCTCAGGGGCTATAAACAGAGGGCTGGAAACTTGGGAGGCACAAAGAGAGCAGCCCTTAAGTGTGGCGGGGGGTTGCTCATGCCCCCCATTTCATCCCCCCCCATCCAGGCCCACACCTTTTTTCTTTTCCCATGATCCTTCTTCCATCAGCGGCCCGCCGACCGCGGTACGTCAGTCATAAGCGAACGGGCAAATAAATTAAATCCCGGGCGCCGTATTAATATCTGTGACTTATTTGCAAGATGTCTATCAATCGTCAGCTGACTTAGCTGTTAAGTACTGAGATTTTTCATACAGCACAACTTGTGTTTCCCGGTTAAGGGTCCAACAGCAGGGCCACCTGGGGCGTGAACAGGGAATACTGAGCTCCGAGTCAAGGGCTGTTGCGAACGCACCGCTTGCTCCGCAAATTGACGCTTGTTTTCTGTATGACAGACAGATGAAGAGGCCGACGGGATGAGCTTTTTATCGGCGGACTTCGATATGTGAAGAAGAGGCGACGGTCCAACAATGGAGCCACCGGCAATGGGTGTTGTTACAGGGGACGAAAGAGATGCGCCACTGGTTTTTGTCTGCTTTAACTAAGCAGAAGCACTTTACAGCAAAACTAGTTGAAAACCGGCGGAGAAGGATGGAGGGGAGCACACTGTCTGCGATGTGCAAATTCTTTCTATTATTATTATTATTATGCTCTGAGGCGCTTGACATATTTTATGTGCAAACCGATGTTCCGCACTTGACATTCGAAAGCACGCGTCAAATAAACAGACTTGGAAACACAAAATGTATTAGTCAGAGGAAATGGGGGAATAACAGAAATGATGGTAATTTATTTTTCTTTAATAAAAAAACACTGCACGCCGAGTTTATGTGCGAGGAATAAACAAAGCGGAACGGAAACGTCAGAAAGGCTGAACCTCAGCTGCTGCTCCCTGCTGCCAGGGCCGCGTCAAACTGCCGTTTAGAGCGCGGCAGGAATTTGCTTGGTGTGATTTCGGCACAATCTTACAACAAACATCCATCGGATCCGGTGTAAAAACTGATTTCATGCAAATTTTTTAAGCTGTAAAATATCGCCTTCAGATGTTATAAGAAATGGCCGTGAGGAAATGTTACAAAGTAACCTTTTTGCTTTTGCCGCTGATGAAACTGACTTGTCGAAGCCAAACGATGAAGTCAATTTTTTTTAAAAAAATCCATATGGCACACCATGTCTCTGGCACAGTGTCCGGTATTTGTGTTTAGGGACATATTCCAAGTGTCCTTCCCCTGTTATTAACATTTTATCTCTGATTTACATTATAAAACAATGACTTCAGCATCACAACAAAAAATTTGTATTCCAGCAATTCCAGAATTATTCTCCATAATGTAGATTTCTCACCCCCAGTGCTATAGTAAGTGGAAATTCAGGTTTTGTGTGCCTGCCTGCCCCCCCCCCCCCCCCCCCCCACTTTTCAGCCAGAGCCCTTGAAACCACAGACATGGTCAATAGATTACCTGGCAGACTGCGGTGTCTTGACCTCGATCGTTGAGTGTAGTCTTTTTTCTCGAAAAGTCTGGGTAGCGAGGGGGTCCTGAGCACTGAGGCCCAGCAACGTGATTGGTCAACTTGGTTCAGCAATAAGGGGGCGCAGAATGTGACTCGGTAAAAGTTGGGGACCTTTGGGGTCCTAAGCCTCAGACAGAGCTACTAATTTGGGTTTGAATCCCGTTCGTGACGTGGGAACTGTAACCAAAGCACTTACTCTGAACTAATATAGTAAAATTTACCGTGCTGTGTAATGAGTACATCACTGTATTTACCTTAGTATACAAACCTAACATTGTACGTTGGTGTGGAGCAAAACAATTAAAAATGTATTATAATTTATTTGTTGTGCTTGCAAATAACTTCGTTATTACACCACACCTCGGTAGACCTGTGTGATCGAGGCTCTACGTTTGCTTCCTGGGGGCTGTTTGTGAATGATTCTGCGGGAATTCGGCAAATTATTTCCCCCAACTGCGAGTTTGAGTGACCAGTCGGTGTCTTTTTCGGCAGCCTCGGTTGCATGTGTTTCACAGCAAGGATTCGATTTTCTTACACGCAGTATATCAGCATACACGATAACCTAATCAAAAATTGACAAAACACCATAATGTTGAAAGTAAAACTGTACATTGAACTGCATTTGGGGAAAGTTTGCAGTTTTTTAGAAAAGGCTTCTGCAAATCCTTGCGTTAATGATCTGTCGGTTCCAATATTTGAGTTCTTCGTGAAGTGATGAACTGTATTTAAGCGATGCTTTCTGTATTTAACAAAAACACCTTAAGGTTCGAATGCAGTGAGGATTAGAAAGGTGCCTTAAGGTGTTTTTTTGAATACAGAAAGCAAAATGTTAACGCAGCTTTTTCTTCGCTGTGAAAATTCAGGGTTAGTCTCTACTGCTCCTGGGTTTAACTCAAGATGAAGAATTTTTGCGACACCGATTCATGGTACGTGACAGGCGGACGCATGCCATTAATCAAACGTGCTCTTTCTGTTTTTCTAGAGTTCGGTCGTGGCGTCCGAGTTACCTCGATAACATCTGCGCAGGTTTTCGACAGTTTTCGTTTAGCGGCGCTGATTTCGTCGAACGCGGAAAAAAAGACAAGAGACAATTGTTAGGAGTCCTCGGCATATCCTGCGCTTTAATGAAAGTCGAGTTTCCCTCGCCCCAGGTAACCTGGAACAAGATTGTATCTGCAAAACAATTACACTGTCACAATCAAAGGAAACTGACTTTAAATGGTCCGTCAAATCACATTGGGGGCTAATAACTAGTCACTCTTCCCACCACGTCAGGGATGTTCTGAGTCCCTCTTTGTTCTCCAGATCATCTCACCGCTAAATAGATTACTTAGCATTACACTTCAGGCACTTAGATGTCCATGCTTAAAAGCTAAACTGGGCCCCGAGGCAGTGCAATTGGGTTGGGGGGTAGCACACACTACACCCAGAGTGCTCTAAACCACCCCCCGTTTCAACTCCCAGAAAAACCGTGTTTACTGCGGTTTGACCATATTGCGTCAGCAGAGTCAGAACGTAATAAGAGCGCTGAGCAGTCCTCCACTCATCGTGAGCAGGCAGTCATAATTGACTGGCAACATCACAAAGTAAGCCCAGTATTTTGTTTTTGTTTTCTTCTAATGCTTATTTCATGTGTAACATCAATAGGATGTCTTGCACTAATTATAGAAGACACGAAAGAGGGGAAGGTATCCTGTCGTTTTCCTTCCACTTTAATGATTGCCCAGAAGCCCTGACAACGACGTGCCTGGAATAGCTGTAACCCCTGAACCATATGAGAGTCATTGTGCTTGGGAAGGCGGCAGGGCGGAGCCGATGAGTCAGTGTCAAACTATACCGCGCGGGCTTGTGTGCGAGGGCGCAATACACGAGGATTGATTCTGGACCGAAATTCTGGGGCAGTTATCTCGTCCTGCACGTCATGCCGCTCCATCCTCTTCAGAGCAGTTAGTTCGACTTGCCCCCTCCCCTCGTTTATTTATTGGCCCCCCGTTTCCCTCCCTTTACAAAGTGTCAGAGGCCCAACCCGACCCCTAGCTTTCCTGCTAAGCCAGTTTTGGGGACACTCCATCTATTTTGTCTCTTCTTCAACTGCAGCACTTAGATGCTTCCTGTTCCGGTGCGGGCAGGTGGAGGCGGTTGAACGTGCCGGAATAAGCTTGGTGACCCCAGAGAGCATCGCAGACCTTGTGTCACGAAGTGCCGCTTTGGGTGGCAAGTGCGAGTTCAAGATTATGCCATTTGGACTAACTAGGACACCTGTAATAAAATTAGCCCCAGTCTCAGATGGATCACTTTCTCTTGCCGTGGGATTTGCTCATTGAGCTTAGACTTGTTTGTTTCTCCATTAAGCTACACCTGAAAAGTGTTATTCACATGCCTGGCCGCAGGCTTAGTCATAGATGGAAGCATAATGTCTGCACGTATGCCCAGCGGCCGTGCTGTCGACGATTTGTCAGGCTAAAACACAGCCAGGTTGAGACTTAGGGAGCAAAAAGAAGTGCTGAAAAGAACTATGTCCAAATGTCCCAAGTTAAAATGAGCACATGTGTGTGTGTGTGTGTGTGTGTGTGTGTGTGTATTTTGGGATCTGGCTTCAGCAGTTGCATGTACAAAACACATAAAAATGAACCATCTGGGGTCCTTTTTGGCAACGTCCCCCAGCTTTGCAAAGTTTATTTTCTTAGTTCAAATTGTGTACGTTGCACACTGGGGCAAGGGCCTTCCACACGGGGGACCCCGGCCAACTTGGAGCAGTCAATTTGCTAAAGCTAATAGTTATATTCAAAGCAATCGGAATATTGTTAGCAAATTAGTGCAATAACAAATACTCTGGCAGAAAGCGCTGGGATCGCACACAACGGCAGCCAGCAGGAACGGGCGGTTGCCAAATAGACGTCCTGGAACTCATAATCAATGTCCTGCCGGATTAGGATCCCGGAGACGGTTGTGGGAGGCCAGAGGCAAGCCGGCCAGACCAGCATTTGTTTCGGCGGAGACCGCTCAGAGGTTCTCCGAGTGCCGTCCATCAGTTCGTCCTCCGCTATGGACATCGTAGACGTGGTTCAGGTGTGTTGTGTTCTCTTCGCTGCATTTAACCTTCCTGTCCAAATATACTTGTCTAACCCGTTCGACTATGAGCTCCTTGCTGGTTTTCTGGATGTTATTGTGGTCGTCTCTGCTTTGCCGGTGCTAACAGCTGACAAGACATTAATACTATGATATGCCGCTGGGGTCGGCTCACCGCTTATTATGACAATTAACTTTGGGCATATTTCATTGCTAATTTTGCCTGGGACAAGCGAATCTATCCCAAGGGGGCTAATTTTCTCTCAAATATGTCGACAAAAAGGCCAGCTTCTTCATGTGTAAGACATAAATTAGTCCACATAGCTTGACTGCTTGTGGTAACAGCAACAAATGTGTACCGGGCCTGCGGTGTAAGGCATTATGGTACATTCGGGTTTCTTTAAAACGATAGAAATTGGCTTCACTTGGTCCTGTGGGCAGAGTAGCTGTCACATTCCATAATTATTCATATCCCTAAGCATCCCTAAAAATCTGAAATAGACATTTCAGCGTCTCCATTGCACAGTTCCCAGGAACAGGGGCTAAAAACCTTCTGAAGCCACATTAAAAGCCATGGTCTACACTGAAAATTAGTTTCTTCTGCATTTAGAAAATAGCTTCATCTTCTCAGGCTATGCAAAACACTTTTTCCCAAATGATTGTTTCTCACACTAACCCTAAACCCAGTAGGCTCCTTGACAGAAAGGGACATCGGTGATGAGTATTTGAAGGTTTTTCGGTGAGCTGCACCTGCACTGGATGCTTACTCTTCCAAGGAACAGCCAGGGGACATAAAACAAGTCTGCAGCAAAGTGAAATAGCTGGAGGCCCCTTCTTGCGCCAGATCCCAGTTCCTCGATATGCTAGTGCAGGCATACCTCCAGGTCATGCCCATTCATCATTATGCAGCCATAAGCTTCCCATCAGCAACCTGCTGTTTGCTTAATGACATTCATGCCAAGGCAGGGCTCTGTGAGACAAATTGGGCTGAGTCTGCAGTCCCCTGTCAACCCACCCACCAGGCCATCAGCAGTACACTTTACATTAATTAGTTTAGTAGATGCTTTTGTCCAAAGCAACTTCCAGAGAACTCTATGTAATGTTATCAGTCCACACACCTTATTCACTATGGTGACTTACACTGCTAGATACACCACTTACACTGGGTCACTCATCCATACATCAGTGGAACAAACACTTTCTCTGTCACTGACACACTACAGGGAACCTCAACAGCATGTCTTTGGAGTGTGGGAGGAAACCAGAGCACCCAGAGGAAACCAACACAGACACAGGGAGAACATGTAAACTCCACACAGACTGAGCAGGGATCGAACCCACATCCTCTCGTACCACCCAGGTGCTGTGAGATAGTAGCGCTACTCACTGTGCCACCGCAGCACCCTGTTTGTTATTTACTATTTACTTTTAATGGTAAAGCAGTGACCCTTATTTTACTGTTGTGCTATCAGTATTAAAATTCTTAGACTTTTTTATGTCTAAGCGATGCAGAATGTGGATGAAGAAATACCCCAGACTGCTTTCGCCATGTCTCAGAAGCTGATGTGCGGAAGGAGATGATGGACTCCAGAGGGAAGTGCAACTCATAATGTCCAAGGCATCTGTTATGTGGGAGATCAGTGCTGTGTCCTTAAATTTGCCCAAGTTCCAGACCCAGCACTTTTCCGGCAAACATTTGCATGCATTTGCCCTGATCTAAAGATGAGGAGCTCATAAATATTTTGAGGATTCAAATACCGATGATGTTTCCCACAAAGACAGCATAACCCAGAAGTGTTGTGAGGAATTAAATAAATGATAAAAGATGAACGTGCCGCAGACTTAGTGCTATATTAATGATGGGGAGAAGAAAATTTCTTTTTGATACCGCATGTACACAGAAGGGCTGGGAACCATCAGATGGTGCAGACAGGTGACAAGGCCGAGCGTTTGTTATGATTTATGCACCACGCGGAGGTCACAGAGATGTCCGCACTTTCCTCTCCCGGACCCCACTACTCACAGCGAAATGTTGAGCCCACAGAACATTAGCGAGAAGCGTAGAGCGGTGCCAAAATGGACAGCTTCCCAAATTCGAGCGCGGACGCCACGTGTCGACTGTGTCGGCGAGCGGACAGCACCCAGAAAGCAGAAAGGGGTTCGAGAAGAAAATTCTGGAAAATTCCTGCGCTACCTTGTGCTGTTTTCAAACTGATGTTGTGGTGCTGCCACTAAAGTACCACTGATCAGGGTACTTTCCCTTGAACTGATACATAAAAATTACCCTTCCATAAAAATGCGTAAACCGGGAAAATCAGTGTAAGCAGCTAAGTGCACAAACCTCACATTGCAAGCCACTGTGAATAAGTGTCACCAAAATTAAGAAATAATTAAATTAAATAATATAACTAAATAATAAATATTAAATAATAACATGAAATAATATCAACATAAAAAATAATGTAAGCTACTATAAATGACTATGTACTCTACTCAGCTCATTGGAGGGCTTGAGATACAGGAGTGATACATTAGTGCACAGTTTTTATTCGGGTTTTACTGGAACAGAAAACCGCTTCATCCGAGGAAAAGTTACAAAAAGTGTCTTTGCGGCCGTAAGCGGGAGCTGTCACTGAAACAGATTATTCTGAAACATTCATTCCCGCCGTCATCCTGCAACCGAGCTCCACCATCATGCTTCACGCTCCCCTCGGCACCTCCTCGTACGCCAGTTGTGTTATTGGCTCGTAACTTGTTCAAAGAAGGCTGTAAATGGACACAAGTACCGCACATTTACCACGTGGGACCTGGAAGACATGTGACGTCTTGCGGAAGGCCAGAGATACCCCACGCCGTGGCTCTTTCCCAGGAGTGAGCCCTCTTAAGGTGCGCTGACCCCTCTCCCCCCCCCCAACGAGTCCACAAGGGAGGAGGGTGTGGGACTTGGGAGGTTGAACAGCCCCAGGGGCAGCTCCGCGGAGGCCGGGGAAAGCCGCAAGGGGGTTGGGTGGTGTGTGGGTAGGTGGGGGGCACCGTGGGGGTCCTCTAGCTACCTGCATGGTACATAGAGCCCTTTTCCCATAACCCTCCATCAGAGGAGATCGAATAGAGAAAGGAGCAAAACAACACTCAGAAGTGCCTGTGTGTGTGTGTGTGTGTGTGTGTGTGTGTGTGTTGTACACACCAGCTCATCACTGAGTTACGAATATGAAAGGTACATTTTCTCAGTGGCATCACTAGGGTTGGTGTCACCCAGTGCGGTAACTCATAGTTTCAGCCCCCCCACATAGACCTCCTCCCATGATAGAATCCTTAGGAATTTTTTTTTTTACTGATGTTACTCATAAATCGTGATTAATTCTCCAATATCACTGAATGTAATGGCAAAAGTAGTAGTGACATAAAAAACTAGCAAAATTAAAATTACACCTTTAAATTACAATATCATACATACGCACAGCTACATTTTACATCGTTTCATGTTGTTAAAGTGAAAATTCAGTAAGAAAACAACAGAATTCGAAGTAAAAATGTTTAATAACTACATCAAAATTATGTTAATTTTAACGTTACTGATATCGGTTCACAAATACTAATTCCCACAATTTTGTAGCTAAAACACTAGAAAATGTGACAAAATCAGCGACTATAAAAGCAGCGGTGACGAAAACGACAGCGCGTGATCGCAGCGCGTGGAGACGGAACCACGTGATTAGAAGTGCCACTGTATTCTAATTGTAATTGTAATTGAATTGTAATTGGGTAATATTGAGAGCTCTGAGCGGAGCGCATTGGAAGGTTCAAAAAGAAAATGAACACAGAGTTTTATCCTTGTAGGTATATTGATACATGGAAACGGCTTTATTATGAAAAATGTTTTTGTACCTATAACTAACTACGGGGATGTTTTTATAAAAATAATACATTTCTGCTGCAACACTGCACAAAAATGTTATAGACAGTCATTTTGGTGTCACCCGGTGCGGTCCGCACCCCCCACACCCCCCCTAGTGAATCTACTGCATTTTCTTCCCTTAATCGATTTCATACATTTCCTAATAAAGGAACGTGACCTGTGTTTCCCAACCAAGCCAATAGGTGGCAGTAAAACGCACCCAAGCAGAACAGTGTTTAGCGTTTTTATTAGCATTTTCTCCCCTGCGTTTACAGCTTGTGTGTCGTGTTCCTGGGAGTCGGTGATCAAGAACAAGATTGTTTCTATTTTGAAACATTTTAGTTACAAAGAAGTATTATGAAATTTGTCTTATTTATTGCAGCTATATCAGGGATTCCTGCAGAGCGCAAATCAAATGGTGAATAAATTAATTTTATTCATTTAACAGACACTTTTGTCCAACACAGCTTCGAAAAGACATTCGCTTTCATTCACATGAACTGAGAATCATCTCTATTATTAACCTTTTCCTAACGAAGCGCTGCATGTTCCGATTTACAAACAAAAGGAATTACAGACTTTTGCTCCAAATTGTGTTTTATAAGTTGAGGAGTCACTGCATATATCACAATATTTTTGGTTTTTCCCTCACATTTAAGACCCTTGTTATGGCCTACAAATGCATCACTAGAACTGCTCCCAGATATGCTCTTCTACTTCTGTCATGGCTTCCTCATGGAACTGAGACGCCGGACCCAAGTGCGGAGCTCAGGGTGTTTTATTTAGGGAAATCCAAAACTCGTTATCGAAAAAACCAGGCAAGGGGTCACCGAGGCGTAGTAATGGGGAGAATCCAATAGACGTAATCCAAGAGACAGCCAGCGGGTCGAAGAGATATCGGGGAGACTTGGAGAGACGGGTGGAAGGGACAAGGAGAGAGGGACACCGGGATAATCAGGAGAGCAGATACTAACACGAGCGACAGGTATGGCTGAACCGAGGTCCCGTTTTGAGCTCCCTTTTATCCTCCTGTCTCGTGATCCGCCGCAGGTGTTCCTTGTTGCGTGGAAGTGGAGGGCGTGACAATTTCTGCCTGCTTGGTGGTTCCACACACGAAAGGTAAAGCGCGGAGGTTCTCGGTTCTGGCTCCGTTATGGTTGAACGAGCTCCCCCTCTCACTCAGAACTGCTGAATCTCTGTCCACATTTAAAAAGGGTCTTGAAACTCACCTCTTCCAGACTCCCTTTGTCCATCATCTCTTAAGTTCATGTAAGGTGTAAATGTTCATGCACCATAACTTTAAGATCATGCCCAGATAAACCTTTACACAATTACTTCTGTAATGCAATGTAAATGTTTACGTGTATGTAAAAAAAAAATTACTAGGAAGGTTATCAGGAATCATCGATATTCTTATAAAGTTTTATGCAGCTACTCGTGTGATGAAAATTGATTCATATGGTGGAAAGAAACAAACTAACTGCACTTAAGAATCACACATCTGCATCTATCTCTTTTTCTCCTAATGTAATACATAAACTGTATTTTCTATGAGATGTTTGCCGCTTTGGAGAAAAGCATCTGCTAAATGAATACATGTACATGTAAATGTACATTTACAGTCATTTAGAGAACAACCTGAGTAAATTGCGTTTAATGGGGAAGAGAGGTATCTGTAGCTCCCTGGAACACGTTGACGGTGGGTTTCAGGCTCTCGCCGGGAGCAGTCGGTACCTTCAGGGTGGAATTAGACCTCTGTCTATCAGCGACAGGGATAAAGGAGTCTGCCTACATTTTTACAACTGTTTACACCGACTTTTCCCAGCTTTCCCAGTAAAACCTGAAACTGTACCGGAGGACCCCGAGGGTTTTACTGAGGTTTTGCCGAAATGCACCAGCCTTTATTGTTTCTGCTGAGATGTAACCCAAACAATAGGTTTCGTTTATTTTCCTGTGGGAGCCCGTGCTCTCCGGAATATTCTCTGGTATATATCCTCAGTTGTTTGGCGCAGGTTTTCGCAGTTTGAACTCCCAGAAGCGCTCACGCCCAATTACTTTTTCCTTTTTTTGGATTTGGGGGACATAAATGTGCTTAAAATGGTTTTTGCTGCTGAGGCTCCTCGCTGGACCGACGGAAAACTTGGACGCGATTTATTCCACCCCCTCGCTCCTACCGAAAATGTTCTTTTTTAAAAAGCGTAGAAGCGCAGAAATACATTTCCTCACTTTTCTGCTTCAGAGCCGCTGTGACGAACCGGCCCGGGGAGACGAAGGACACTTTCCCGAGGCCTGAACGTGATCCAGCTCCCTTTCGTTGTCCTACGGTCCTACTATTTTCCGACCGTCAGATCAGCTCTCTGGAAGCGGCCGAAAAGGCAGAGAGCCCTCTCCCTGAGAGCCAAGCGCAGAGGACTTTTAATATCCACCTCTCTGTGTAAGAGCAGGGTAAGATAATGCCCCCGTAATGGGATTTCTGATATTACCGGACTTTTCTTTGTTATTTTTGCCTGGCCTGTGTTTTGCAGTTGCGTAGCAGCAAAGAGGATTTACCTCGGAGCAACCTCTGCTCAGGTCGCGGTCCTCACCGCCTGCCAGGAGTAAATGTAGGGGAACCGCCGCAGTAAGTCCGAGAACTTCTGATTAATCTCGTAAGAGAGATGAATTTATAATTAACACATTTAACCTTGGATTCCGCTGATTCAAGGGGTTAATGGTAATAACTAAACAAACATATGATCACATGCGCACACATGCTGTAAAGTGGAAGGACGTCCATGGAATCTTTGTTTCGTTACATCTGTTTGTCTGCTTAACAGTGTCTTTCAGGTGAGATTTTGTTGCACAAAATATGATATGGTCTGACATCCGGTTTTAGGTATTAAAGTGTCTCTATGAGGGATAGCTGTGGAACAAGGTGGAAAAAGGACCATCCTACACCATAAGGGGTCCGGTGTTCATGCCAACCTACCCAGTATCGATCTCTGGCCACTTTGTGGTCCCCCTCGCAGGGGGTCCAAAATCGAAAACCACTCAGTTCTCAGTTTTGGTCACAATATGGTGAAATGAGCTCCCTCTGCCCCTCAGAGCTGCTGAATCTCACCCACATTCAAAAAGGGTCTCAAACCATCTCTTTCAGAGCCACTTCTCTCCTGATCTCTTGACAGCTCTATAAATGAGTCCAACACCATCTGCTATGATTATCTGTCACTGCTATAGATGCAACTGGTGGGATGAGAACTAGCAACATGGTGGTACCAGACACAGAAGCAAATTAGAGATGCAACCAACGTTATATGTTGTGCCATTTTACTTTTTTCTTTGAATTTCTTCATTGAGTTTAGTATCTCTGGACACTTCCCTGTCGGTCTTCAGGAGATCTGAGTCCACACTCAGTCAGAATGACTGCAGGGGAAATTCTTATTCGAAAAGCTCACACAACTGACATCCAATCCCATGGTGTGCAGCCGTTCCATCATGTTCAGCATCCAGCTAAATAGAATAGAAATGCAGCAAAGACTGGCAGGGGGCCTAATGGTTAAATAAAAGCATCAGCAGGATACCTGTTTGAGTCCCGCCCTATGAAGGCACTTATCCAGCCATTCGGGTGACTTTTCCCATATGAAAGTTATCAATCATTTTATTCCGTTTCTTTCAGTCTCTCATGCAGTGAAGAAGTGCCCCTCGACCCCTGCAGGCCCTGGTTTTGCATTCTCCTTCTAGACCTTCTTCTTTTCCTTTTGTTTCACCTTGCAAGATGGTGTGACCATGGTACCCACTTTTTTCCATCTGCCACTGTCTCAAGGAAGTGGTTGGTTTTGTGCAAAGCCATATTTTTAACTACTTCCTCATTTCTTATTCGTCCCATATATATAACTTTTACGTCATTCTGCAGCACCTCATTTCAAAAGTTGGTATCATCTTTTCTCATTGAACATCAGCCAGCCATACAAGAAGACTGACCAAACACAATATTTCAGTATTCTGTCCTCTTTCTATTAATATCCATAATTTTTCTTATTTTTTGGACTTATTTTTTTCTACGTTTAGCTTCCTGCATAAAGCTTGTGCAAAGAACAACAACAACAAGTCTGCAGAAATACGGGAACATTGTTTACCTAACCCAGAGCAAAAATAAATTATTTCTGAAGTGTTGTTGTTTTTTTTGTTCGCACGTGTGCCACAACAAAGCACGTTCTGTCTTGGACAATTTAATTTTTTACTGTTTTAATTACGGTAACATATTGCAGTCGTATTTCAGTCTCGTCCATCTTGCAGCACCATAACAAATCCCAGGTGTGGCTACACTTCTGAAGATCTGCTTTTGTCTGTTGTTGGGTATGGTAAACAACAGTAAAGTTCATCTTGCATGAATTTGCTGAGTTAATGTATTTAATTTCACTAATTCTTTGCTTTTAAATGCATTTTTATCCCAGTTCCAAGCTCATCCCAACCAGTCTGTTTCACCACAGTGGACTTAACATCGAGTCCTTCTCAAAATGACCAGGCAACGACCAGGATTATTGAGGATGAAGGGGAAACTTCTCCTCTTTCGAAGTTTTCCGACTGTTTTTCTTGGCGGGGCACGGTAACGGTCAAATGGCAGCACACCTTAATGCAAGTGACCCAATATCACAAGATTGCAAATATCCTCCTGCTGAGTTGGGATTCAAAGATGTTCTCAGTGGAACAGAAACATTTATACTCAACAAAACTGGTGGTGATCATGGCCAGTCTACTGTTTAACTGGAGTGAGCTGGAATTTCTGGTGTGTCGGATGTTTTTTTTCCACAGTCCATGTGTTTTAGGTGGATTTCAGGTGACTCTAGATTGCACTTAGAGCGTGTGTGGGTAAATGAGAGTGTGTGATTGTCTGTGATGCCTGGCATCCCATTCAGGGTGTACCTTGCCTCACACCCTATGCTCCCAGGATAGGCTCTGGACCGCTGTGACCCTGCATTGGAAAGTTGGAAAGTTGTGATCGACAATGGAAGAACAAGCAAAAGCTTCGGTTCCCATACTTAGGAAAGGTGTGTGCTCGTGCAACTGTAACACATCATGCTCCCAACAGGTGTGTTTCTCCGTGCTGTGACACAGACATGCTGTGGGCCTCACCGGTCTCCCGTGTGTAAATACATTACTCAGCAGTGTGAAAAGGGCGCCCCATAAAACATCCACGACGTCCACGTCGCACGTAACGAGCGGCTTATTTTTGTTGCCCCGCAGAGGGAAAACCTTCGTCGGCGACGTTGCGAAAACGTTAAATGCCCAGAGCGTTCCCTCAAGTCAAACTCAATCTGTAGCGCCACCGTGATCCTGGAGGACCCCCGAGCCCCGGGACCCCACAGCGAGGTATCCCTTACATCGGCTAGCTACCAAAGAAATGTTCTTTTAATTAGCTACATTCATCTTTTTTTGCATGTTTTGACAGAAATTCTTATATAAACACACAGCGCGGGGAGAGAGAGAGAGAGAGCTCAGTCGCACAAAACGCAGCCGTTTTTACGGTCTGACACAGCCTCTCGGAGCAAAAACAACCGTGACCGCGTCGTTTCGCCTTGCGGATTCTAACGTTTCCCTCCTTTGCCCACGGTGTCGAACGGGCGGCACCTGCGGCGGAGTCAAATTCGCGGATGCGCTGGAGCCGCCGATAATTCGGCAACAATTTTGCCGCTAATACCTGTGGGTTTTATTTGCCCAGCTGTGACATGTGCTAAGCAATCGGAGGCCGGAATAATTAAGGGCCTGATTGGAATTTACCTACATTCCAAAAGCGAAGAGCACTGAACTGCCTTTATTCGTACCAGATGGCAGGAGGAACCTTCTCATTACTGTCTCCCACATGGACCCTGCAAGTTTAAATAAAGTCCTTCACATATTGTTCTCATATGGGCTCTTTAGGGAGCATTTTCTTTGAAAAAGGGGCTTATAATGCGATACCTGCACTTTTGTTTTTAGCTCAGTTTCCCTTCTCCCATCGAGGCTGGAAGGGAACAACCAGGGTTGTTCCGTGGAGAAGAGCAGCTATTGTATTGGAAAGTAAATGAGGTGAAAGTAAATGAAGTAAATGACCCCTGTCCCTGGCTGACCTAGAGAGATAGAGCAGGGAACAGAAAAGACAGCGCCGTCACCTGACACGTGCACTCTGTCTTCTCGTCTTTTGTGTTGTTTTTATGTGCGGTTTGTCTTTGTTTGATTTGCTCATACAAGTTTTTGCACATTTTCATTTGTGGTGAATAAAGCCTATCTATCTATCTATCTATCTTTACCTGGAGTGGTAGGTGGCATTATTATTATTATTATTATTATTACTACTACTACTACTACTATATGGTTAATAGTTGGTTAGATGGTTAATAGTAATTATTTGCACAGTGTGATGTGCATTTTTAAGGACACCTCTTCATCCACGTCTTCACCTGTCAGCCCGTCTAAAGTGGACGACATACCATTTGAGTTTCGCACATTTCTCGCTATGTAATATTTCGCAGAGGCACGTGTTGCTTTTGCGGTCGTAGAACTCATCTCACCAGACCGTTGTGGATCGGGCTGTAGTCTCACCCGCAGCTGGGCATCACGTCCTTCTTTCAGCAGAGCCCTCCGGAGGCCCCTTCTGAGAGCCGTCGTGGAACCGGGATGGTGTGAATTTTATGGAACGCAAAATAACGCTCGGCGCTCCTCCACACCACACGGCTGCCAGATCTGTCCCCGGCCAAGCAAAGCGGGGAATGCACTGCTTGTTGGTTAAGGGGCTGAACTTGTGACCAGAACGGTGTGAGGTCATATCCCAGCTGGGGCGTGACCGTTGTAGCCTTTCACAATATTCTTTCCCTAAACCCTCCATCCAAATTCCAGACTGTAAAAAATCACTTTCTAAATATACATGTGGTAAGTAATAAAGTGCATCGGCCAAAAAATTAAGCCTATTACTAAACGCTACCAGACCGCGTTTGGTGTGAAGCCCAGTCTGGCGGAATGGTTAAGGAACTGGGCCTGTGACCATATTGCGTTGCAGGGTTGGTTCCTCCCACAGGTTATTAACCTTTACTTTTAATAATTAACCTTTATTTACATGAATCCTATATAGGTCCAAGGTGACTTGCAAGATAAGCAAATTTACAAATATTTACCTATTTATACAGCTGGGTAATTTTACTGTATCACTTTGGGGTAAGTACCTCGATCAAGAGTGCTACCCCGGCTGTGGGATTCGACCCAGCGATCTTGGGATTACAGTCCTAACCACTACGCCCTCTGCTGTTCCTACAGCTGTACTGTCTCTGCCTAACGAACAAAAAAATAACAAGACAGAAATAATGTCACAGGTGGACACGTCAGATGCGAATGCGGTCGCACGGGTCTGAAGCCCAGGATGATGAACATAAAAGAAGCCAGGAAGTACCACAAATTACCCCGAATGTTAAAGCACTGACTGTAATTGACTTTACTTGTGCCACACCGACTTCCCACTAGAGGAACACTGGGAAGTGGGCCGCGTTCGCTCACGCAAGTCCTCGAGGTAATCATCTGTAAGATAAACACGGGGCACTCGGCCGCGCCGTCCGGACACTTTGCTAATGGGGTTCGAGGATCGAGCAAAGAGCAGCGGTTTAACGGCTGAATTAAAGCAGATGGCACCGCTTGGTTTCCGCACACCCATCTGGAGCGTGAGCGGTCGCCTCCGGGCCAGCTGTTGGGGGGAAGGAGGGGACGGCCAAGCTGGGGCCCCCGCGGAGGGGTCAGCAGGTGGTCAAACTAGGCCTGGGTTCGAAACAGCGCCTGCGTTTCACTTCCGGCAGGACGGTGCTGTGAAGCGAACAAAACGCCAACAGAAAGTCAACCGGATTTCTGTAAACTGAAGACCGATGGATTTTGGATAAAAACTGTGTGATCGGACATAAATTGTGGACTCGTTAGGCGTCGCTGGGTTAAAAAGACGTGTCAGTGAGGTCTTGGCCCCAGCCAGCCGCCTGCTGCCCGGATGAAGCGTTTGCCTTGGGGAAAAATAAAATTCCTATGCAGGTCGTTCACCAGCAGGGGGCTCAGCGGTTAAGCGCCGACAAGGATGTTTCCGCTTAAAGAGAAAGCGGTTCTGCACTTGAGAGCGGCATCATACGCACCAGCTGACTCGTCCCCACGCACACGCGCGGGGCTGTCGGCCGTCTACGTTTGCGCTCGACAAATACGCACTGTGTGTTTAACTCCAGTCGCGTTCTGCTAAATAAAGGCACGAAAGTGAAACGGCCCCAGGCAGAGGAACCATTTGTCAAAATGTCGTCCGAGGAGCACGAAGACACCCTTTTTGTAATATTTTTAAATCATTTGCAGTTTCAATAATATCTCAGTAATAACTGTACACTACCATATTGCTCCTGTATGTCCATTCTTTCAAACCCAAATAAACCAAATTACCATTTATTGTACTCTTCTATTATTTATGTAAGGCTATCCTCCAAGCCACTTACGGTGATTTACCCCTATACCTCTGGGTGATTTTTACTGTATCAATTTAGGGTAAGTACCTTGATTACGGATGCCACAACAGGAAGTGGGACACGAACCCAGGTCCTTAGTGTGACAGACAGCAGCTGTAACCATGATGCTACCTGGAAATCAAGGCCGCATCTAACTGTATATTCACAGGTCAAATGATACCAGGAGACACCATCTGGCGTGTCACAGGCTACTTTTGTCCTTCTTAAGCAGAGAAAGGCTGGAAAGCGTAAAGATGACGAGGTCGCCGTGGTTACCGAACGTGTTGGGGGGTTGCAGGAGAGATACGAACTGATCGGGATAAATAAGTGAACGTGATGGAAGGACTAGGTGCAGCATCTCGGCCACAGGCTGAGGGAGAGACTGTCATAGCTGAGGAACGTGTGTAAGGCAGAGGTGTACGGGTAAAGGGGCAGGGAGGTGGGGGGGGGGGTCCACGACTACACCCGTCCACAGCATCCGGGCTGGTTGTCCCTTGTTTCCGATCATGGAGGGTGGGAGTGCGTTTGGTGTTCTGGATCCCTGAGTGTCACTGTTGGGTCGGGACCCTCAGAACCTGGTGCTTCCTTCCCCCATCAAAGGGCTGCCAGTGTCTGGGCCCATGCGCCCCCCCCAGCCTTGCGTGATGTGTCGACACAGAGTATGTAAGGAGCGCACCTCCCCAGATCCTATTCCCCCAGCAGTGGTCTCCTTGTGCCGCTGTCCTTCCATTGCCTCCCCCTACCTGGGGGAATGGGCCACTTGGGCGGGGGAGGGGGCAGCTGCCTTTGGCTGCTTTTTATCCCATTCTCATTGTGCGTGTGTGTGTGTGTGTGTGTGTGTGTGTGTGTGTGTGTGTGTGTGTTTTTTGTATGGATGGGGGGGTGAGGAGTCTCACATTACATATGCATTGAATAATGTTGCTTTGATGATATGTTAACCTGTTGACTGATATGAATATTGAATTATTCATTGTATATGGGAGGCTAACCTTGGGGGGGGGGGGGGGGGGGGGGGGTCCTATGATCAGTTACACAAATGCCCATTTGGTGCTCTTCACATGATAGCTGGGGGGTCGGCCGGCGGGGTTGCTGCTCTTCTCGCTGAACGTCATGCAATTTGCCCGATTTCCCCAATATCCTCTTCCTGAAGCTCACATTTTCGGAACATGTCAAATGTCCCGTGTGCCTTTTAGGTTGGCGGCTGACATTCTGAGCAGCAGGCGGCATAGCGCTTAGAGCAGTCGAATGACCTAGGTTCGTATCCCCCCTCCCGATGTAGTGTCTTTGATCAAGGTACCGAGCCATAATTGATACGGTAAAAATTACCCTGCTGTGTAACTGGGTAAATTAGTGTAAGTAGCTTAATACTGTGAGTCACTTTGTGTGAAGGACTTCCACGTCCTTCTTGGGATTTGTGTCTAGCTCCTTGGCTCATCCATAAATGGGCACCACAAGGAGTGATCTGGGGTGGCTCTCCTCCCAGCTCAACCTTCTGGTCTAAACCGTGTCTCCCACCGATGGGCGCGGAACTCGTGGGTCCCCCGGGGGCCCTCGACATGGCCGTTTCGCCGCCCCCCGGCCGGACGGAGGGCCACGCACCGGCTCGTTCGCAGCCCACCTTCTGAACTGCAGCCCTCCTGCCCGGAGAGCGAGGGTCGGCCAGGGAGGTTCACTAAAGCCGTCAGCTGCCCCCATGACGTTAACCGGCAGCCCACGGCAGCAGCCGCGCTTCTCCACGAGTGACTCGAACCTGCAGTAATTGCTACGGCTAGCAGCAATAAAAATGTCCCTTCGGCGCAGCCGTTCTGCCCCGTCAGCGATGCCGTGTTTACGTTCGACGTAAAGGACTCGGTTCGGCTTTCGGGGAATGAGAACCACCGCAGGGAGCTGTTCGATAGTCCAAAGACGGGAGAGCAGCTCCATAGAAAGGGATCTGAGAAGAAACGCTAAAGACCTTCATCAGCATAAAGCGACGTTTTACTCACAGTATAAAAAAATACTGCGTTCCGCTCAAGAGTCAGACGAAAATACAGTACGATATTTGAGGGATAACTTGAGTGAAACATGGAAACTTAATCACGCATTGTTGTTTATGGATTTACTTCCCCAGGGTCTGTGAGCAGCCCTGCTGACCACTGCACCCCATAGTACCCCACTGTACCCTACTGTACCCTGCTGTACCCCACTGTACCCCACTGAACCCCACCGTACCCACCTGTACACCTCCGTTCTTCTCCCAGAAGACACTTAAATAAACAATTTCCTTTTATATTTTATTGCACTGGTAAAGCTTTTTTGAATGACATGCATAGTTGTAGCAGCAAACATTCGCAGATATACAGTATATGAAATAAACTTCCTTGCCGTTCTGTGTTGAGAGTTTAAGTCCAGATTATATTTTATGTTTAACTTTTTTCTCATACTGTAGATTAAAAATCCAGAAATTTGTTAAAGATTCATAATTTTATAGGCGCTGACTTTGATTTAAAGGTTTTCTGCGGTGGGGGGGGTTGGAAAGCTATTTGCTGATATGTCATTTGCACAATGATCAAGTGTGTGTTCAGTGTTATGTGTGTGTTGCTGGGACTATTTGCGTAAAAGGGGAAACTGGAATGACACTTAGAACTTAATAAAGTGTTACATTTCCCACACAAGTGATCTGCTCCTTCATCTCAGAGGATATGAATGAATGAATGAATGAATGAAACATTATTAACCACAGTGGGAAATCCTTCTTTGCTGCAGCACCATACAACGTACAACAGAAACAGAGACATACGCACAAACTTGCATACATTGAAGAAACAGAAATAAATAAGTTTGGTAACTATATTAATAACGCAGCACGTCGACACGTGCAAAGCTGGGTAAAAACAGAGCCGTTGTGTTTTCCACCCTCTGCTCTGCTTTTGATCCCAGAGGCCATGATGCTTTTCCAACCCGGACCGGAGCGCTTTGCACATGTCACGTCTGCTCGACTCCGACCCTTCGCGGGAAACTGGATACACCTGTCTGGGAGCGAACACTTTAAAGAGTCGAGGATCCGCCTTTGCTAAGTGGGAGAACTGCGCCGCACCGCACCTTCGCTTCAATTAACAGTTTTCGTCCCAGAAGAGCGCACGACCCTGGGGTCACCGTGCGCCGAGACCCCACCGCTGAAACGGCGAAGGAGCATTCCGCGCGACTTGGCTCCGCCCCCACCTCTTAGCATTACTTTACCACTTTTACATTTATTTTTCTTTTCAAATATCTGCAAGCCATCTTTTTGGTCATTCGAGCCAACGCTGCGGGGTAAAGTTTCAGAAGAACACTTGCGCTCGGGAGAAGGAGCGTTTCGTGTGTTTTCTGCGCTCTGTCATGCGCTTGATAAATGGCCTAAAGGTATTTTTCATGAAAACAAATGATTTTTCCTGTTTACCGGGGATCAGCGTCTGAGAAAAGGCAGATCCTCACAAATACATTTTTTGGGGTCAGAATTCCTCAGTTTTGCTGTTTACGGAAGAAAACTGAGCACTTTTCCGCGGGGTTTGTCTCCAGGCCCCGGGGTCTAGAACAGACACCGTCAAGTGCTCACGGCAGCGTGAACCACAACGCACCTCACTTTCGCTCTGTGTCCCAAAAAAACTTCAATAAAACACGAAAAAGAAAAGATCTGAGCCATCTTTTAGAAATTAAGCTCGTAACTTGTGCCAAAATGGAATATGGAGAGAAAACTGAATTAAAAGCAACGGCTCGAAAGTTTTCGTGTAACCAAGCTGGACGTTATTAGGACTTTCACATCCTGATGTTTTTGAGTAGGGTTCCAAGCACTCTTAAATAGCAAGAAATTGTTGAAAACACATCAAAATACAACAAACACCCGAAAATCAAACTGCTTTTCTACATCACAATCACACAAAAACTTAAATCCATAACCACGGAACAAACATTAGACTCCGGCTTATAGGGTTAAGCTACTTACGATTGTTCAGCCATTCACACATCAGGGTAATTTTTACTGCACCGGTTCAGGGTAAGTACTTTGCTCAATCTTATGGCACGGGAGGTGGGAGTCAAACCCGGGTCCGTCGGGAAGCGGCGACACTACAGCGCTACGTGACCTATTGCTATTTTTGTGTAGGTCATTAGAATCAATTAAAAATATTAATATGAAACATTTCAGAATCTGGATGAGTGCTCAGATCACGCTGTTCGGCCAAGAAATCATCCCAGTCCGAATGCAGAATCACACGTTTAAGTTGGGCTAAAAAGTTTCGCCTTTTCCTTTTTCCCTCCTTTTTCGTTACCTGGATCCTAGAAGACAGGACAGCGGTGGTGGTTGAGGCGGGGGGTGGGGGGGGGTGGATGAAAAGGGGCCGCGGACTGAAACGAAAGTAAAGGGGCCGGAGCACGAGGGGGGCGTTATTGAGTCGAGTGCTGAGTGATCTCCACCGGCGCTCCCCGCCACCCAGGTCACAGCGAGAACACCCAGACAGGAATTCCAGGCCGCCTTATCAGCGGCCCATCAGCAGGGAGCCCGACGCAGGGGAGCGGCCATTGTGCCGCCCGGGATTAGCGGGAGGAAGCTCGCCGCTCGGGCTCAGGGGGGAAGCGCTTCATTAGTGTTACCAGCAATCGCCGGAGGTATCCGTCAAACGCGGCAAAGGCGGCCGCCGGGGGTCGGCGGGCGGCCGGGCGAGTCGTTTTTTGGGGGAGGGGGCAAAAGTGAAATTGTCACAAAGATAACAAGAGTGCCCCCCCGCCGGAATCACTTTAGGCTCTCGATCTTCTTCCGCCGCCCCAGCTGGCGCGCCAAAGTTTTCGGAGGAACAGCCTCCACGATCGGCGTCGCTAATGCTTCATTAGATCTCTGTAACACGGCCCTTAACGGCGCTAATCCGCTCTCCCTGAGTCCGGGTGCGAGGCCAGGCTCCTCCGGGCCCGTGTTAAAGGTTAAACCCGCGCGGTTACCGTTCCGTTGACGCGGCCCACGTTGACGGCTAGGAGCCGTTAGCCCGCGTCTCTCGCTCCCGGAACCCGAGCGCAGACTTTGCCAGATGGCAACAAACAAGTGTTTGTTAAGCCGTTGTTCTTTTCACCATTTAATTGTCCCCCTTCCTGCATTCCTGAGATAGCGCTCCCCCTTTAGAGATTAGGCCTTAAAATCACTCGCAGAGAAAAAAAGCTAAGAGCACGTAGCAGAGATTTTCCAGAATCTTCTGTGCGTACCTACATTTACGTGGATGATGCTTTTCTCCAAAGCAACTTGCAATGTTAAGTTTACAATTATTTACCCATTTATACAGCTGGGTAATTTTACCCAAGCAATTTAGGGTACGTACCTTGCTCAAGGGTACTACAGCCAGAGGTGGGGAACAAACCTTTTGGTGGGGCTCCTGACTTTTGGGTCCAAAGGCAGCAGCTCTAACCGCTATGTTACCGACTGTCCCGGAGTAATTTTTGGATACAGATTTTGCTCAAGAAAACTACAGCTGGAGGAGGGATTTGTACATAACAGCGGTAGCTCTAATCACTCTTCCAGCAGCTTCCCCATCCCTCAGCATCATAAATTTGCAGTTCAGGGTAGGTTCCTCAGTCAATTGTACTACCACAGGAAGCGGGATTTGAACCCAGAGCTCTAACCACTACACCACCCGTTGTCCTTGGTGCGTGTTTCAAATGAGCGACTAAAGGATGTGAAAGCCAGTAGGAAGCAAGGTGTAAAGGCGCAGAGGGATACAGATTACAGGAGTTTCACACTGCAACATGTCCCACAAGTCAGAAGTTTCCACCTCATTTGGATTATGAGTTTTTATTTTGCAATGTGGAAGGCGGAGCACCCTTTCTTCAGTAACCAATGTAATACATCCCTGGAAATTCATTAATTAAGCACAAATTCATTCATCGAAATGGCAGATAAGCATTTTTAGACACATGGCATCTAGCTTGTTCCAGGCAAGAGCAAAAACCCAAACACAATAAGAAATAGTATTCCTGTCTCACCATTGTCAAAATGCCCAACAACCACAATTATCGTCTTTGTACTGTACGTATGGAGAAGGGAAATGGAGGAATATTAGACCAAAAACCTTAGAAAACAGAAAATGACTGGACTCGTCATAAATTATCCTAAAGAAACAATCAGTTTAACTAATTAGTTAAAGGAAACCAAGAGCCAAGAAGGTGAGTAGCGTAGCGAATGATTCAGATTCGTTCTACATTTAACAGTAAAAATTCAGAATACAGAGAGCACACGCAGCCACCTGGAGCAATTGTATGAACTAATAGAACCTTCATTCCCACAACGCTCAGCGCCAGTGACAAGTAAACACTGAATCGTTAGGTGCCAATAGGAAAGAGGGCTCCGACCAAAAAATTTGCCAAAATTTGCCTCGTACAAGAACGGAAACGTTTCTGCGTGCAAAGATCTTGATCGTAAATGAGAATTAAAGGTAGAAATTTGGCGGGATCGAAAATTTGAACGCTCGCAAACCAGGAAATGGCTCGTACAGTTATGACACGAGGGACCGACTTTTGTGTTCCCTCCTGTCTGCCTTGGGCTGGACGCACTGCTGCAACGGGCCCCTGCCCCCGCCAAAGAAAGTGCGTGTGTCCAACACACAGCAGATCCCATTGTTTTCACGTGCTGTCCGGTCGGGGGCCAGAGGGGGAGAGAGGTTTCTTCCCAGGACGGCTGCGGTGCCCTCCTCCTTGGCCTGGACACCCTGCCCTGCACCTTTGACCTCGTTCACCTGGTCGTCACCTGCCCGGTTCCTCCACCCGACTGCGGCCGAGGTCCAGCTCCTCCCGCAGTCCTTCCCGTGGACGTGTCTCAGCGGACCGCATCTTCCCATTTCCACTCAGTCATCGCAAGTCGTTCATACACGAAAGAGTAGCACACACTCTACCGCTTACTGCAGACATGTAGTAAATCACAAAATCTACCATGTTTGCAGTAAACACTGTTTAAATTGCTTTAGCCTAGTCTGCAATCGTTAATGATTGTCATGATCGTTACGTACGGGGGGGCGTAAGGCAGCAGGTGGTGTAGTGGTTCGAGTCACCGCCTGCGGAGGTGACAGGTTCGAGTCCCACCTCCAGCTTTCTCAAGGAACTCGCTCTGGATTGATATAGTAAAAGTTACACAGATGTATAAATAGGTAATCGGTGGAATGACTTAGAGTTCTTTGGAGAAAAGTGCCAAGAAAATTAATTATTGGGGTTGTGGTAGATTCTCCAAGGAGTCGTTTGGTTTGTTTTCTTTAAACTTCTCGCCCTGAGTTACGTCCCCCAACTCCAGCTCATCTCATTTTCTCAACATGCTCCGGAGGCCGACCATCCCGCCCGCCGCGGTAATGGACAACGTGTCTGTTTACAGCGTACAAATATTATCCGGCCCTCGACAGGAAGGCATCAGCAGGATCCGACCGTCCCTGCGTTCGTCTCGATTAATTCGCCGTATTTCTCCAAGTCAGCAGACTTACGAAACGCACCAGAGTGCTTCATTTTGCGAGAAAATAGGGCGCTTTCGCCACGGGGCGCCCGGATAATGCAGCTGTAAAACCTTTCTTTACGGCCAGCTTTAAAAGACCCTGTTCCGTAAAGGCGGCAGACGGAGGTGTGCGGAGAACCGAGCTGGAAACGGCACAAATATTCCGCATTCCTGTCCCTGTCCTGAGCGCGGCACTTCAAAGGCGCAAACGTGTCCTTAAAGCCGAGATCATCTTATCGCCTGAGAGAGCTCCTTGTTTACCCCTTTCACTGCTGACCAGAGTCCAGCAAAGGTGAAATTCCCCCTGCTTTCCCCAAGCGGGACCAGGAGGAAGGCGCTCTGGCATCCCAGCTGATGTTTCACATGTTATTTGTTTAGCTGGCTCTCTTATCAACCTCTTATCAGGACCAGTGAGGAGCTTTTTTTTTTTCTCCTCAATTTAACTTTGTGATGGTGGACAGCAGCCTAGCGCCTGCGTTGGCCTTTGGTACTCCAGCATTGCGAATTGGGCTCCAGACCTTTTTTTTTTTTTATTTCTCAACATATTCTTTCAGCACAAATAACTGCAGATTGTTCCTCCAGATAGAAAGGAAAGATCCACATGGTCGGGCGTAAGGCTCCTCTACAGAGTGGCGGACGAAATGATTTAACGTATTGGAGTAAATATGTTCTAGAATATAAGCGAAAACAAGAAAAAAGTTTTGGATTTAGTAGTGCAGTTGTACAATAATCCATGAACTTGATGTATGTTTTACTGTGTTTGGTAGCAGCCGAGGTTTTTCTTATGTCTTGTGGTGGAGCGAAGACTTGTAAAGATGTTGTGTGACACAGAGCCCAGAGTCTTGTACTGAAGGCAGATCATGCAGAGATGAATGAATGAATGAATGAATGAATGAATGAATGAGAACTTTATTAACCCCTAAAGAAACTGTGCAAACTTACAGCAGCATCCACAGAACAGCGTGGTGACCGAACAAAAAAAACATCAACACAACAACAGAAACGGAAACTGGACAAAGGCTGGACAGACGATGAAGCAAAGAAGCACATTTAGACAACTGTTTTACAAAAGGAATAAAGGTGTTTATACTGTAAACTGCTTTTACGAGGAGGAAGTGCTGCTACCTGGATGTCGGCTGCGGTTTGATCCGCCCGGGGCGGGCCGTCTGGATGCGGGCGTCTGATGCTGAAAGACTCCAAGTGCAATAAGAGGCTCCAAGGCGAACCGCCGATGACGCATCCAGGTGCGTCATGAAGTGCGTGTGTTTCGACGCCGTGATCTCACTCCTGCTCCGTGTGCGATGTGAAGACGGCCCAGGAGGGGAGGACCTGCCCTTCCGCAGCTGAGAAATCAGGACCCGAACCAGTTAAAAAAGCAAAAGCCAGAGGTTGACGATCAGTGTTTCTGACTGGGCAACCGATTTGGCCCTGAGTTCACCTTTAATCCCCAACAGGGCGGTCCAGGGAAGGGGTCACTGAGTGGTACGGGGGGATGATGGGGAGGGGGGGGGGTTTACCCTTATGACCGAACAGCTTCCGCCAAATCCTGCACAACACGCTCTCACCGATTGGACCTCCTTCCCGAACACAGTGCTCACATGTACACTTTCACCTCGGGCCAAACTGCAATCTGCAGAAAATAAAAACTTGGTCAAAGATTTTCTGTTTAAAAACGTGAGAAAGCGAAATGGAAACGGGCAGAAATATTGTTTTATTTTTTCCCCAATATGAAAACATCTTGAAATATTTTATCAGAATAATCACTGGATTTCTTTACTCAGTTGCTACACAGATTCCACCGAAGCATTTTTATGTGTCAGTGCAATGGAATTATTTATCGCTGCCGTTTACGTCCAGATTTTTGTCAAGGTAAGTAGTAATGGAAACAGTCTTTAGTGCTGGTTGTAACACTTGTAACAGCGGTAATAACGGTATTAGTGGTATTAGTAACAGCAGCTCACAGCGTTTTCTCAACAGGGAACCCTCCCCCAAACACAATCCCCTTTACATGGAAATATTCGAACTTTGGGGGCCAATTAGCAAGTGGCAAATACCTCTTTATCTCACATAGCATGTGATTAACAGACACCAGAGGTTGACACAGTGGCACGGTGACACAGCGACTAGCGCTGGTGTCTCAGGGTGCCTGGGTTGTGCAAGAGGACTTGGGTTCGATCCCCACTCGGTCTGTGTGGAGATTGCATGTTCTACCGTGTCCGTGTGGGTTTCCTCCGGGTGCTCTGGTTTCCTCCCACAGTCCAAAGACATGCTGTTCAGGTTCCCCCCATAGTGTGTGAGTGACAGAGAGTGTGTGTGTGTTCCACTGATGTATGGATGAGTGACCCAGTGTAAGTAGTGTATCAAGCAGTGTAAGTCACTTTGGTGGATAAGGTGTGTGGGCTGATAACACTACACAGAGTTCATTGGAAGTTGACTTGGAGAAAAGTGTCTGATAAAGAAATAAATGTAAATATCCAGCAGAGAACACAACATCTCTGCTGGCTGTCAGGGAGGAAGGCGCTCACCATGCTGGCAGGAAGACCTCAGACCTTGGCCACCGGGCGGCTTTCTGATAGAACCCATACATCAGCGGGAAGGTGAGGCAGCAACCATCTGGGATGGAATCAGGCTATTCATCGCACTGAATCTGACTTGTGTAACGCGGCCCGGGAACGAGTCGTGCTCCGGGTTTCACTTCGCTCCTCTCTGTTTATCTCAGTGCCGTTTTTCCATGAACAAGGGTGCGAGTGTGACCGTCACGTCCTTTCCGCATACGCAGGTGCTGTTGACGGCCTTCACGGCCGCTGGCCAAGGTTTCCCCGGGATTAATAAGTTTGAGTGAGTCGAACCCAAAGCCAGCCCTCTCTCTCTGAGCGACTGTAAATTACAGAAAAGCAGAGCTCGTGCAACCTGGTATTTCACAATGGAACAGAGCGTATTTTAACAGCTGCTTTGAAAAAAAAAAAACGGAGGCGTCCGGCTAATGCAGATTGTTATGTTAATATAACGCAAATCCGGAAATTTGAACAAAAAAACAGGGCCAGCGCTGCCCCTTCAAGTGGGCTCTGAGCCACAGGCAGGACTTTCATGTGAGAATCCTGTTTATGCTGGGGCTTAGCGCCCGCATTAGTGTCCGCTGAGCGTTTGGTCCTCGTCCCGCGGTACACGGGTCCTGCGCGTTTCCAGGCATCTGCCGTGTCGCCCGTTAACCAGGTCCTAGATTCAACAAAGCCGAAGAGTGGAAGCGCTGCGGGCGGAATCCCTTCACCAGCCGCCAGCCAGGGGACGGCCTGTCCCTCACCTGTGCTTGCGTTCGGAGCCGAGAACAAATGCTGCCCTCTACAGGCCGTTTCACTCGGCCGATTCGGAGCCCTCGTCCCTCCTCTGCACCACGCTCTCCCTCGGTGCTCACGTTCTCTACAGGACGGTCAGAAGCTTCCTTCAATGATGGCAGCAGCCATCCCTTGCACAACCACAGCGCTGTCTCTTTAAACACTGCGCCCCCTGCTGGTCTCTTTGAGACTGGAAAATCAGCCAGGGACACATGGTGTGGAGAAGACAGACCTACATCAAGACTTTTTCTGCCCATTTGAAACATAGATATTGAAATTCTTTCTTGTGCTGCTCTTCTATTTATGCGTCATACTGGAAGAGAAGAGAAATAGCTCAGTGGTGTAATATACTGAACACTATACACTGCAGTACCATAGTTCTGCTGATGAGCAGTAGTGTGAGATTGTTTGGTGCACATAATGTAGTAAAATAATTATTCATCATTTTTTATATGGCTCCTCTGTCCAAAGAAACTTGAAACGTTTGCATACAAACCTACTTACAATTATTCAGCTGCTTTGTACAGCTGGGTCATTTTTGCTCGGTCACTTTAGGGAAAGTACTTTGATCAAGGGTACAACGGGATGAACCCAGATCCTTTGACTGCAATGTGATGCTCTGACCTCTACAGAATGTTTTGTAGCTCGTGCAGAGAAGGAGGTGAAATGTGACGTGTTGTATGTATAATAGGTGAATCTGGTTTTTCTGCGATGTCACACGACTCGTAGTCATTTTTAAGACCATATTTTAGGAGGATCAGTGTAACATCTGGTCAAGTCTGACAGTGTTTTAGGAGCTCCATTGCTTTGGGGAACCGTTTCCAGCTGAGGTGTGAGAACTTTCCAGGCCGGTGACCCGCGGACGCCCTCAGGAAGGATCCCGAACGCTCTCGAGCCACACGGCTGGGACCCGCTACACGGCTGAGCTCTGCAGGATCCTTCACTCATGTGACAAATCAATCTGCACTCAGACTTGCACTCTGAACATACGCATCTGAACACACCGTCAGCTTCCGTTCATGTCCCCAGGCGTGCCAGCAAACAGAGTAAATCCTGGCTCTGGCTCAAACCAGTTATAGCTCTCATCCATAAGGAAAGTTAACATTAAAGTAAAAGTGGAGAAAGAGGACAAAAAAGGGCCGGAGCCAAATTCCCCGATTCTCTAATGTACCCCTGGAGGAGGCCTGAGCCGGAGCCAGAAATACGTGTTGAAAAGAAGGTGGACCGAGGAATAGAATGACACGTGCGGCACATAAAACAGCCGTCGTGGTGGGCCAGACCCTGGCCGTTTGTGAGACGGAGAAGGTTACGGTTCCCAGGTGCTGCCACTTGCTCTGTGGACATCCTGAGGTGTCACAGTAGTGTTCGACTCTGGTGGTCCGGCAGCACAATTCCCCCAACGAAAGAGAGAGTCCGAAACTCGTCGAGAAGACGTCAGCGATTAGCGAGTACCGGCGGCCGCCCTAATAGCATCTGGGAGCGATCATCTGACCCCGCCCACAATCTGGGGAGCACAGACTCCCTTTCCCGAGCAGCAGGCTTGCTGGCAGAGCCGCGACAGTCGTTCTCTAATGGGAGATGGGCGTGGACTGCGGCCGGTGGGTGTCCAAGCTGCGAGACCACCAGAGGAGTCAGCAGCCCTGTTCCTCCTCGTATGTTTACCCATTGTACTCATAATTGCATGTTTAGAGTTCATCCATTTATACAGCTGGATAATCTTAGTGAGGTAATGTGGGTGCCTTGCTGAAAAGAGGTGACTGTAGCTTTAAATCCACGGTACGTTGGGCCCAAGTCCATGTCTTTATCACAACACCACTGTCATCAAGTGTTGTGTACTTTCTTACGTGTCTCCAATGTGAATATTAAATGTGAAGTTTGTACGCTAAGCAACTTACTCCAATTTACCCATTAATACTGCAGGGTAATTTTTTTACCGTATCAAGGTAAGCACCTACATCAAGATTACTGCAGCAGGAAGAGTGGGGATTTGAACCTGAGTCCCTTCAGTTTTAAGGTAAGTCAAGCCACTACAGCAACCCCCCCCCCCCGGACTACCTGCTTTCATGAAAGTAAACTGGTTGAAGAGACTCAGATGGACTACAGTTCCCTTCCTGGGGTTTAATTCTGTAATCTGTTCTGCCATGTTTTGCATCTGGCAGCATGTGTTGCCAACCATGATCAGAAGACCAACCAGGTGGTGGATTCAACCGCATTGATGATAGACACACCCCTGAGGGTACAGGTGGAACAGAGAACTTTCTGGAAGAACTCTATATCTCAAATGATGCGAGTGAGCTTGTCGTACTTTGGAGACGTCATGAAGTAGCTTTGCGCTCCTCTTGAACACATCACACAGCTGACTGAGAACAAGCAATTTGCACCATTTGAAAGAGTTGCACAAAAACCCAGAGGATTGTGAGACATCCCTACGGGGCTGGATATGTGGCAAAGACTGAATAACTATCTTATTGGTTATCTATAACAGAAGATAAGAGATCAGAAGAATTCAGAAGGTCAATAATCCCATAGTGTTGTCAATTTTTATAAAAACAGTATCACCAGCACTGCTACCCAAAGATGGCACCCTACAGTCAATACCTTCTGGAACATTATCAGCTTCATCATTTTGAAGCTTCTTTATTCTTGTTTTCATGCAATGCGAAAGAATGTTGGAGATTCATTGAGCTCCCTGCCAGTCTCGCACCCTTGGTTGACCACCTGTGCTGGTGACCCCAACCATCCCACCTCACCGAACTCAGGTGACCCTCTGAAGTACAACCAAACACATGCCAAAGATCCTCAGCTATGGTCCTTCAGGGTCTTTGGGCATTCACTTGATCTGAGCTCTTAATTGTGAGATTAAGCCAATTGTTGCTTTAAAAGGGGGGCTTACTTCTCCACCACCCTGGTGGGGAACGCAATGACTGCTGAGAAGAGCCCTACCGAATAGAGCTGCCTCAGCTCGAGAGGCAGGGAGATAATGATGACAAGGAGAGCTACCTCAAGGGGTCAAGGTTGGTAGGGCCAAACGATGGTATGTTTGATTCTGCACTCATTTAAACAGAAAAACATTGCAAATTTCCTCAACACGGGAGACCTCAGGAATACAGAACTTGCACAGAACAGTAATCCCACCTTTGTGTTTCCACAGAGCTACTCCAGCAATTTTTGTTTTGTTTACACTCAACTCAGTGGACGGAAAACGGCTGCGGAGTTCGACTGCGGTTCTGCCATCGCTTTCTGGATAGTGCATCCCATGGCGGGCTGCGGTTGTGACACCAGCGGGGGTTTTGGGTGCACAGGCCATCCATGTTTCTATCCTTCTCCCTCCCAGCTGATACACAGGTAACTCATGTACTGCACTCTAGTCAGTTATTCATGGATTCTTGGATGTGGAACTTGGGGCCGAAGAATGATCCCGTGTAAAAGAAAAGTCAATTTCCATCTTATAGATTTATGGCTGTGCAGGTGGCAGCCAGCACTTTTATTATCGGAGCTCTGACTCCGTTACACTGCAGCGTAGTCGAGCGCCAGCGGGGAGGGAATCTGTGAAAGTTTCCATTTCCTTTTACACCCCGATTTACAGCGGACACAATCCCGTGGCCTCAAGTCGCACCCCAAATCCCTCCCCCCTGCCAGCTAACAAAAACACCTGTACAAGGACTGGGTCCTGCAGAGCTGCGTTTCCATGGTGATGCTTCACGCCAGCACATGGCGGAAGAAAGAGACGGGCCCGGGGGTGCAGGAGTGAGAGCGAGAGGGGCCACCGGATGGAAAGACGTCCCTGGTGCCATTTATCTTGGCCTGGCACCAACAGTGGACCGCTGTGTATGTTTGGTTGTTCCCTATGGCTTTACAGCAGCCCCTGAACCCCTTCATGTGGTGGACCGTCCTGAGTGTTCATCAGCAATCCTGAAACCGTGAAACCGCACTGCTGACATTTTCCACAGCAGGGGGTGGAAAGCACATCTTCCCAAACCGCAGAGTCACCTGGGGCTCGGGAGGGGGCCGCGTCCAAGGCTGAATCCGGGGCCCCTCCCTCTTTAATGTGTTCTGACAGCTTTGTCCCCGGAAAACTCCCATATTTCGACGTCCAGCCTCTTTCGTTGAGAGATGATAATTTTTGGAACGTCAATGTAAAAAGCATGCCTGTGCACTTAGGGATGTTTAAAAATAAACAAGTAATTTGTATTACCCTGGTAAATTTACATTTGTCCAGTTCTTAATCTAAGGCAACTTGCCATGTAAGGTTTGTATAGTAATTTAGCCATTTATCAAGCTGGGTAATTTGCATTGAATCAGTTTAGGGTAAATCTCCTGATTGTGTCACAACAGCAAGAATGACTATGTGAACTTAAAACCAGTCATAAGCTGACAGGTGTTGTATGTCTGCTCCTGCCAGGAAGACCGTCACACCACCGCTGCAGTGGGTTTGATCCTGGAGAGATGTCAGCACAAGGTGGTGTGAACCAGGAAAAGGTGTCCAGACCCCAGAGGGAAGTGTGATCAAGCACAGCACATCCTCGCCTAGGGATTTCAGAGAACCTCTCCTGCTTCCTGAACCTTTATCATGATAAGAGCAGCTGGGACCATAAGACTCGGGGGTTTTACAACCGGTCGCACGTCAATAAATGTCAATATCGGCGCGGCTCACGCACTTCCCGTGCCCACACAGAGTGGGTTTATGGACTTTAGAGCTGGTTGTTATCTGCACTGTAACGGTTTCCCGTAGCCTGGTGAGCAATTAGGAACTCGCACATCCTCATAGCGGCACAGCCCTGGAGGTCCGCAGCTCTCGCACCCTGGACTTTGGCCAACAGGAATTTAGTGGAATATTATTTTCACATTTCTCTGACCCCTTTAACCAAAGTTTGTACGTGATGCTACTTGCTTCATGCTACTGATTGACCTATTTATGCAGCTGGGCCATTTTACTGTATCAGTTTAGGGTAAGTACCTTGATCAAGGGTACCACAGTTGGTGGGGGGATTTGAATCCAGGCCCTTCAATAACAAGATGACACCTAGCCACTGCGCCACCTGCTGCCCTTAGAAGAAAGTCGCCAAATAACACAGAAAATGGGAGGGTGTTTTGCTGTCCTTCATTCTGCAGTGTGGTTGATGTACCTGATTACCGTGGTTGCGGTTATGGTATGCTAATTATTTTTTGGCTAGGGGGAACTGCCTGCTTTCCTCCAACCACGGAAACATTCTGCCCTCCCACAGCTGGTGGAACTGCGACAACTGATTTGTGTTTTCGTTTGGACTCCCCTGCCCTTGTGATGGAGCTGATGTGAGATGGGTGTGTGTGTGTGTGTGTGTGTGTGTGTGTGTGTGTGTGTGTGTGTGGGGGGGGGGGGGGGCGTCAGTCTAACTAGTCGATCTCCAAGCCTCCGTGATGCCGGACTCTTGCAGCGACCTGGCGGGGTCCACCCTGCCCGGCCCTCGGCGTCATTGCTTGGGAACTGAGGGAGTTTTGACAGCTGTGTGCAGATTGCTGCACCGGGGGCCTGGAGGCTCCAGAAAGGGGTGGCGTCTTTGTGTGTGTGTGTGTGTGTGTGTGTGTGTGTGTGTGTGTGTGTGTGTGCATGTGTGTGTGGTAAACCTTGCAAATTTATATCTATCAGCAGAAGTGAAGATCCCCAATATTTGATGCAGTATATGCTTATTAAGATGATTTGTATTGTGAGTCTTTCATATTTATATTCATTATATTAGATATATTATACTTTACTGTGTTAATGTTATGAAAAAGTGTTATGAAAAGGCAGGTCTTCCACCACCATGTACACCATCAATGAATCCCTGCAAAGTGTGTTCTAGTGTGTGTTCTAGTAGCCCCTTTCAGTGGTGTTTTGGCAAACTTATGATAACCAGTCCACCTTAAACATCTCCTTGGAGTGTGAGAGGAAACCAGAGCACCTGGAGGAAACCCACATAATCACAAGGAGAACATTTGATCTCCAGACAGGCTGGGCTGGATTTGGATCAGCATCCAAGCCCATAGCCCACCGTGCAAGGCTTCTTGATACAAAATGTTTTGCCTTTAAATAAAATGCAGAATGGGTGTGGTGGTGCAGTGGGTTGGACCACAGTCCTGTTCTCCAGTGGGTCTGGGGTTCGAGTCCCGCTTGGGGTGCCTTGTGATGGACTGGTGTCCCGTCCTGGGTGTGTCCCCTGTGTTGCTGGGTAGGCTCTGCGACCCCATATGGGACAAGTGGTTCTAAAAGTGTGTGTGTGTGAAATGCAGAACCAACACTGTAATCAATAGTGCAAGTGGGTAGAAGGTGGTATTATGGATTCATTAATCTTTTTCACTTTAATAAAGCATCTGCCACCCGCTCAACCCTGAGGCATTGAACAGTGATGGTTCTGCGGAGCAGGTGGAACAGCAGTAGGGCCCATTGCCTTACACTCATGTGCCACCTCCTGCTGTGGTACTCTTGATCAAGGCACTTACCCTGAACTGATATAGTAAAAAATACCCTTCTGTATAAATGGGTCAATAATTCTAAGTAGCTTACAATTGTAAGTGGTTTTGGACAAAAGAGCACAGCAGAGTAACTGCAGGCTTCAAAAATGCTTTATTATTTTTCTCAGTATAGAAACATCCATAGGAAAGAGTGGGTTGTCCACACTGCCCCAGTGGCCCATGGGAAACTCCACTTTCACACCCTTCATTCACTCACACACGCGCACACACACACACACACACACTTGTTTGGACTGGCACTGTGAACCACGTGGGCTGTCATGTGATGCCACCTGGAGGTAGATCTTTGTAACTGCAGCTGGTTGCACAGGTACGTTGGAGGAGGTAAAGGAGACCCAGAGACACCTGAACACCTGAACGTTTGAGAGGAAGTACTGTATCGGTGTCATTTAGCGCCCCCTAGTGCCGGAGTGCTGCTCTGGTAAAGACCACAGCAGGTGTGAACCCTCTTCTCCACCCTGAGCAGTTAGGATCTGTGAGCCAAAGAAAAGAACAGTGGTTAGAGCTGCTGTTGGATCCAAAGGTTGCAGGTTCAAGTCCCCTTCTAGCTGTAGTACTTGTAAGCAAGTTATTTACTCTAATCCTCACCAGTCTACCCAGCTGTATCAATGGGTAAATAAAGTCAGGTAACAACATTGTAAGCTGCTTTAGAGAAAAGTGTTAGCTAAACAAATGTAAGAAGTGGATGATGAAAGTGTTTACAGTAGTTGTGCTTCTTTGTCTTAACAAAATCAGAAAATAGTTACTGGCCCTCAAATGGGGTGTCTCACAAAGGGCGTTTTCCACAGTAAAATAAATGACATTGAAAAAGCTCTCAGAAAAGCTGGCAAGTAACAAATCTAATGAATTTATTTATGATCTAGTAAATGTATTTGTACAATTTAAAGTCACACACTGACATTGCTGCCTTGGCTCTGTGTGCAGGGATTAATTGACCATTTATAATCATCCAAAGGTTGCTTTCATTGTTGTGTCACAAAAAAAAAAACTTTTTCATAAACCATGATATGAAGCTGACTAGAAATTATAAATTGTGAAAACTTAAATAATTAACTGAACTGAAAAGATATCAGTCGAAACTTGACTTTGAAGGATGTGTGCAGTTTTTCGGCCTGAGTAAATGGAATAATGGTATTGCCCTTTCAAAAGAAATCTTATTAACTTATTATCTAAAATAACTTATAAACTCTTGCTCAAAAAAAATGATATTAAATAAAACTGGATGTTTTACTGGTATCCACTCAGTGAGTACCCTGCCTCGGCCCCGAGCTTCAGGGATAGGCTCTGGACCTCCATGACCCTCTACTTTACAAGTACTTCTTGATAATGGAAATGTGATAAAATGTAACATTTAAACAAACTCACAGATGTTTCACTTTACCAAAAAAGTTCAAAACTCTTGTTTTTCCTTGTAACTTTATCTAGATAACTGATCTTTCATAGTGAACAATACAACTGTGATTTTTTTTTTCTAAATTGCATAATACAAAGTATACTTAAAAGAAAAAATCCAAAATCTTGGGCAGCAACATGACAGAATTTTAATGAAAAAAAACTGTATTAAATGGGTTCATAATAATAGTCTTGGGGCAGTTTGTTCTGACCTCACTTGTTCCGACTCCCTGCTAAGCCTTTCAGTAAATCAGCAGAGGATCATGGGAAGAGACCCATCAGCTCGTGACCCAACCGAAAAAAGGTGAGGAGACAGCCAGTGAATCCACCAAATCCTCTAAAAGGGCGACGTGTGCAGCCAAAGGCACAGCCTGCGCAGCCGTTACACGTATATAAAACTGCGAGAAACCGTTTCCCACAATGCTTCACTCAACCATGCTGCTGGCACAGCTTTCGTGGCTCCCCATGACGGTATATGGAGCGCTCAAAGCTCCTGTGCATCGCAGTGGATGGCAGTCCTCTCCATTTCAATGCAGAGACACACCGCGTGTCCTGGTGTCCCGGCCCAGTTCTGCACATACTGGTCACCGAACGCAAAGTGAGCAAATAATAATAATAAACATTCGTAGGCATAATATGTGTCTGAAGCTCTTTGCCGGTGGTTGATGCACTTCTGTCGGAGAGATGCTATTAAAGCATCAAGGAAGCCACTCGTCCCGAATTGTTGCACGGATGAGAAAAGATGCCAATCTGCTCTAAACCGTGGGTTACGGCTGAAGTCCTTCTGCCGCCAAGTCGGCGCGAAAAGCACCGAACCGAATGCCAGCGGCCCGCAGATGTTTTCTGCAGCGCCTACACCCCCAGCGCACCGCGGTCGCGAAGCGCATGAGCTCAACGAGAAGAACGTGAAGTCATGCTCCGCGAAACTTTACACGCGTTTGCCGGTCATTACCTACGATGGCTTTGTGTTAACTTTGGCAGAGAGGCGCTTGGCTCGCTGACGAAGGGCGATGATGTATTTCCTCTTATTTATTGTTTGCACTCGGCTACTGCAGAAAAAAGGAGGGAACGCGGGGCCCGCGAGCGCGGCTGCCGGACGCCAGGAAAAACAGGGCCGAGCTTACGCCGGAGCCTCATTAGCGTGTGCGGGACGGGTCCCGGCGGACGACCCGGGGTGTAAATACACTTTAAACACAGCAGACTGCAGCGCCGTCTCCCGCCTCTTTCCTTCCGAGAACGCGGCACGAGCCCAGAGCGGAGGGTCCACGGCGCCGCGCCTCTCATAAACTCGGTCGAGGAATTCAAAGTGAATTTCGGGGTCCGTAGCGTACGCATGGGGAACACCAAAGAGAGTAAATAAAACGCAAGTTTTCCGCACACCGGGACGTTCCCGTGACCCTCGACTCTTTCCGGACGACCCCTCATTTACGGGGCTGCAGAGGAGCTCCAAGGCCTCTTCGAGGGTATGGGACCGAAGGCCTTGCTTTGACAAAAAGTATTTTGAAAATGACTGGTGAAGGTTCAGAAAGCCATGGAGAATAGAGCACGGTAAAACGCAGCCTGGTTCGTCTGCCTCTTGAAAGTATTCAGACCCCTGCACCTCCTGCACAGCTTTCTGAGGGGATTGAACTGATTCTTTTTCTTTTTTTTTTTGACCTTTAGTGACAAACGGGAAACGTGTTTTTGGAATTTTTTTCTTAAAACTCCCATTTATGAAAGTATTTACACCTTTGACTCGGTACTTTGTGCGGAAGTTTCTTGAAATGGCGTCTTTTTCCTCAGGTTCGTTACAGAAAGTGGTCTCGTGTCAGTGTGTGACGCAACGCGCACCTTTGCCTCGTGCGCGTGCGATCTCTACGTACAGCGGTAGTCGTGGCCGAGTGGTTAAGGCGATGGACTAGAAATCCATTGGGGTCTCCCCGCGCAGGTTCGAATCCTGCCGACTACGATGTGCTTTTAGTTGAATAAAAAAGCAGGAAGAAGGGCCATTAAGTCCTTAGAATTCCAAAGAAACTTAAGACACTGTTCACGTAAAACACGACGGTTGTCAGTGTAACGACGGTTACCGTGTCAAAGTGACTCGAACGAAGGTGCCATGTTTCTAGCACCGCTGGAACGTCAGCTCGTAGCAATTCATCGCATGTAAATAATTAAAATGAATTATTTAGAAAAACCAGTAAACAGTACTGTTTGTGAAGTTACAGCGCCAACACAAAAATATGAGCAACAGGGAGCTGCTACGTCACAGCTAGACGTGCGCGCCTCCTGCGTCTAGTAGGCGGCGACGTGGACGCGCACGCCGGCTCCTAGCAACGGGAAGCGGTGCGAATGGCGGCGGGCGACTTTTAAACATGGCCGACGACTTGGACGAGCTGTTGGACGAAGTGGAGTCGAAATTCTGCCGCGGTTTCCCCGCGACGGGCCCGCGCTTTCCGGCCGGGGACGGGAACAGGGACGGGAACAGGGACGGAGGGCGGCCCTCGAAAAGTGACCAGGAGCCGGAGGGGAGATGCGGAGCAGAGCGGTACCGTACTGAGCGGAAACAGTTAGCACGAGCAGGCTAACGGGGACAGGGGGGGAGGACAGGGACAGGGACAGAGACAGGAACAGGGACACGCACGAGTGAGCTGGGAAAGCCCGGCCACGAGCGCTTTACTTTCTTTTTATTTCCTTTTATTTCTGTACACGCTGTGTGTCATTTACCCCGTTGACCGCGACTTCCGGCTTCTCCGCGCTGACAGACCGTGGCTCTGAACGTTCTGGAAAAGCGCGCGCTCTCCCAGCAGCCCCCGGAGCGCAAGTGCGAACATGTGCGACAGTTGGAAGCGGATGATCGAAGAGTTCGTACCAGTACGGGTTACTGCTGGGGTGTGATGGAAAGTGTGTTGGAGCAGCATAGTGGTCAAAACAGGGCTTTGTAACCTGAAGGGCGTGGGTTCGAGGCCCGCTCCTCAGGCTGACTGCGGTTGAGGACACATATAGAGCCTCTGCACAGAGTTCTGAGCTCCGCTTATGTCCGTAGTGTTGAAATGGTGTTGTTCACCGTGTGGGTGCTTCTTCTTGTCCTTTCCTTTGTCCTCCATCTTTTCCAACCTTCACTCTCTTTTTGGGACAATCCAACCTTCTCGTGACGTCTCCAAAGTACGACAAGCTCACTCATCATTTGAGAAATAGAGTTCTAGAAAGTTCCTTGTTCCACTTGTGTCCTCAGGGGTGTGTCTATCATCAATGCAGTTGAGTCCACCATCTGGTTGCTTCTTGTTCTTGTCTGCATCTCTTCCAACCTTCACTCTCTTTTTGGGACAATCCAACCTTCTCATGACGTTGCCAACGTACGAGAACCTCAGTCTCATTTGAGCTTCCAGTGAAAGTTCTGATTTAGTTTGATCCACCATCCATCCGTTTTGTTTCTTGCCTGTCCAGGATGTCCTTAAGTCTCCTCCAGGTTCACAGTCCAAAGGATGTTTCTCCTGCTTCTTCAATGTCCACCATTTGCACTAACACAGTGTTCTAGAAAATATCGTTGACTGAACAGTTCTACTCGTTGTCCTCGTGGACACGACGACACATTTGTGGACTTTCCCACGTCTTTCCATGCAGCTCCACCAAGTGCTCGTCTTCATCGTACCTCCTAACCGCTGGATCCCTCGGTTATTGATTATTGATCCGAGAGACAAATGTCTCCCGCGACGTTTCCGCTCTGCTTGTCCAGTGGCTGCCGCTGGTTTCCGCTCTCGTACCCTCAGCCAGCGACATAACCAAACAAATATTAGGGAGTAGGAGATACACAGGCGGCTTGGATCTCATGAATTTCCATTAATTTATCAGTCACAAGGACCTTCTCGTTTCCTACCGGTTCTTTATGCAATTTGCCTAAATCAGAAAAGCGTTTGCTAAATGAATAAATGTCAGTCTGCAGTCATAAATCATAATATATGACAATCCAGTAATAATAATAATGTATTTCAGTGTGACCTGTAGTTAATAGTTTTTTCATACTTGTAGTCAAGATTTAGGACAGATCAGGTCATTAACGTGATAATTATACTTACTGTGTTAATTATTTATATTGCCTGTGACTTCATATTAATTACATTCATATTGACTGACTTACTTATATTAACTATGTTTATTATTTATATTGACTGTGACTATTCGTATTGACTTTGTCAGATACACATATATATTGGCAGTTTATATTCATATTAACTGTGCTTGAATTATATTCATATAGAAAATTTGCATTCACACATAATGAAACACTGAGTGTAAAAGTGACCTGATTAGTGATTTACCTTCATGCGCCGTGGGAAAACGGACATTTTTGTTATTAATCCAAGATATGTGACACACGTGTATTTTATAGATGAGAAAATGCTTGGTGGCGGCGTTACTGTTAAATTGTTAAACTGTTTCAGGACTAAGAAGGCTGTGCCTGGAGAAGGTGATGATGCTGAAGACATCGACGCTCTTCTTGAAGACATACTGGACGACGACTACGACTGCGACGCCCTCAACTTGGATGTAAGCCGCCGTTCCGCTTTTTATTTCATTTATGGAATCTGGTCGTATGTGTGCAGCTCCACTGCTTAAAAATCACAACCAGTTTGGTCGCGTGCGTATGGCAAGTGCGGTAGGTAACGGGAATGTCCTGCTCGTCCACAAAGCAGAGGTGGGGTTTAGCTCCCTGGGGGTTCAATCTAATTCTGTGTTGTAAATTTTTACTTTTTTTTTTAATGTATAAATTTACAGATGTCCAAAGCAGCGAAGAAAGACCATAAGAGTTCATCACTCCCTCCAGCAAATACAAAGTAAGGGTAAACTTTTCATTTTCACTTATCAGACACTTTTCTTCAAAGTGATGTGCATCTCAGAATAAACAAAAGTGCTTCAACAACCGATGTGCTTTATACACACATACAGGACTATGGACACAGATTATGTGTCGGATACCACCACGTTGCTGGTTCACATCCCACCAGTAGCTCCTATAGAAGTGACATTGAAATGGAAAATACATAGATAATCATAGCAGATGGTGTTGGACTCATTTATGGAGAGAGAAGTGGCTCTCAGAGATGGGTTTGAAACCCTTCTTTAATGTGGGAGGGATTCAGCAGCTCTGAGGGACAGAGAACAGAACGGCTGCATATAGAATTCATAAGAATCAATATGGGGTTGTAACATATGTTTAAATATGTGTTAATGGAGCCGATAGGAGATCAGGGGAGAAGTGGCTCAGAGAGATATGGGTTTGAGACCCTTCTTCAAATACTGGGAGGGATTCAGCAGTTCTGAGGGAGTGTTCCAGTGGCACACCGCTCACCAGGGTGTCTTTGAGTGACCGAATCATGTGACACAAGATCAGCTCTGAATTTGCCTCTGTTGTTTTTATGTGCATTTAGGTGTTGCCCGGTTTTCCTTGGAGGGACTTCGGTGGCTTTTGGGGTCGGAACTCGCACCTCCCAGAGGTACAGTTAGGAAAAGGGCTGAAAGTGTTTAATCTATTAATGTTTTCAAATTTATATTATTTAACTCCTTTAAGTCCTTTGTCCAAAATACTTTACACTAATCTACTTTGCTGATTTACCCACTTGAACAGCAGGATAATTTTCACCATATCAATTCATGGTAAGGACCTTGATCAAGGGTATTACAGCAGGAGGTGGGTTTTGAACCCAGGTTCTCAAATGCATGGTGAGAGCACTAACCACAGCACCACCTGCTGCCCTGTTGATAGTAAAAAGCGATATTCGAAGGTCTGTTCATCCATTGTTAATAACTGCTTGTTTAGTGTAGGGTCATGGTGGTCCGGAGCCTATCCTGGGAGCACAGGGTGTGAAGGAGGGTACATCCTGGACAGAATGCCAGTCCATCGCAGGGCAATCTCACACACACACACACACACACACACACACACACACACACACACACACACACACACACAGGGCTATCGAGAGTCCCCAGTTCACCCAAAAAGCACGTCTTTGGACTGTGGGAGGATTCGAACCCATGTCTGAACACGCAGGCCAGGAGCCATGAGGCACCAGCACTACCTGCTGTGCTGCAGTAAAGCACTTAGTTTGAGTAAAACTATTTCAGCATCAAGGGGGGGCGCGGCGGCGCAGTGGGTTGGACCGGGTCCTGCTCTCCGGTGGGTCTGGGGTTCGAGTCCCGCTTGGGGTGCCTTGCGATGGACTGGCATCCCGTCCTCGGTGTGTCCCCTCCCCCTCTAGCCTTACGCCCTGAGTTGCCGGGTTAGGCTCCAGTTCCTCGCGACCCCGTATGGGATGAGTGGTTCAGAAAGTCTGTGTGTGTGTGTGTATTTCAGCATCTTGAACATAATGCATTTTGGTTTTCATCATCACTCTTATGGGCTTTGTTGTATTTTACTGTGTTGTGAACTTTGTCCTTCTGCTGGCTTCTGATTGGTGGACGAGTGGCGTCCGTCAAACCGCTGTGTTGAACAGAGTACAGCTACCTCTCGGCCGAACGCGCGCGCACACACTCACTCACACACACTCACACTATTGACACAGCTGTTATTACACTGAAATGGCAGCGGTCTAAGTTTCTGAATACATCTGGATGCAGCAGCAGCATCGCACACCACACACAAGGGCTATTAAACACGCGCCGGGCGGGGATGTGAGAGCTGGAAGCAGCGGGGGGGCGCCGGCGGCCCTTTTCGGCTCCTCTCGTAAAGCCAAGGTGCACGAAGGAAGTGCTGCTGGACAAAACTCTCCGTAGCCATGAGGTCATCGCAGCGTGCCTTCGCCTCCCTCCGTTTTCTCTCTCTGTGTGTGTGGATAGGCGGCACCCAGTGAGCATGAGGGACGGACTGCTGGGACTTCTCTGCCACACCTCGCGTTTTAATAAATGGACTGTAGAATTTTATAGAATGGAAGGGTATTACAGCTGGTCACAGGTTTGAATCCCACCTCCAGCTGTAATGCCCTGTAAGTACCTTGCTCGAGGCTACTACAGCTGGAGGTGGAGATCAAACCTGAGACCTTTGGGTCCAAAGACAGCAGCTCTAACCACTACACTACCAGCTGTCTGTATTACTCTGGTAAAATTAGCTAGCTGTAAAAGGGTAAAGAATTGTAGGTAACTGAAGATTGTGAGTTACTTTGGAGAAGAATACATGTAAAAGTACTGCAGAATGTGATGTGTTGTAAGGTGATATTATAATGTGAGCCAGCAGGGGGCGTCGTTTTTAGAGCGCCTGCCTCCCATTTGATGGAACTAGGTTGGAATAAATAATAATAATAATAATGTGGATAGAGCAGTATTATTCTATTGTAATATTTCCATGCTGTGCTTTTATTTTCACTTTCATGTCTGAATTGTGTTGCTTTTTCTGCACCACCAGAATACTCACATTTTCATCTGATAGGTAGTGTAAAAAGCGCGGTACCCAACCATAGCAGTGCATGTGCGCCCCCCACCACTGCGTTGAGCCCCTCTGGGCCTCATGTTTCCACACTTCGGTGACCCCGAGGTGTTGGTGGACGCCCCCCCCCCCTCCCCAACGCTCACTTCGGACCCCGTGCCGGAGGAGGGGGTGCTGCTCTCTATCTCCCCACGATCTCCTCACTCCGCATCACACACGTGTGTTATTTTAGCAAGTGAAAACCAGCAGCAGGGCCGCCGTTCAGGGGGTCGCAGCCCGGCTACGAGCCGCTGGGGATGGTCTGCCTTCATTTCGATGCGCCGTCACAGAGATTCTCGGGTTACCGTGGTACCTTTTCCGTACGGCTCCACGTTCTCGCACACCGTTTTCGACACTTTGCTCTTGACACGCGTGTGTGTGTAGAAACGATGTCCTTTTACAGTAACGTGAGAGCGAAGGTTTTCTGTGCTGCGTCGGTGTGTAGAAGTGAGACGCCTTCGCTGCCAGCTAGTGTCTGGGTTACAGCTACTTCCTTTGGATCAGAAGGGCCTGGGTTCGAGTCCTACCCTTGATCAAGGTACTACTTACCCAGATCTGGCACATAGTGATATGACCCTGCCGTATAATCGGTGTAAGCGGGTTTGGGAGAAAGGCATCAGATTAAGGAATTATAGGATAGATGAATAAGTGGTGGAGGTGTGTGCTTGTTACACGTTCATTTCCTCCACGTTCACACCTCGCACCTTTGACCGCAGGGCCTGCGACCAGCTCAGGTGCACTTCCTGCGACTTCCGCGTGGCCACGTTTGACGACTGCGAGTGGGACCCTTCTTGCGACTACCTGTTCTTCAGGTGAGGCCTCTACTCCCCCCACCCCCCTATACAAATGCGCCACAAGGGGGCGCTGTAAGGCCGGGCTCTGGGGGTGTGCCAGGTGAGAGCGGTACAGGACACTGTGGTCCAACAGTAAACATTCAGAATGCGATTCACAATATCGTTTAAATAGTTGGCCATTGTCTTCCACTCGAAGGATGCAGGTTCTAATCCCACCTCCTGCTGTCATGCCTTTAATCAAGATACTTACCCTGAGTTGACAAAGTAAAAACTGCCCTGCTCTATAAATGGGTAAATCAGTGTAAGTCCCTTTAAGTCACTTTAGAGAAACACATCAGAATTAATATAAGGTCTGAAGTACTCATGTAAAGGAGGTAAAACAAAAGATTGTAGAGTAAACCATGGGCTCCAGGTTCACTATCGTGTTCATTGACTAATTTAACTACACCAGTATTTACCAGTTTTCACACCTAAATTATTCGTAGTTTCAAAGCATCATTTGCTGGAATCTGAACAATTACTGTATTATTCTATATACTGTATTATATTCTGTATTATAATAATTTGAATAATAAGTAGTGGTGTTGGACTCATTTATGGAGCTGTTAGGAGACTCTTCTTGAATGCGGGAGGGATTCAGCAGCTTTGAGGGACACAAGGAGCACATTCTACCACATAACTTCGATTTTTTTTTTTAAAAAAATGTAAAAACTTTTCACAAGAGTCTTCAGCAGTGTTTTTACTGACATTAAAGTGAGATCAGCTTCTAATGGCCAAAATACAAGTTAGAGTGTTTTACGTAGGAAAGTGATTTTTAACTACAACAAGAACTGAACAATAGCATTCTTAAAGTAACGTTTTTTTGGTCACACCAGCCGCACCTCCAAGGGAGATGTTGCAATTTGTGTTAAGAATGTGTGTCATTTCTCCACTAGCCGCCGTATCTAGATGACACCTTTTACAAGTGCTGTTCTGTGTGGTAATAACGCTGTTGTGGATGAGTGCGGCCACCCCCTGTTTCCAGCGCCGATGTTGCAATCGATTGTTTGCCGCTCCTCCATCGCCGTGGTTATTTTCTGTTCATCTCCAGTTCGGGGTTGGAGTCGCAACCTTGTGCCGCACGGCCTCCGGGGCTGTCTGCTATTTCACCGTGTGCAGCGAGGGGAGCCTGCGGCGAGCAGAGTAATGAGCACATCCTCTATTGTGTGAAATAAATTGCTTTTCCATTTTTCACGTTACATTTCGAAGTTCTGGGTAAGGGAAAGGGGCATCGACCAATGACATGTCTTCTTGCGCGACAGATAACATGGCTTCATTTTGCTGGTTTTTCGTCTGTCGGTTGCAAGTTGTAGTTTCAAACTTGTTTTGAAAAGGAACCACTGTTTTAAACACCCTTTTCTGTAATCATCCACCCGCTCATCTGCTGTCAATAACTGCTTATGCAGCAGAGGGTTGTGGTGGTATGGAGTCTAGCCTGGAGATGTAGGGTTTGGGTTGGGATGGGACACCAGTCCATCCCTGGGCAGTCACACACACTGACATACAAGAGGGCAATTCAGAGTCACCAGTACATGTGAAAGACATGCCTTTGGACAGTGGGAGGAAACCAGAGCACCTAGAGGAAACCCTGATAAACACGTAAAGAGTGTGCAAGCCCCACAGACTGAGCGGGACTCGAACCCACAGTCCAGGAGCTACGAGGCACCGGTGCTACCCGCTGTGCTGCTCACTCTTAACATGACAATTTTATATATGTTGTCGGCCAAGAGGGTGAAACACCATGTTTACCGTACGATGGGCGTTGGTGTTTCTGCCATATCAGAGGAATCCATCTGCCTGAAGGCAGTTCAACAAGCAAACATGAGGTGTCTATCTATGGCATCCATCACTGGCAGCAAGCATGGTGGTTACCATGGCGATGAAAGTTGTTTACACTTTGGAAGACTAAAATGTACCAGTAAACATCAAAGTGCAGTTGAAATGAGGTAATGAAACCCGAGTGCAGTCTGGTGAAGGGCCCTTTTGGATTAGTTCTCATCGGGAGGTAATTGAAGAAACGGAGAAGCTAAATATGTGGGCGGAAATGTGTGGGTAGAAGGTAACGTGCAAAATCATCGGTCCCCTGCTTTCGCATTTTTTTTTTTTTTTGTCTGCATGAAGTGGAAAAAGATTGCATCTGCAGACCAGTTCCTGTAAAGAGCCGCACCATGGGACTTTGCTTTTGTAATACCACGGTACTGTAAGTAGTTATAAAGTGAAAGTAAAGTGTGCAGAGATGGGCTGAACAATGTGGTATTATCTGTATAGTGCACTTATAGAGTACCCCAGTTACACTATAATTACACTGCTGGTACACTATAAGTATAGAAGTGAGTCACTTTACACCAGCCGCACAGTTACTCTGCTTCCGTATTTTTAAAAGTCCATATTTTTTTAATCTTCATTCAGACACACTTTTCTCGAGAGCGACTTACAATTATTATAAACCCAGCCTTACAACTGGGCCATTTTTACTGTATCAGCTCAGGGCCAGGACCTTGCTCAAGGGTGCTACAGCGGGAAGGGGATTCGAACCCAGGCCCACCAGTCAGAAGGCTTCACTCCTAACCGCTGCGCCCCCTGCTGAAACGGCGGGGCGAGTTCACTGTGCACCTGAGCTCTCGCTTTTCTCTGCAGGAACAACATGCCCAGCTGCGAGAAGCTGCGTGCCAAGCTGAAGAGGAGGCGGGGCATGAGGGCGTACGCCTGCCAGTGCAGCTGGTGCTCCGTCGTGGCGCTCGGCGACGTCTCCCAGCAGCCTCAGCTCAAGTGGGTGTGCGGGAAACACGAGGCGTGAGCTGAGCCCGTCATTGTGGCGCCCTTTGGGGAGGAGACTTCGTGCTCTTCATCGCCGCTCTCTTCGGAACCCCTCCGCCCCCTGCAGCGTCACCGCAGTAGGAAGACGTTCGTAGCTCAGCCCTCCGCCATTGTCGCACAATGCGGAGCGCAGTCGGGGGCCACGGGGACCTCAGTGGGAGGTGGTTGAGAAGCTGGACTCCTCACATGGGAAAGTGCTCCAGTTCAGGGAAGACTGGCTCTCTGGAAGCTGCTAAGACTTCTGGGTATACAGCTTGTGGGTCAGTAGGGGGCGCTCTTCTAACAAAGGCCACAGGCGACACCCTTTCCCGTGCCGTGTTCTCTCTGCTGGTTCTGCTTCGGCGGCTGAGGAGCCCCGAGGACGGCCGGTCACGTTGACCATTAAGTGTAGCGCGAGTCCAGCTGGACAACACCTGCGTGGGACGAACTGGACAGAGGAGTGGAAGCAAAGCAACACGCGTGTCCCACATGTTCCGGAAGTGCAGCATAAGAGCTATGAACACGCGGCAAACTGGTTCACTGGTACAAAATACAGGAGTTTCCGGAAAGTGGAGTCTCACCGTGCGCCGCCGCTCGAAATGATCCGACCAAAGGTGCAGAGATTTAAAAATAATAATAATTAAATGTGTGGTATTATCCATCTTCTTATGTAACCAGTTACTGTTGGTAAAAAAAAAAAAAAAAAAAAAAAGTCTTAAGTCATGCCTAATGGGTTGACGTTAATAAACATGTAAAATCTTGAGAACGTATTTAAAGTCCGGATGTTTTCTTCCACCCGGAGAGAATCCATTTTCCGTTTGTGAACATTTCAAAATGTACAAAATATTTACTTGCATGATATTAACTGCTGTCAGAGTTCCAGTCGACATAATAAATGATGTATATGAAAATAAGATGTATAACGACATGTATGTATACAGTATAGATATATTTAAAACCGAATTAAAAACCAAGTTACTCAGGACTGTCTGTTTCACCCCCCCACCCACCCCCGTTGACTGGGTTTATGAAGTGTCGTTTGTACCAGTCTTTTACCTGAAGAAAAAACACTTTAAATATTAATTTAGCATTTAAAGCATTAGTGAAGGTTCATGGGTCAAAATTTGTTTAGTTTTTTTTTTTTTTTTTTTTTTTTTAATTCCTTTGGAAAAAAAACAATTTTGCACCAGACGATGCTCACAGCACCTTCCATGCTGGTATTTCGCTGCCACGTCAGAGCTGTGACCCGAGGCACACGTGTGACCCGTCCGTCCAGGTGGCTGTTTCACCGGGGCTCTTGGGTTCCATTGGTAATTTGTTAAAGGTCCAACAGCAGGGCTCCTCCTCGTATCCTTAACCGCTACGCCACCTGTTGCCACCACACGCAACGTTTATAGCGCTGAAACAGTGTCAAAGTCTCATGTGACGCTTCGATCATGATCATCTGTGACGTGACGTGCTGTGCTGAAGATCACGAGTCGGCGACGGTGTCGTAGTCGCAGCTCGAGGAGGAGCTCGAGGACCCTCCCTCCGCTGGGGGCACAAACTCCTGTTCCACCCCTACATTCTGGTAGTCGTCTTCCGAGGAGAAGCTGGACGAGTCGTCTGGGAGAGAGACGGCGGACGCAGTGAGACAGAGAGCGCACGCACACTTTCCACCTTTGTTTCTGCAGCTAATCCCTGCTGTTGAAAAACCTGCCTGCAGGGCACCGATAAATATTTAAAGGGTTATTTTCTGAGCAGAAGCAGAAGGAAAAGCACGTTTTACTAAACAGAAGAAGTACACAAGAAACCCCGTTCCTCTGCAACTCGAGCGGAAAGAAGCAGGATCGTGACGAATGTTCACGCGGAGGATTTATCGACATATCGTGCCATTGATATTTCACCAACTGGTGGCACTAATTTTCAGTTAGAAACTCTTTCATCATTTAAAACTTCCTGATCATCATTAATAACCGCTTCTCCGCTGCAGAGTCGTGGTGGTCCAGAGCCCATCCTGGAAGTACAGGGCTGAGAGGGCGCGGGCCGAGGCTGTCGATTACCGCAGCTGGGCGGGTCCGGCTGGGGTGGGACTCGGTGGTCACCGCAGGGGTCGTCTCCTGGGTTACCGCTGCCTGTGCGATGAGGGACGGGCGCCTGCGTCACCTCCTGGGAAAGCCAAGGGCCGGCAGCACCTGCTGTGCTTATGAGAGTCGGTTATTTTCGAGCGTCCGCAACCGTGCACCGACAGCTCATTAGCATAAGGCAGCTCACGCCGAGGGTCCCCGAGCGGTTCGGGAGCCGAGACGCACCTGGCACCAGCAGGTCCTCCGCTGCATGTCCCGTATTCTCGTACTCTTCTCCGGACGACGTGCTGGAAGAGTCGCGCGGATCCGCTGCGGCAGAGGGACAGGGGCCGTCAGGGCTGCTGCACAGCGACACGCGCGTTTTACGTTCACAAACACTGCGGACACTGTTAAACGCACACGTCGGTAAGCGCGTGCTGCTGGGTAACGGCGTGGCACAGCGGGTAGCAATGGTGCCTCGCAGCTCCTGCCTCTGGGTTCGAATGCGGCGCGGTCTGTGTTGATTATCAATGTGTCAGGTAACATTTTATACAACGGACCCTTCGTTAAAATTACTTTGGATGTTCCTTTTACCCCCTTTCTCCCCTTTCCTTTCTCACAGAGGCCACTCCGTCTTCCTTGAGCCACTCGAACCTTTGCCCCCCTTCTAAAATTGCATTACGCCACCCGCTGGCCCCCACGCACGTCGGCCGAGGTCACGTCTCTCGTCGGCGTCTTCCCCGCACTCGCCGCTCGCCAGGGCCGCAGGTGCCGCGTCGTTGATGTAGTCCTCTCCAGAGGATGTGCTGGAACTGTCCGCGTCCGCCTGCTGGTGGCGCTGCGGGTATGAGGAGCTGCTGGGAACGACGCCTGGAATGCGACGAACATCTCGAGTGAGTGACGTGTCAGCAGTCGTCCTCCTCGTGGGCCTGGAAACGGGAGCGTGGTCTTACCTCCTCCAGGCTCCGCCCACTCTTCCCGCAGGCTCAACAGGGCCGGGACCTTCATCACCTTGCTCTTCTCCTCCTCCTCCTCCTTGTCGCGCACAGAGTCTGCAAAGGTGACAATGACAGGTGGCAATCGTGTAAGGATTTTGCTTCGCACTATGAATATGCACTGTGTGGATTCTTACATTTTCGCAGAAGTACAGAGAAACACACGTCATTAATTTATTAATCACTTTAGCCAAATATCATATACACAGGTCCAATTTGCGAATAAAAAACCTATAAGCAGTATATACACACTATTGAGGAGTGTAATAATAAGGCCATTAAGACTGCACGTTATTGTAATATTTTTAAGGTGCTGATGTAATGCCTGGTTATTGGAGTGTTTTGTAATTTTTTGTGCATTTATTTTATTTATTTATTTATTTATTTGTTTGTTTACTTCCCCCTGGCTAGGTTTGACTGTTCTGGATTAATCTTCTTATACTGAGTGTTTGAATTGTTTAATTAAAAGAAAAAAAAAATTGAGGTGGTCCTCGACCTGCGACGCATTCGACCGGCGCGTCTGGCGTTCGTGTGTGGAGCAGCGACTGCCGTCCGTTTACGCAACTTTTCGCTTGCGACTCCGTTCAAGTTTCTCTTTGTCCGAAAGGCCTATCGAGCAAAAACGCGAAAAGAACAGAAAAGGCGAAAGAAAGATGTAGCGACAGTAGAACACCGCACTGTATTTATTATTTCTCTCCATTAGCATTATTTTAACACAAATACTGTGTGGAAAGAGTGAGAAATAGAAGAAAACCCTATTACAGACACTGGCATTTGTGCACACAGCCATTCCCCGACATACCGTACGCCCCAGTTCCGTTCTGAGCGACCGGTCGGATCTCGAATTGGGCGACAGTCGGATGTACATTAGCATGGCACGTAGAAGTCGCGTACCTGTACGACGTTCTTTTACCCTACTCAATTTCTATCATGATTATCTCGTTTTTTATTAACCAGCTTTAATAATTGACGTTATGATTCTGCAGTTTTCTTTTTTTTTTTACCTTTTATTTAAGATTCTTTAGTACATATTTCATCATTTTCATTTTTTACATTATGCAAGTTCTATCATGATTATCTCATTTTGTTTAACCAGTTTTATGAACTGAATTTTTTTTTTAATCACTCTGGTTTATGTTAAAAAAAGATTTGTTTATTTTTTACCTTCTTAAGTCTTTTTATGATTTCACAAAACACAGTACAGTAGTCCACATAAACTCTTTGGATTTACTCGAATAACGCGCGCTTACCGAATGGAAACTGAAAGAGATGCTGTGATGAACGCAATGCCAGATATCGTCTGACGGTCACTATCATATGCACACAGCATTAGCACCGGCGTACGTACAACCAAGCCGAATTTTATATTTACATAATTCTTTCTTTATTTTTTTAATTTATACTGTATTTTTTTTTCGGTCGTATGTACGGATGGTCGTAAGTCGCAAAGATCGTAAGTAGGGGAGAGTTTGTATATGTATTTATTTATCCCTATGGTTCACACACAGGTGCATCCAGCTGCCCGTCCTCTAGGTATCACCTGGGGTTTTCCGGATGGGCTGCGAACCAACTACAATTTCCCCCATAAGGAATAATGGGAAATGGGCTCCCGTTGTCCGCCTGCTCGTCATCCAGCCATCTTCAGGAACGCATTATGGGCGCAGGGCGGCGCACACCTCTAGTTACAGCATAACAGGGTTCGGGATTTACGACGAGGTTATTGGAACAGAACCCTGTCGTAAGTCAAAGACCCCCTGTACTCCTAAGAAGGCTGCCTTGTTCAATAGGTTTGTGGTGCAGCAGGTGGCGCAGGGGGCTAAAGCCATCAGTTGAGAAAGAAGTTTCGTCGTTATTATCATACGAGCCCTGCGAAGACGTGCAGGAGGCCGACGCCCCGCCTCACTCTTATAGGCCGCCAAGGCGACGGAGGGCTCCACGCTGAAGTCGTACTCCTCGTAGTCCGAGCCGCACGAGGACCGGTCCACGCTGTCCTGGGTCGGTAGCTGCCGGGGCTGCGACGGCACTGAGGAGGGACGGCAAGAGGTGAGCGAGGACAGCTCGTCTCCCTGCGTTTCGTGCGCAGCGACCGCGGACACACGCACCTCCGTTCCCCGCGCCGTCGCTGGACACGGTAAGCAGGTCACCCGAGCGGCGCCGCTCGTCGTCCCCGTTCAGCCTCAGCGTCCGCAGGCCGGGGTCGCGCTCCTCGAATGCAACACCTGCAGAGGGATGGAGAGGGAGGCGAAAGGGCAACTTTTAACCGGGAAGCGCGTCGCCGCAATCCTACAACCATCTGAACATTTACTGTGGCCGGTGGGATGCCATTCACAGGCCCACGGGGGGGGCGCTCCCCATCGCACTGTCAGAAAACGGCTAACATTTAAGACAGAAAAGCCGCGGGTTGCGGGCAGCAGTTCCGCTTCGCCTCCACCCTCGCTTGTCTTGCCCAGGGAGGGGGAACATGGCAATAAACACATCCTCGGCACCTCTCCGCAATAAAAGTGAACGCTGGAAATACTGCGTTTCTCACACCTCTAGAGTACATCTGCAGTTGTGCAGCCTGATGGGTGGCTGAGTGTAAATGTGGGGGGGGGGGCTTAGTGGTTTGAGCTGCTTTCCACTTAAGGACCTGGGTTCAAGTTCTACCTCCTGCCATTGTAGTCTTGCTCAAGGTACTTACCCTGAACTGAGTGAAAATGACCCCGCTGTATAACTGGGTAAATCACAGTAAGGAGCTTAAGACTATAAGTCACTTGGAGAAAAAGTGTCAGATAAACACATTTAAAAGTAAATGTAGGTCCTGCTTGTGGATCTGAATGAGGAGATAAAAGACAAGTGGAAGGTGAAAAGTGACGAGTCTGAGTCATATGGGTACAATTCGGACCTGGACCTGGACCTCTGCTACAATGACCACTTGTCATGAGGACTCCACAGTACCGCGGTAAAATGTGACTCCGCCAGCTGGATTCGATTGACCGGTTTGATGAGGACACGAGGAACCATGTCCTCCCAGATCTTCCACCGCAGGTCAAGGACACGTGTGACTGTGCCGGAGTGTCGCTCACCATGTCGCTTCCGGTAGAGCCAGCAGATGAGAACGTTCACCACAGGGACCATCAGAAGGATGAGAGTCAGGATGATGCAGCCGACAGCAGCGGGGGACAGCGGTGGGGACGTGTCCTTGAGGGCCACCATGGTTGTCACAGCTGAAACATGGGATCGATAGATAGATAGATAGAGTACTGCTTGAGAATAGTGAACCCCTTGTGTCCCTTAGTTTTACCATGAAATCATTATTTAATGAGAACAAAATTAATTAAAGGTGTGTAATGAACAATTCTATATGTCTCTCTGGAGGAAACCGTGTGTGTAGTAAAAACACACCCCCAGGGTCTCGCTCATGTAGGTGTAGAAATAAGTGAAGCCCAAGTTACTTTGGTTAAACCAGGTAGGTAAGTAGAACCAGGTGTGTAAATCACAGTCATTTATTTGTTTTATAACTTTAAGATTTAACATTTAGATGTTATTAGTTTGTTTTAAAATTTTATACAGGAATAATGACCATCCCCACAGTGTTCACATGCTTTCAGGCAGCTCTGTAGAAAGATATATAGACAGATCTGTGTGTGCTTTACAAAGTCGTCCGTTTGTGCAGCGTGTCCCATGCTTTACCTGTGCTCCAGGTAGAGACGGGGGCACTTGTGTCGTTGGCAGGAAGAGCGGGCGTCACAGATGCTGTGTTGGAAATGGGACGATCAGAACACTTCCTGGCACCAGTTCATCGCCCCACGGGTGACATCGGCCTCGGGAGGGAGACTGCTACCTGAGCACACGACTCCCGCGTCCTCTTTGTGTCCACAGCTGCCGTTGTGGCTCCTGGAGGGGCAGTCCCACAGGTGCTCCTCGGTGCCGCCGCAGTTCACCAGGAGGATGTTGCCGACTCCGGGGCCGAAGGCGCCGCCTTCCCCCGGGGCAGCGAAGGCCAAGCCACACCCCAGTTGCGCGCAGACCACGGTGGCGCCCTTCAGGTCCCACATGTCGTCGCACAGCGTCTCCCACTGCCAGCCGTCCCACACCTCCACCCGTCCGGCGCAGCGGCCGTTGCCTCCTACCAGTCGAACGTCACGGCGCCCTGAGAGACAGCGGATGCTGGAAATGAACCCGACTCATCGGGGAAGAGCGGCGCTCCTCTGGGTCGGACGTCGAGAGGAGACTTACGGCACGTAACGTGGCTCATGCTGGAGCACGGGCGCACCGTGCACTCGTCCAGCTGAGTGCCGCTGTAGACACAACCCGCCACACAGGTGCTGTTGGGCACGGCGGCCCGTTGGACGGATTCGTGCGCATCTCCACAGCCAAGGCGCTCGCATGTGTGCCGCGCCACAACCTCCCGGGACTCGGGGTCGAGCTCCACCGGGACGCGATCGCTGCCCAGCAGCACCTCCACGGTGCCCGAGCAGTTATTGGATAGCCAGGGGGTGTAAGGTCCAGCTGTGGGGGAGGGGAAAGAACATGACGTTCATGACATTAATGCATGAAAACGCAGCAGGTCCAGGTGTCTCCTGCCCCCTTGAAATGGCACAAAACTACACTGTCCCTTCCGCAGGACACAAACCCATCTCTGTATGGTATGACTGAATGCCGTCATAAAAGACCTGTTTCCAGTTGCTCTACTAGTGATGTTCCTTTAAATGTTAATTACACCTTAATTAAACTTAAATACACAACTTACACAGTTTGGACCTGAAATCTTTTTGAAATTCATTTTGTTTGTAACTCAAACGGTTTTTTTTAACAAAACTTAAAAAACACAGACGTCCGTCGATTTCCAGACGAGGTTCTGTAAATGAATACCTCTGTAATAAATAAAAAATTTACTGTATTTTTTATGTAAAGCTACATTACAGTTAAAAATAATTTTAAATAACTGGTAATAAACATGGCATCTCAGGGTCCAAGGCTGGAGGGGGTGGGAACACACCCAGAATGTGATGCCAGTCCAGCTACATTTATTTATTTAGCAGATGCTTTTCTCCAAAGCGACTTCCAATGAACTCTATGTAGTGTTACCAGCCCACACACCTTATTCACCGCGGTGACTTACACTGCTAGATACGCTGCTTACACTGAATCACTCATCTATACATCAGTGGAACACGCACACACTCTCTCTATCACTCACACACTACGGGTGAACCCGAACAGCATGTCTTTGGAGTGTGGGAGGAAACCAGAGCACCCGGAGGAAACCCACACAGACACGGAGAGAACGTGCAAACTCCACACAGACTGAGTAGGGATCGAACCCATGTCCTCTCGCACCACTTAGGCACTGTGAGACAGCAGCACTTATGGGTACTTCCTCAAGGGGCCTCTGTGTAAGAACACACCCCGTTTCGATGCGACTCGGCGATGGCTACAGGTTCGTCTTTCAGGACCCCTGCAGAGCGCGCGGTGCAAGGCCCGCCCCCGGAGGCGCGTCTACGTCCTGCAGGAGCGCACCAGGCGCCGCACCGCTGCAGCATCACCGCATCCTGTGAGTCACTTCCTCTGGAAATGTCAGCGGTGCCCCCGAGTGCGCGGGTTTGAGCCGCATGCGCTCTTTTTAGAAGCCCCCTGCACCAGATTCCTCAGCGCGCTTCTTCACGGGGCTGCGCGGGCGCAGGTTCCAGGCCCCGCCACGTTTGTGATTCATGCAAGCTGTTGTGACGCGACGCTACGGTCCTGCTGTATCCCGTGTGGGCGGGTTCGACAGCGCGCTCCCATGCCCCGCCAAACGAATCGTAGCTGAGACCCTGTGGTAGTGAGTGACTTCCCAAAATCAGGTTGTCGGCAGGACATTCCTCAGAACACACACACTTACATCGATTACCCCTCGATACAGCTGGGCCGTTTACTGTATCGATTCAGGGTTAGTACCTTGTTCATGGGTACTACAGCAGCAGGTGGCATTTAAACCTTCTACCTCCGAGTCCAAGGGCAGATGCGTTAACCGCTACGCCACCTGCTGCTGCTGCTGCATTTTAATATTCTGTCTGACACTTCAGTGATCCAGAGCCCAATCCCATCAAACAGCTTCCAGCTTCTTCTGAAGTCCACACAGTAAGGGTGTACAGGTACCGCGGTGAGGTCTGGTCCTAAAGGTTCCTAAGGGGCTGGCGGAGAGTAGGCAATGTGGCCACAGCTCCTCAGGGGGGTCTTTCACGGTCAGTCCATGATTTCTGTGAGCGCTCTGAGCCGCAGATGCTGTAGGAGTGAGAGCTGCCGGGTCCGAAGTGCCGCCGACACGCCAGAAACAGGCCAACGGCACGGCAAAACAGCAGAACGTTTCTGGCAAGCAGCAGCAAAGGCAGCAAAATTTTGTCCTCTCCGAAGTTCGGGTTCGAACACGTGACTCGAACCTACCTGTGGCTCAGGGATGTCCAACCTCTTTTCTCCAAGGGCCACAGTCATTACTGTGAACAGGTCTGAGGACCGCACGTGTAAAATCCTGGTAAGTAACATACCGAATCTTAATGAAATGACTGTTGATTTTACTGTATTTTACTTGGATGCAGTGTGTGTTAAACTGCATTACCATACGGTTCAATATCATTTGTACTGTAGTACGTATATATTGAGGTATATAATAATATGTAACGTAAAGTATATATTTATTTACATTTACATGTATTCATTTAGCAGATGCTTTTCTCCAAAGTGACGTACATCTCATAGAAAATACAGTTTGTGTATTTAGTATAGAAATTTATGTTTATATAGTATTTTACTTAGATGTGGTGTGTGTTCAAGTCAAGTGTGTCTTCCTGCATTATCCTGCATTTCAGTATAATTTATCGTATTCATGGTAACGACGGTATGTATTGAAAAAAGCCGAAGATGTGCTCAATTCAGGATAAGAATCCAGTAAAGGTCCTGGGTGCACAGAACCTCCCGGCAGATATGAAACTATAGAAAAGATGGGAGAACGCACACACGCTTAGCGAAATGATTATATTTTTCGTAACGGGACGGATGCGTTTCGGCAGGGTGTCTTCATCAGCGTTTATATCCATCCTGTGACGAAAAATAGAACTGCTTTGGAAAGCCAGTGTTCGCTCTCCTATCTTCCTTTCACGTATGGTATATACTAATAAGCATTCAAATATCATGTGGGCTGCATGTTGGACACCCCCAGCCCCGCCCAGCAGACTGCAGTTCCTGCCCAATGATTCCCCCACAGAACAGCCCAACATATGGGTGTATGAAGGTCCCTTACTGCTCACATAGCCCCCTTTGACTCCATATGCTGGGATTTTTGCCTGTTTTATGCCATTTTTAGCGATATACCAATTCTGACTTCCACACTGAACTCATTACAGTGTTACAAAAATTAAAAAAAAAAACACGAACCATACATGAGCTGCCCTGTTCCGAATTTAAAATAAGTGCTCACTTTGCAATAACTCAGGTATTGTGTCCTGTCCATGTCAGTGTGTAACTGCGCTGAGTACTGCGGTACAGACCGCACATGTGACACGTGTTCTAATATAAATAATAATAGTAATAATAAGTGACGGTGCTGTGTGGGAGTGGCTGAACTCAGATGGTCCCATTTCAAATGGGGTCTGTTGAAAACATGGTTCACTGTGTGTCCCCCTCCTTCCCACGAAAAGGGATCTGCACTGTAAATGTGTCCCACGTATTAATAACGATTGCAGCCACCAGCTGGTGCTCGAAGGACCTGGGTTCAAGTCCCCTTCCTGCTTACCCTGAATTGATGCAGTAAAAATTACCCAGCTGTATAAATGAGTAAATCAGTATAAGCAGCTTAACACTGTGAATTACTTAGGAGAAAATTCACTTACAAATGAATTTATAAAAATCGTTACAAATATTATACAAGACAGCAGAAAGATCATTTCACTGTTTGCAGGGTCTTCTGGTATTTTGGTGAGTCCGATTTTTAAATATGACTCCGTGGGTTCTGTGTCATATTGTTGGGAATGATGTGAGCATGAATAAATAAATACATAAATAAGCTATTAAACTATTAAAATTATTAAACCATTACAGAGATGGTTATTAATCTTTTATGAAATATTACAATAAAGTAATAAAAGCTAAATGTTAAACTTACAAAACGAATAGATAAATAAATGATTATGATTTACACACCTGATTCTTTATAGAATATATAAATATATTTAAATGTAATGTTTATATTTATTTACACATATACTGCATATATTTTTTTATGCACATTTCTGCTGCAAAAACATCTCGCTTTTCTCCTGCAGAGACCTGGTGCTGAAAGTTAAAGCTGCACTTTTTGAGTCACATTAGATGCAGCAGCTGCTACAGAACGGCCCCTTTGCAGAAATGCCAGCATCTCAAACACACACTGCCCTCTGAGAAACATCAGAATGTAAAACACCCTCTGACTTCCTACTCAAGTCCTTTTGCTCGGCCTCTTACCCCTTTTTGTCACACATTTGGCTGGACAGAGAAACGAGCTCTTATGGATAATTGAGAAAACTGATTAATAAAAGAGCAGTTGCACACTCTCAGTGAGCCAGTATTGTTTTCCTTCGGTGAAATACTTAGATTTTTAAAAAAAAAAAAAAAAACACTCACTTTGATTTATTGGTTCTGTACTGTTGTCTCCTGGGGTCGGGGGGACCTCTCCCTCGACGAGTGCCGTTCGAACCAGTGCTGCAAGACAGTAAACACAACGCACATGAAAACACCAGTGGAACACAGAGAGGCAGCAACCAAGCCGGGATGGAAAGGGACCCAAATTGGCCTCCTTTCGTGTGTCCCGTTTCAGTCCAACACACACAAGAGGAATTACATTTATCTGACACTCTTCTCCAAAGTGACTTACAATGTTAATCTACTTACAATAATTTACTCATTTATACAGCTGGGTAATTTTACTGAAGCAATGTAGGGTAACTACCTTATTCAAGGGTACTACAGCTGGCAGTGAGACTCAAACCTATGACTGTTGACTCCAAAGGCAGCAGCTCTAACCACTACGCTACCAGCTACACCAGTAAAAATAAAATTACAGATTAAGGTAGCTCGCTTTAGATGCCAGAACTGACTGACGTCCATCAACAAATGCAGAGAGGTAAGCGTTCCCTCAAACCCTCGGAGGAGGATCTAGACGGGTCCTGAGGGCAGGAGAACACCATGATTTGACACTCACCCATCTCTTCTCAGCAGGAGCCCGAGGGTTCGAACCTTAACACATGGTACATGTTCGCTTGGTCGGTACTTGGATGTCCAGTACAAAAGCACAAAACCGAGTCTGGAAAGATCACCACTGCTTTTTACACTTCCTGTACCTGCACTTGTCTGTAAATCACTTTTTATTATTCATTTTTCCGATATTTTTCACTAAAGCAGCTAACAGTGTCACATTTGCACTCTCAGCTACTTACACTGATTTACCCATTTACACAGCAGGGCCATTTTTAGTGTTGTAAGTACCTTCATCGAGGGTACTGCAGGAGGCGGGATCCGAACCTGTGCACTTCGCAAGGCAACGGCTCTGAGCGATCCATCGCCTGGTACCCCAGATGAAGAAGAAAACCTTCAAATTAAATGTGTATTTTCTGTCTCTTTGCTGCGAACATTATTCAACAATTAAAAAATGCACATGCGCGCACACACACACTTCGTAAAAAAGCTTTAATGAGTCCGATGACATGTTCAGTTGAGGTCCTACGAGGTGTTCCTGTATTCTGCTCCATTTCTTTATGGAGGGTCCAGCAGCAATGACCTCATCTCCTTCTGCAGGACAGTGACGTGGGGGTCCGCGCTCTCTGGACGACCCCCCAACGAACACATTTGAACGTTGGGTTTGTGCCGCACACGAGACCCGACAGAGGTACAAAGTTCATGCCAGAAAAATCCATGTCTGACATGGCCGATGTGGCCCTTTGCATCTTTCCAAACGACGTTGCCACGGCAAACATACGCAAAACATGAGCAGAGAACAAAGAGCCAAACGTCCTTTATAGTTTATTGTTTTCGACGCTGAAAATACCGCAAAAGATTCCGACTGGCCCTGCAAACGCTTTTTTTGTCTTCACACTTTTTCCCTTAAATTATGAGCTAACCTACAATTAAGACCTGGTGACAATTTATTAATTGCTGCCAGAATAATTTGACGACAAACGTATTAGAGGTAAGACACAAATAAAAATAAAATAAAAAGAGCACCGTCACCGTTTGTTTAACCTTCGCTGCCCGTCAAACTACTCAAAGCAGGTTATCGCAAAGCACAAGAACGGCTGCGAGAAACTCATGCAGCGCTATTGATTAATATTACTGAAGCGCCTTTATTATATTGCGAAATTAATAACAGATGATTGCCAGGAACAAATGTTCTCCATTTGGACCCTGTTTACATGTCATAAAGGGATGAAGATGACCACATGTTTTACTGCATTTATTATTATATTGCAATATACTTTTTTTTATTGTATATAATATATTGTAATACATCGTTGCAATATAATATATCGTAACATATTGCTTTCTATGTAGCACCATGGTCCTAGAGGAACGTCATTTTGTTTCACTGTAGACTCTACCAGCTGTATATGGTTGAAATGACAATAAAGCCACTTTCACTTTGTCTGATGACCCCTCACTGGCCTCCTGCTATCGCCGATGTGTTGGACCCCACGATGGAGTCAATGGACACCGCAGCGACGCCGCCCGCAAGGTTCTGGACGCATCCGAATGGAGGAGCCAGCGATGCTGATTTTGGCCGTCGCTCCTCAGCGGACTGCTCGTGAACCCCGGGACAACAGCCAAACGGAGCAGAGGTGTTGAACACCTCATAAGCCTGTTCTGATGCATCTTGGGAGAACTACACCGAACCGTGACGCTGCTCGGGGATGGAGGGGAATGAGGTCCCGCGCGACTCCTCATCTTTTCATCGAGATGTGAGCTGAACGTTTTTTTTTTTTTTTTTACAGCAACAGCGGAACGACCCTGGAGAGCCATTTCTCAGGGTCGGTCCATGAGGCCAAGAACAACCTGAGAAGCACGGGGGGGGGGGGGGGGGGGGTTCAAATACAAACTAGAATATCTGCTGGACCTGATCCCTCCCTACAGCCCAGAAAGAGCATTGAGCTCCTCCACCTTGGGCTGCTTGGCAGTCCCACTCACAAGGGTCCAAAACTAAAAGTTCTCAGTTTTGTACCCGATGTGGTGGAATAAACTCCCTCTGTTCCTCAGAGCTCTTTCAGAGCTATTAAATCATCTGTTACAATCCTCTATATTGATTCTCACAAATTTTAAATGTAGATACTCATGTTCCTCAGAGCTGCTGAATCCCTCCCACAATCAAGAATGGTCTCGAACCCATCTCTTCGGACCACTTCTCTCGTTATCTCCCTACAGCTCCATAAAAGAGTGAAACACAATCTGCTATTTGAACATCACTTCTATAGCACCTACTGGAGGGATGCGAACCAGCAACACGGTGGTATCAGACACACAATCTGCATCCATAATCCGGTGTCTGTATCTAAAGCTCTTCATCTGTTGTTGATGCACTTTCGTTTACTCTGAGTTGTACATCACTTGGACAAAACTGTCCGATTAAGAAATGTAAAGTAGAACATCAGAATTTTGGCTAAATTTCGTGCTCCATGTGGAAGTTAATGGTCTCGGCCCGTAGAAAAACACACGCCGTAAACAGCGTTGCCGAAAAGGCCCAGCTGAAGTAATGGTACTAAACACAGGCCTGGCGACTGGCGCAGTTTTTTTGTTTCTCCAGCGCTTTAAAACACATCTGAACACGAGGGCCGAGGAAACACGTCCGTTCTGGAGCTTCTGAGGATATTATTTTATATTTAATAAATTGAGCATTTAGAAGCATCCTTTAGCTGGGACAGCTAGGAGCGGAATGGTTAGAGCTGCTATCTTTAGATCCAAAGGTCACAGGTTTGCATCCCACCTCCAGCTGTAGTACCCTAAAAAGCTCCAGTAAAATTACACAGCTGTATAAATGAGTAAATAATTGTAAATAGTTTAACGTTGTAAGTCACGTTGGAGAAAACTGTCAGATAAATAAATAAATACTTGGCGTGATTAGTGTGTGGGGGATGTTTAATGGCAGATAAGGTGATACGAACGTGAAAAATTATATTCACACTGAAGCCAGTGTGTACTTTATTCCGGCGGACAGTCTGTTTAATCTCAACTGAAACCAATCGATCCAAATGCAGCGCACATAAATGTACGAAAACGCCCAGATCAAGTAGCGAAGGTTGGTGCCGAGGGGGGGGACGAGCTGCGGCTGCCGCAGAGTTCGCCCTTCGCTTTGACACACGAACCCATTTGTCCACCACAAACGTATCCATGAGGCGCGAGTGACAGGCGGTCACACCACATGCGCCGTTGAGGCCTCATCCCACTGACCTCTCGGCGCGTCCCTAGGCGACCGACCGCCTGCCGCACCGCTACAACTTCACAAGAAATTGTTCCGTAAAACCAGTTTTCACGTTAACATTTGCCACTTTTCATCCTCTTAGGTGTTTCCAGCTGATCGGTGTGCAACTTGCCCTGTGTGTTTGAATGTGTGTGTGTGTGCTCTTGATGAGAAAGTGACTCAAACACACTGTTCAATTATTCATATTTTCTCATTTTCATTCCAAATTTCCTTTTCACGGCATTAATAATTTAATATTAGTGCAAAGAGGTATAACAAGTGCAGATTAAAATATGTATTTTATATGAATAAAATATTTATTTTTGTGCATAAAGATAATTCAGTACAATGAAAAATAATTAAATGATAAAACATTTGTGGCTGTTAGTGTGGTTATTACACTGATTTATCAGTCACGGAGAAAGGCTCCATTGTTCACTCGTGTCCCGCAGAGTTTCAACTCGTCACGAATGTTTCCGCCGTTTTTTCAGATTTTTAATTTCTTTTTCTTCATTCCGTTTTTTTAATGATCACATAGATGATATCATAAAGGGTTTGATTTTAAAAGAGGGGGTACAGGTCCCCCTGTACTCAGCTGGATTATTATCATCATCATCACCACATTATTGTCACTAAATGTCCTGATGATCTTATAAACAGCCTTTTATGTTCATCCTCCTGTCCGGCTATTTAACTCAAAGATTTTCTGAAGAAAAATCAGTTTAGACTAAATTAGCGCAAGAAAACGATAATGGAGGTAGAACAAAACAGTGTGTCGCCCTTTTCATACAATGAGAAGAAATTTCCGTTCGTATTTCTGCCAAATTTGAACAATAGAGACACTTCCTATTGCACCATAAAGTATCATGTCGTTTATTTGTCCCTTTTCTGTTAGTGTTTATATACAATGTGGGGGGGTCACACGGTCCATCATAAATATCTCTACCTGTGAGGAAAATGCACAGCCTCCCCTTTCGCTGATGCGAAATGAACAAAAACGGATGAAAAATGTAAACCCAGGCAGGCGGTGAAAGACCACACACATTCAACAGATTTTTACTCAAAATACAGTAACGAAGTAGATCGATTAGTTCTTTAAATGGACGCTTTAATCTTTTTTCACAGCGAAATTGTACCATAGGCTGTTGATATGTAGATGCAACATATCTGATGCTTTGTTCTTGATAAATAATGAGAAGTGACCAGGTGGCGGCCTGTGGATGTCGGGCTGGGAACCACCGACCGTACGGCTGCTGTGTGTTATACACACACAACGGAGAGAAGGGCAACACAGCAAAGGTATGAGATTATAAGTGCCCGCTGACCCTTCACGTGTGGAATGAGAACCCGCGCCCTTGCTGAAGCCCCTTCTATTTATGATGCGAAAAGACCATACCTTGGGAGAGGAGCAGGATGTGAAGCAACGCGAGTGCCCCGGCCAGTCTGCCACTCCACCTCATCTCGAGGGCACCGGCGGCTCGCGGGCCGCTCACCTCTCACAGGCACAAAGGGCACGAGGTCTTCATGCGCGCGTCGTCGGCAACGTGTGTCGTGCTCGCAGCCCCGCCACCTGTTTGTTTGTGCGCTTGCAACATGTGGTTTCCGAGTGGCGGCGGCACGGCAGGTCACGTGAGCGCGCTGCTCTCTGCACTCGCCTCTGTGCTCAGCGCGCAAAGGGCACCGGAGCCACTTGCGATCACGGCTGAAACAGAGGAAGCGCGTCGTCTGCTCCGTTCCCACACAGCGCAACGGATCTTGTGTGGAGTTTCTGTGTTTGCTTGGTTTCCTCCAGCAGTCCACAGACATGTGTTTAAGGTAGACTGCTCACTCACATTGTGTGTGTGTGTGAGAGAGAGAGAGAGAAAGCGAGAGAGAGAGACAGAGAGGCTGCCCTGCTATGGACTGGTGTCCCATCCAGTGTGTACCCTGCTTAATGCCCTGAGATTCCGGGATAGGTCCTGAACCTCTGTCACCCTCCACTGAACAAGTGCTTACTGATGATTTATGGACGAAAGGTAAATGTGGGGCGCTGGTAATGTAGAATTCAGAGCTGCTCCTTTGGACCTAAAGGTCACAGGTTTGAATCCTACTTCCAGCCATAGTACCCTTGCTTAGGGCACTTAACCCTGAATTGGTCCAGTGAAATTACCCAGCTGTATAAATGGGTAAATCAGTGTAGGTAATCCAACGTTGTGAGTCATGCTGGAGTAAAAGATGTAAATGATTGAAAAGCACATATTAATAATGGCAGAATATAATTAAATTACAAAAGAGAAATTTGACAACGAATCAGCTGACAGACTTTTTTGGACACGTTAACGAAGCGCAGGGGTTCATTTATGATTGAGTGCAGCTGTTGCGACCCATACTGTGGCTGTGAAATTATAATAAGTCTGTACCTATGAGGAAGGGCCAGGGTAGTTACAAGGGCTGCAGAGCAGCTGCAGTACTGATTGTCTCCTGCAGAGGGGGCAGTAGCTGCAGCCTCACTCAGGTCCTAATTCATCCAGGGAAGCAGCTTCATTTGGGACAAGCGGTTCTGAAAAAGTATTTATTTATCAGATGCTTTTCTCCAAAGTGACTTCCAATGAACTCTATGTAGTAGAATCAGCCCACACACCTTAATCACCACGGTGACTTACACTGCTAGATACACTACTTACACTGGGTCACTCATCCATACATCAGTGGAAGACACACACTCTCTCTGTCACTCACACACTATGGGTGAACCCGAACAGCATGTCTTTGGAGTGTGGGAGGAAACCATAGCACCCGGAGGAAACCCACACAGACACGGAAAGAACATGCAAACTCCACACAGACTGAGCGGGGATTGAATCCATGTCCTCTCGCACCACCCAGGTTCTTCATTTATGTTCAACAATAGTTTGATTTTTATTCTGTCCACCAAAGAGCAGCATGTGACAGTAATAAAAATATTTTTACAAGTAACAACTTGTCTTCCTTGTCATTAAAGTGGTTGGTTTTTAACTGTGTTTTTATACGGTTGTTGCTTCTGTATTATTATTGAACGTGAACTCACTCATACTCACACATCTCTAAAATGAACAGAATTCATCCAGAAAAAAAACTCACACACCTACATTCTGTGGCTTAACGTCGGAAAAGTCGGCGAAGGATTTTATTCATCTCAGTCATTTCTCCCCCCCAACGACATCCATTAATGAAGTCCGTTTCTGGAACATGTTCCATTACCGCCGCCCACGGACACACTACGAAAGACGACAATAAATGACCGTTGCCATGACAGTGCAGGCAGAAGTCAATTCCCCTCTCTCGCAAGGAGCCCTTCTCGCCACTGTTCCTCGGAGAGGAACTCACGCTCAGAGAGCCTTAACCGCTCCTGCCTGCCGAAACGTGACCACCGCTTGTTCCGGACTCGCTCTCTATCCTATCATATCACGGCAGTTTCCGAAAAGTGTCAAAAAGTGCACTCTTACCGTGTCGCCCTTTCGCTCTGAAAGGCTGGTGAGACAACAGAACATAGCCATGGGTATGTTCCAGAAAAATCCAAGAACGGGACAGTTTCCACAGTTGGGCACGGACATGCAAACGTGATTCCAGTGCCACAGCACTATAGGTAAAAGCTCCTCATGGGCAGCAGGGGGCACAGTGGTTAGGGTTAGGGTCAGTGCCCACCAACCAAAAGACCCAGGTTTAAATCCCACTTCCTGCTGCAGTACAATTGATTAAGTTACTTACCCTGAACTGACATGGTAAATGAGTAAATCAGAGTAAGTACTTCAGTACACAAACCTCACCCCGCAAAACCACTTTGGGGAAAAAGTGTCAGATGAATGAATTAAAAGAATTTTTACCTGTGCTGCGCCTGATCCTCAACCATCCTTATGGTCTTCTGTTTCTCTCACTTGACCTCTGACCCTTATTGTCATTCGGATATATTTCCTTAAAGTTGCAAAAAAGTTCTTTAATGAAAGTGCTACCAATTGGTAACAGAACAGTTGAGTAATTCGCAGCTGCAGAAAAATTAAGTCTGCTCACCATTACTTACTCACAGCCCTGGGAGTCTCTGGACTCTTGTGCTGCTCATAATCTGCTCGTTGTCACAATGTCTTTGTGGGTCATGATACAAAAAGCAAACCGGCAGAGGAGCTGCAGATTATACCTCATATTTACATACTGCCACCTTCCGGTCTACAGAGCGAAAGGCTGCGGCAGCGTTTCCTCTTTCCTTTTCCTTTTCCTTTTCCAGCTGCTGGCTCAAAGTCCAACATCACATGGGGGAAAAAAAAAACAAGATCAGGTGGTCGGTCTGAGTGCCCTCCGGGATAAATCTCAAAATGCTTTTCGAACGAGGTTGTCTGGGTCAGCATTGCTTTGTTTAAACTCTCTCACACTAATTTACCTCTTTACACACCTCTTTTTACCCTAGCAGTGCAAGGTAAGTGCTACATCAAGAGTATTACAACAGGATATGGGACCTGAATCTGGATCCTTTGAGTGCAAAGCCAGTTCCCACCACTCTGCCACCTATCATGACTCTTCCATGTACGAAAAACTCCACTTCTTCTCACAATGACATTTCGAAGAAGGAGTCAAACCCGAAACACGTGCGATATACAGCGTCATGAGGGTGCGGATGCAAATCTACAGTGAACCAGCTGTTCCCGCACTTGACCCCCTCGGCTCTGCTCCTATAAGAGTCTCTCATCTTTCCAGTCACGGTGCAGCTCAGTTGCTATTAATGGGCTCCTTCCTGTACCAGTGGTGTGCGATACCAGAGTAAACATGTGCAAACACCACAGAAGCTTCACTGCAGGGCAGGAGAGACAAGATCTGGGCTGTGTGTATAGTAACCATAGCAACAGCCTCAGTTTCACAGACACAGGTGACGGCTTCAGTTCGTATCGTTAATGCCAGTGACAAACATACATTACTGGGCTGTTCTGAAAAATTTCTAAACGGCCTTTATGAAGATTTTACTTTGTTAGCACAACAGCAAACAGCCTAAAGGGCCAAAAAAAAAAGGTCCTTGAGGTAACACAAAAAGTGAAAAAAATTGCACGAAACATCTGGACACGGTGGCACAGTGAGTAGCGCTGCTGTCTCACAGCACCTGGGTGGAGTGAGAGGACATGCGTTCGATCCTTGTTCAATCTGTGTGGAGTTTGCCTGTTCTCCCCGCATCTGTATGGGTTTCCTCTGGGTGCTCTGGTTTCCTCTCACAGTCCTGTTCAGGTTCCCCCATAGTGTGTGAGTGACAGAGAGTGTGTGTGTGTGTGTGTGTTCCACTTATGTATGGATGAGTTGCCCAGTGTAAGTAGTGTGTCTAGTGGTTACCTTGGTGAATAAGGTGTGTGGGTTGATAACACTACATTGAGTTCATTTGGAAAAAAATGTTGGATAAATGTAAACTGACCTGTGAAAGGCATTTTTATGAAGCAGTGTGACACTGCACAGCCTCCACCATTCCCACCCCTGGAGTTGGAATCTATTTACATTTATTCATTTAGCTGATGCTTTTTTCCCCCCTCTCCAAAGCAACTTACAATGGTTTAAGGTTACAATTACAAGCTTACAACTACTCATCCATTTATACAACTGGATAATTTTTTACTGGCACAATTTAGGATAAGTACCTTACTCAAGGGTAGAACAGCCAGAGGGGGGATCAAACCTGTGAGTTCAAAGGCAGAAGCGCTAACCATTACACTACCAACTGTTCCACTAGCAACTAACCAAACTGCAGGACTGGGAACTTTTTACTCTTCATGAGGAGCTTTTCTGACCTCACACCTGAAACCACATACCACACAACAGCCACAATGGCCTCGCAGGGATCGCTGAAACGCACAGCAAGGCGTCGAGCGCTCGGGATATTGCTTTCACATGGACGCACTTTGCATTCCTACACGACTCGTTACTCCTAAGTGCGGAGCACCTCCCGCAGGGTGCTTTTTAAACACAGCAACTCAAGAGAGCAGTTGCCATGGTACCACTGCGGCTACTCGCCCTCCCATGGTTTTGAGGTTAAACCCAGTAAGAAACCTCATTATTCACCCTGGAGGGAGAGCATCTTGGGAACACATACACATCCCAAAATAGGCCCATGATATATATATAATATATATACACACACACAGCTGCAATTTCTATACATGATTCTATTTAATATAATGGAGTTTCAGAAATTTGTATGTATGGGATGTCCAATCACAGCGATGACAAACATCCCATTTGTTTGTGTGAACAACAGAAAAGAAATAAATTTGCATCACGCATAAATGAGTCCAACACCAACTGCTATGACTATCCATTTGTTATTTGAATGTCACTTCTATAGGAGCTACTGGAGGAATGTGAACCAGCAACATACTGGTGTCAGACACACAAGCTGTGTCCATAATCCTGCATCTGCTTCTAAAGCTCTTTGTCTGTTGTTGATGCACTTTTCTTGAGATGGAGAGAAGTGTCTAATAAATGTAAGAGAAAAGGAAAAAGAAATACTTATTTTCTCACAGGACACACAGCCCACCTCTTTCCCGAGATGTGTAAGAGAAAACAAAATACAAACAACTTTCAAGATTAATCCCAGTTGAGTCCATTCCAATATTCTACATACAACAATAAGGCACATTTTATAAAACAATGTACAATATTTACTAGTCTAAAAAATGCTATTCATTATTTACCACTACAAAGTGACTACAGCATTAAGATACCTACAGCTATTTACCTGTTTATACAGCTGAGTGATTTTCCCGCATCAATTCAGGGTTAAGTACCTCGTTCAAGGGTACTACACCTGGAGGTTTGACCACAAAGTGCTGCCAGTTCAGTGTGCTCCACTGTGAGCTTATAGCAAATAACCACTACAATTATGCCAAACAACACACATGCATATAAAATTTCATACATCTCAATTACTGAGAATACCACCAGATTTGCAAAATATAACCAAAAAAGTTTTTCTCCCGAAACATAAACATTAAACCAAAACACGAGGGCTGAGTAAACAACTTCAAGGTCCATAAAATACTGCACAACAGTTATATTATAAACACTATACATTATAAAAATGTATTGTGTGAGTACTCTGTGCAAAAGTTGGGCATTTGGATGTTTCACAAAAAATATTTGTTTTAGATTGTTATTTAATGTCTTTTGCATTAGTGTAAATGGGAAAGAGGATATTTTACATTTACAAGCATTCCTTTTGCAAAACGTTATAGTATTACAGTAAGGGTTTTGTGTATGTTGTTAAAGAAAGTACACGTACACCGCCTGAGACCTTGTGTCCCAAGCAGGGTTGCGGCGAACCGGAGCCTAACCGGCCAACACAGGGCACAAGGCTGGAGGAGAGGGGACACACCCAGGACGGGACGCCAGTCCATAGCAAGGTTCCAGGACTCGAATCCCAGACTCAACCAAACCCTCCGCGACCCTGCTCGGAACAAGCGGTCGTTGACAATGCACACACACACACACACACATTTTCAGAACCGCTTGTCCCATACGGGGTCACGGGGAACCGGAGCCTACCCGGCAACACAGGGCGTAAGGCCGGAGACAATGGATCATGGTTACTGAGCTTTGTAGGAAGTTTATTAATTAAGAGCATTATTAATTTGGAAGCATTTCACTTTACAGCTTTTCCCCCCCAACCAAGTACCTAAACTTTTGCACAGTCCTGTATATTAGAACTAGAAGAAGTACCTGGTGTCACTGTAGCAATGACAATGATGCTGTATACTCACCTAATCATATTATATACTCACAAATCAATAAGGCAAACAAAATGTTACTTAATGACACTTGATCTCGCAAGGGTTCGATAAACGTGTACGTCTTTGTAACGTTTAACAATGAATGTACTTCAACTTGAAGCATCTCATGACGTACTCTGTTTATACCGTGGTATGTGACAAATGCATCAAAATCGTCTCTTTCTGTTCGTGTGGTGCACTCTTTGTGTTGTTCTCTGAGATGTTCGTCGCTTCGAACAAAAGTGTCTATTAAATTAAGAAAAATAAACGTAAATAAAAGACACGACCCGTGCCCCCCCTCCCCCACGAACGAGCCCGTCCCGCCTTTTTGATTCACAACATACGACTTCCGGCTTCCGGTCCATTTCTCTAAATTTTAAATTCTAATAACTGAAGCCTTCAGTCATTTTTGAGTCGAATATCGAGTTCCTAACAATAATTGTAATCATTGACGGGTTAAATCCTGCAAACTGCATTTTTAACACCTGCAGATGTATTTATTTTTTTTACTCTGTTTTGAATGTAAAGCATTTTCCTAACCCTAAAATTATACCCGACGCCTATTTTTTTTGTACATTGACATTCTCGAGCTAAATCTCACACACATGCTTAAATGCAGCTAAAATTGACTTATTAAAACATAGTTTTAGTTAGGGTGAACTGAGACAATTTTAATGTCACTTAATTTCACACTGAATTATTTTGGCAATTTTAGTGAAGGCCTGGAAGATGTGTTTCCCATATGCCGAGTGACTAAGTGTGTTATGCTGCGAAGCTGTATAAATGGTAAACGATTGTATTTCTAAAACCGAATTCCAGAAGGATAAATGTAAAACGCACGTACATTTACATCACATGTATTCATTTAACAGACATTTTTCTCCAAAGCGACGAACATTTCCTAGAAAATACTATGTGTTCATTACATTAACAGGAAGAGACACTTAGATGCAAATGCATGATACTCAAGTACAGTTAGTTTGTTTCTTTCCACCATATGAATCAATTTTCATCACATGGGTAGCTGTATAAAACTTAGCTAAAATATCGACGATTCTGAATCTGATCACCTTCCTAGTAATAAAGGTATACGCACATTTTTTAGATATATATAAACATTTATGTTGCGTTACAGAAGTAGCTGCGTAAAGGTTTGTCCAGCCATGATGTTAAAGTTATAGAACATGAACATTTACACCTTACATGAACTTAAGAGATGATGGACAAAGGGAGTCTGGAAGAGGTGAGTTTCAAGAGCCTTTTTAAAAGTGGACAGGGATTCAGCAGTTCTGAGTGAGAGGGGGAGCTCGTTCCACCACAACGGAGCCAGAACCGAGAACCTTCGTGCTTTAATTTTCGTGCCTGGGCCACCCAGCGGGCAGATGTGAAGGAGCGTAGCGGTCCGGTTGGGGTGTAGGGGATGATCAAGTCTTGTAAATAGAGCTTTTGTTGAATTTATCTGAAATTACGACTGAGTTAAGAGCCCGTGACTAAGGAACTCTGGAACAGAACGAACAGCTTTTGCATGTTGATGGCAGCTCAGGGAAAGGTGTGCAATGGTAAAACCACAGTATGTGCCAGCATTGCTGTTTGTTCTGAGAGTCACCGTGGAGAAGCCCTTAACAATCACACACACACACATTTTCAGAACCGCTTGTCCCATACGGGGTTGCGGGGAACCGGAGCCTACCCGGTAACAGAGGGCGTAAGGCCGGAAGGGGAGGGGACACACCCAGGACGGGATGCCAGTCCGTCACAAGGCACCCCAAGCGGGACTCGAACCCCAGACCCACCGGAGAGCAGGACTGTGGTCCAACCCACTGCACCACCGCATCCCCCTGCCCCTTAACAATCACTGAAGAAAACTGGAAGGACTTGAGTAATCAGTAGCTGTCCGACAGGCCAGGTAATACGAGGGGTATTTACACACACACACACACACACACACACACACATTTTCAGAACCGCTCATCCCGTACGGGGTCACGGAGCCTACCCGGTAACACAGGGCATAAGGCCAGAGGGGGAGGGGACACCAGTCCGTCGCAAGGCACCCCAAGCGGGACTCGAACCCCAGACCCACCGGGCAGCAGGACCGTGGTCCAACCCACTGCACCACCGCACCCCCTCAGAGTATTTACAGTGAAGTGGAAATGAGGTCCACTCTTCACTTATGTTCCCTTTCCCTGGCAGGGCAGCTGGGTGATGTCTACGGACATCGCTATTGTGCCCTGGTCTTTTTTGTGGAGTCTGTTTCGCAAAGGTCCCAACATTAGTCACAGTCACACACACACACACACACACACACACACACACACACACACACACACACACATCATCTGAAACCGCTTGTCCCATACGGGGTTGCCAGAGCCTAACCCGCCAACACAGGGAAAAGGCTGGAGGGGGAGGGAACACACCCAGGAAGGGACGCCAGTCCGTTGCAAGGCACCCCGAAGGGGACTCAAACCCCAGACCCACCGGAGAGCAGGACCCGGTCCAACCCACCACGCCACTGTGCCACCATGCCCCCCCCCAACCTTAGTTAGTGCCACTTAACCACGTAAGTTATTGTATTTCACATCACACCAGAGTTCCTTTCTTCCGTCTGAAAATATGAATTTAGATAAATCTGAGTCAACCTCATTGACTGACCTCTTCGATTCATCCCCATGGGTTTTTCTACTGAAGAAAAAGGGTTTGGTATCTTCCACAGGAAGGAGAACTCAGATGAGGTTAACATTTGAAAATTACTCTGGTATATTTGGTGATGGGGGGTGCAGTGGCACAGTGGTGCAGTGGGTTGGACTGGGTCCTGCTCTTCGGTGGGTCTGGGGTTTGAATCCTGCTTGGGGTGTCTTGTGATGGACTGGCGTCCTGTCCTGGGTGTGTTCCCCACGCCTGTGTTGCCGGGTTAGGCTCCGGCTCCCCGCGACCCCGTATGGGACAAGCGGTTCAGCCAATGAGTGTGTGTGTGTGTGTATTTGGTGATATTTATGTACTTGGCTCATGCTCATAAGAGGTGAATTAGGCTCTAATTAAATGTACTCTGAAAATGGAACTTGACAGTAAAATCATAAACATGACTTGAAAATGTTAATGTGCATATATATATTTCATAATGCACTGTATACACAATTATATGTGTGTTTTCCTGCCAAGGAAGTACAGGATTTACCCCAGAATAAGACACCAGGCCAGAACTGCATGCACAAAATCTGCACTATAAATGCTGATGTGTCACCCTATGTGCAAGTTGTTTCAGGGTTGAGGTATGTGCATTGCAAAAATAGAAATAAATAGGTATCTAAAGAGCAGCTATTGATTTGTCTGATTAAAACTGAAACCTTGATTGCTATAATTCACACTGCCAAATGGTCCTGTTTACTGTATGAGAGCTGTTACCATGGCAACAGCTACTTCCAAATGTGCAAAAACTGGTGCGCAAAAGAAACCCTGAGTGCTCCTAAGTCCCTGAAGAATTTTGCCCAAGTCGGGGAGTTCAGATCGGAAGTCGAACCTGGGCAGTGTCACACTCTAGGAATCACTGGGGTTCGAATTTGGGCTGAGATCAGGAAGTGTGAAAGTGTCATCTAGCAGTTTTCGTGAATTTGGTGTTCAGATTGACAGTGTAGTTAACATCTTTTGCATTCCTTCGAGGTCTCGGAAAGGTGTGTGAGGAAATTGTGTTATGGAAATTGTGTTATGGTGTGTATGGTTGTGGCCAAAAATATGGACACCCTTCGCACTTACTGCACATAACTCAGAGCGTTCTCTTAAAATAAGCCAAAATTGACCAAAGTGTTTGTTCTCCACAATTCTTTATGCCACCGTTAACCTTATGGAACCTTTTTAAAATTCAGGACTTTTAACATATTATTTTAAATCTGACAATTAAAATGAAATGGCGTTGACAAAATTATCGACACCCTAAACTTAATGATTTAAAAAAAAAAACTGCAATCGCATTTTTGATATTAATTTTTTCCATAAGCCATTGATGAGCTTCCCGCACCTCTGTACTGGCAGTTTGGCCCACTCTCCTGGTGTGAACTGCTCCAGCTCTCCCACATTTCAAGAATCCCTTCTACCAACGGCATTTCTGAGATCTCTGCACAGGTTCTCAATGTGATCTGGATCTGGACTCACTGCTGGCCACGTCAGAACAGTTCAGCGTTTTGTCTTGACCCAGTTTTGGGTGCATTTTCAAGTGCGTTTGGGGTCACGGTCATGATGGAAGACCTACGACCTTCGAGGGAGACCCGGCTTTCTGACTCTCCAAAAGGCCTTGGTCGTCTCCTCATTTCATGTTGCCACACACACATCGAAGGCACACAGTGCCAGAGGCAGCGAAGCAAAAGTCTGTGAGTCGAGGACTCGCTGTGTTTATAATGAGCACTAGAACTTGTCTCGTGATGTTGGTTTTGTATGAATTTGTATTGGCATAACAGCAATATCATGACAGCATGTGAGAAACATTATTATTATTATTATTATTATTGTTGTTGTTGTTGTCGTTGTTGTTACAAGGTTTCTACACAGAGCTACTTACACAAGAATCAAATCCCACCTCCTACTATAGTGCCCTTGGTTGAGTAACCTTCCCTAAATAATACAGTAAAAATTACCCTGCTGTATAAATAAGTAAATCACTTTTGTGCACAAACCTCACATTGTAAGTAACCTTGGAGAAAATGGTTATATTGTACAAAGGTGCCACTAAGTACATTTATTCATGGCAATAATACTGTAGCTATGCAGTAGTGGTTGCTATGGTAACCAAGCCCTTGTCTGGTGCTGTATTGAGATCTGTTCATCACATGTGCTCATGAGGTTGTTTTCGCCTCTTGCTGACACCTGTGCAGAACCTGGTTGCGGAGGTCATTATAATACGCGTCTCCCCTTGACCCCCGCGGTGGAGGATGGGTTCGATCACCGCCTCCAGAAGAAGTCGGAGTCGAGAGGGGGTTTGGAACGTGGCATTCAATCAAAGCACGGATACACACCGTCGACTCATAATTTGTACAATTATAATGAGAAGCCAGAGCGACCGAGAGCGCTCGTACTGTAATTATCCCTTTGTGTGCAGAGATGATACGCTTTCTCCGTGTTATGATGAGAAGCGAAGGAAGCAAGTTGGTTTTCAAAAGCGTTATGTCCATATTTCACAAGTTGTTCCACCGAGATGAACGAGGAGCTTGTTTTTCTCCTTAAACCAGGGATGGAGGGAAGTTGCCTCCGTTGTCTCACTCACATCCATCAGTATAAGGCTTGGTGATTCTTTCCCAATGGTGAGGTGCGCTGTGCTCCATACCGAATCCAGTGTGTCTGTAAGCGCCGGACATGTGGGGCACTGAGGATGACCAGCTTGGGCTCCTCATTGGCAGCGCTGCAGGAGGCCTCCAAATGCATCAAAAATGTGTGTTGCGGCAGGAGATTTAATTTAAGATGATAATCTTCCGGTGTCACACACATTTTGACCCTTGCCTTGGCCACCCACCGCGTGTGTGTGTGTGTTTCAGTCCCAGCAGTGCTTGTTATTGATTCTGGACTGAGCTGTCGATTAAATAAATGATATTAAACTAAAGGCTTGAGGTTTCATTGTCGTGTACCAGGAAGTGTAGACCTACTGTACAGGTAGTTATGTTTGTACACCTTTTCTCCCTGATAATATGGTAAATTACACTTTTGTGCTGAAGTTCATCAGATATTGCAGGAAATATACAGGTTATCGTGTTTAAGGTTTTGACAAAATAATTTAGTTCAAACATCCTTTGTCTGAATTTATTTTGGCTCAGTAACAAATAGATCTGTTTTAAGGTTCAGGATGTAACTTTATTAGGACGTATTCTGTAATATTTCCGGCACAAATCATCAGCACAAATTCACTTCGGGCCATCGGAAAATATAAAAGGGGCTCGACTAACGTGTTGTTGTCGATGTCTTAATGTGATTTGAACTCTGCACTGGGTTCTAATCGCATCTTCTGCTGTAGTACCTTTAATCAAGGTACTTACCCTGAACTGATATAGTACTAATTATCCTGGTTTTATGAACCTTCTTGGATAAAGGTGTCAGTTCATTATTATAATTATTATAATTATTATTATTAATAAGAAGAATTTTTATGACTTTCTCTCCAGATGTTGAGCACTGCACCCACTCCAGTGAGTAATACACTTAACACACCATCATCGGGACTCCCACTCACACAGAACAGCGTGTTGCGAGTTCAGCGGAAAGATCAGTGTGTGTGGAGGCGGAAAGGAGCGTTCTGTCCTGCGCCGCCGTCTTCTACCGCGTCGGCGGTTGCGCGTGCGCCGGGACAATGGGTTCCCGCCACCTCCGCGGTCCACTGCAGCGATTTGGATTTGCCGCGCGCTCGCTGGGCTTCTGCGTACGGCTCGGGTCCGAGCGGGAGGGCCCCTCGGCGACCGAGTTCCACTAAGTCTTAAGGGCGGCGCCGCTTCCAGCCGAACGAGTCGGGCTGAGAGCACAAAGAGTTCAAACGACACCAATTACTTATGTTCTCGGAATTGTTGAGAATCGTTGCACCATAAAAAAAAAAAAAGAAAAATATTAACAGAGAAAGTGAAACAGCATTAGTGGGCGGGTGGTAGCGGCGGCCTGGGGGCTGATGGCAGCACCACTCCTAAGATACAGGCCAGGAATGTGCTCAGTCCTCCCATCTGATCTCCCGTCTGCCTTGTCTGCGGCTGTTAAAATGGTAGTGTGTTGGCGGGGGGGGGGGGTAACGCGGTAATTGGCTGCCACTGTCAAAAAAAAAGTCATCGTGTCTGGTGTCATTTACATTGGAGGCGCTGGACACAATGATCCGCACAGCGTGTTTTGGGCACCGTGCAAAGGCTACCGATGGGCTCTATCCGGGATGCGGGGAGGGTGTGTCACTGAAGGAAGAGCACCTCCGTCGTGCTTCGCCCTCCGGAAACTTCTCCAAATGTGCAAGAAGAGCTGTAAAGACAGGGGAGGTGTCTTTCCAAAACCGCATGGCTATGTTCCCCGTTAAGCAGGGTAACTTACCCTGAATGGATAGAGTAAAAGTTACATATCTGTATGAATGGGTCAGCCAGCGTATGTAGTTCAATTTCAAGAAAGCACGATCAGGGTTTCGTAATGCTGATGTCATTTATGCTCCGCTGGGTGTGTAATTGTGGGGATCCGGTGTTTGCGAATGCGGGAAATTGAAGGCTTGTCGCTCTGAAGGGTTTCGAACACTCCTCCAGGGAGAGGTGGGGCTCCCCCCGCTGAAGGATGCGATCCATCCCCACGGTTCCATCTCATTTCAATACACATATTAAATGATGTTTCTAACGGAGAGACAGTTACCAGGAGACTCCAGAGGACCCAGAGCCAAAGCAGTGCATTGGGTCCATTTGGCTGACGTGCAGCATAATGTACATCTCTATAACGTGCCCCGCCTCCCTCCCCGTAGGAATGTCCTCTGCTGTCAGGTTTTTATTCGGCAGTTTAGCTGCTGCACAGCTCCTCATTTCAGAGTTGCCAGATGGTTTGTATCCAGCACCGAAAGGTTTTGGAACTCAACCCTCCGCTGTTCTGGATCCAATAGCGAAAGGTTCTGGAATACAGTTCACAGCTTGCAGTCGTAGCCTCCATCTGCTCCTTTCGCCAGAAGCCACTCGGAGAACGTCCGCACTCCCGGAGCGTCTTCCAGGAGCATCAGAGAATCGTCCTCGGGTAGAATTGTGTGGTTTGAGGAGCACAGGGGTGAAGATGCTCATCTGTCAGCTGGGCAGGGCCTGTGTGGACGTGCCTGGACACACCTTGAGACGCATACATGCTCCTCAGAAGTGTCACGTATGAGAGTCATTGTCAGACGTTGACATTCTGACTCATCTTCACCAGAGCCTTGACTCACTCAGAGAAGGAACGACGACATTTTCAGTGTGGTATTGCTGCCTAGTTTTTGTTCGTTACCGCTGTATTCCAGAAGTTACCTCACCGTTCGCTACATTTTGAACTCATACAGTCAAAGACCCTTGTTGGGCCTGTGGCTAATTTTTATTTTATTAATGTTACCTGAGCCTGGCTGACATCACCATCTTGGATGGCCAAGGAGAAAGATCAGCTATTTTACCAAAGTGAATCTCCTGGATTAAGGCTTTAATAAAATGGAATGAGTTTCACGAACTTCTGACAGATGTGGGAAAACGGCTCCTTTAGATGCCGTTCTCATTCACGCCCCTGTGGGAATGGATCAGTGGGGCAGCAACCCTGCGGTAACGCACCGATAGTGGTGTTGGGGCAACACCTTCCACCCGCGTATACTCATACATCCACACCACTTGACGCGTCAGGGTACGAGCTTCTCTTCTGCCCTCGCTCACCAAGGCCAATATGTCTTTTCTATCGATAAGAAAACTCATTGACTTTCCTGTTATTAGGGACACACTGCTGTTGCCTTGGTAACCTAGAGTGAGAGACAGCTGATGTGTGCAAAGGTTGGGAGTGGGGTGGATGTCCTTGATTCTCCTCTTTTATCCAGCTATGGTAACTTGGGTCTCTACCAGCTTGGACAGTCATGACCATGAGCTCGCAGAGGAGTGCGGCACAGATGTACTGTCAGCCTGGGCTCTGGGGATGGTGGGCCAACGACTTCACCCCGTCTTAAGTCCAGACATGATGGTTTTGAGAGATGATGATCAGCATGTATACTTTTAACAGCTCGCTATTAATTTTAACGTATGAATTTCACGTCTGCAAAATGCCAAATGCCCCAAGGAGCTGTAGCTGAGGCCAGTTCCTTCTTCTGCCCATTTCATGCAACATGAGTTATGTGTGATTAATTTCCTATGAATTTAATACCTTTTCAGCAGACCAGACTGGACGGAGCAAAAGCTGAGATTAATCTCGACTAGAACAGCTGTAAACACACAAATTTACAGGCATCCTTTGTGATGGAAGCAAACTGACAGAGCAGTGACATTTTGCCAGGTTGGAATGGAACAGTGTGAAGGCTTTTACTTTAGTGTAAACAAAAAAAAAAAAAAAAAAAAAAAAGGGCTGGTAACAGAACTGCTGTCTTTGAAGCCAAAGGTTGCAGGTTCAAGTCCCACTTCCAGCTGTAGTACCCTTTAGCAAGGCACTTACCCGAAATTGCTCCAGTAAATTACCCAGCTGTATAAATGGGTAAATCATTCTAAGTCGCTTTTGAGAAAAGCATCAGATACACGAGTGAATGTTAAATAATGCAGCACATTTGCATCTTGTGTGTTAAAGAACCATTGGGTGTAAAACTATATGAACCACAGATGTGAACCACTGGGTTTAACCCCATCTAACCTTTTGCCCAACATTCTTTCACAATTCACTGCCTTCCCTGGAAGTCCTTCGTCTGTTCCGAGTTTTATACACCTACACATTGGCGCATAAAGTGGAAAGAAACTAAGTTTACTTAAGAATCACATGTCTGCAGCTACGTCCGTATCTCCTAAAGTGATGCACAAATGGCATTTCTGAGATGTTCGTCACTTTGGAGAAAAACGTCTGCTAAATGAATAAATTTTACGTCCTCAAAAGACAGTTTACGGCCCCAGTGCTGCATTCTGCAGGACGCTTAGTGAAATTATTTTGGTTGTGGCGTTAACTTTTGTTGAGCACTTACTGAATTAGTGTTAGATGTGAAACTTTTCTCAATTTACTCAATGATAGCAGAGCATCCTTACCGTGTAACTGCAGGGTTAAGTACCTTGGTTAGGGGTATAATTTATTTCAGTTCAGTAAATCAAAGCAAATAAAGGGTATGAGAGCAGGAGCAGGAATTTGAACCCAGGTCCATCGGATCACAAGTCAACGGCGCTCCCCACAGGGCCAGCTGCCGTACCTTCCTTCCTTCCTTCCTGATCTAACAGCTGGATCCTTCCCACAGTATTTTAATCAAGTCTCCAGCAGTACTGGTCATACCCCTTTTTCTCCTTTATTTACTGTGAAATATTTAGATTCTCAGATGTGCGAAGTGTCTTTCATAACCATTTCTTTTCCACAGTCTATGTACAGCTATACCAAAAAAAAAAAATTTTTGCAACCGAGGCAGACAGATGGAAAAGTAGCAGCAGCTCAACAGGGACTCTGAGCAGAGGTTCAGTTTTTAATGCATTTCTCCAATTATGTAAAAATCAGACCACTTAATGTTGCTCAAAGGTTGTTTTCGGTGACACATAGCTACCGTTTCGGTTGTGCTCGCACTGTGAGTCACAGCACATTTCATTTCGCACGAGCCGTCTTATACGACACGCTGGAGCACGAGCGTATCCAGGAGCCACCGGTGCAGAGATTTACCAGTCGGCCACCTCCTCGGAGCTGCTTCTTTCAGCGCCGTTTCTTTCCTGGAAACACATACTGCACATGACTAACTCGCATCCCTGCTGAACTAATCCGTTTAATGTGAACGAAATTTGGTGGTAACTGCTTCCAAGGGAAAATCAGAACATTCCCCTGGGCTCCACATGGATTAAATATGAATCACTGCTTTGACTCATCAAGAGCCTGGAAGTAACAATGCACTCGGGTCTCTACTGCTCCCAGAACATCGAAACCACAACTCAATCCTACAGATACCTCCAGTATAACGTGCAGGATCTGCTCTCATCCCCACGCTCCTTAGAGCTCCACATCCAGGCCACGGCGACATCCTGGTCTCCAGACTCTGCCATCAAGCCCTACAGCCTATCAAGAACCACAGATCATATATCATGTGCTATATAAATTCACAGTTACTTAACTGTACTTAGCAGGTCTGTATGTTTAGCCGTTTTTAATCCGTGTATGTACAGGAGAAGCCAACACAAACGTAACATCGTAACGGTGAAGGGTTCTCAGGGCGCTCTCCTTGCTTCCGGGACAAGTTCTCCTCGGAGAGCACGAGCAACTGAATTTCAGCACCCGGCTCGATCAACCGCAACACCTTGTCCAGGGGCTACATCCTCTTCTTCACTCCATATTTAACAGTAGCCACACCCACTTGCCTCCTTTCCAAACTGATGACTTTAGCCACACCCCTTCATTTGCCAACGCGATACTGGTGTGCCAAGAACAGGTCACGCTAAGGAGAGTCTGTGGCTTTTGCAGTTGGTTTCAGTTAGTTTCCCCAACTTTCCCTTCCTCTTGTGATCGAACAGGTGTGCAGCTGAGAGTCGTCAGTTAACAGCACAGCACCGTATCTGCCCAAGAAGAATATTTGCAATGAAACAATTAGTGGAAAACCAAGCCTGGTGCCGCTCAGCCTCTGCACACCACCCTGGACAAACAGAGGAGCACCCTGAGCAACACGCTGGTCTAGGCGTAGCTCTCACTGGAACAGCACCTGAGGTCATCCGTGCCAAACGTCATCACACTGAAAGTGTGCAGCCATGACTGCTGTGGCACTAGGTGGCGCTCTGTAGCCTTTTCTGAATTCTGCAGCTGTCAACAACCATCACAGGATGTGTAAAGGTAAATAATGTGTATGAAAGGACAAACTGAGCACTTACTCACTCTCAGCTTTAAGAGACAATGGGACATGATGAGGAACTGGTCCAGCTGTCCCAGCTGGTTCCAGCATCTCAGACCTGAAAGGCGAAAGCTTTGCACAGAGCCTCGGTATTTCATGGTCCTTTACACTCCATTAGAAAAAGGAAAAAGATTTTAGCAACAGCAAGGGCTTGAGTGCAATATAGTTCCATTCAATGAGCACTTCAACAAAGTGGCAGTTAAAAATTGTCCATAAATTATCCTTTTTCAAATTGCACGTATTTGCAAGAAACAGTTTGCTACATATGTATATTTTCCGGTTCTGGAAGCCTTTCTAGGGGCAAAACACATTTTAAGAAACTAGATGTAGCTTGGCAACATCAGCGCAGGTATATCTGATGACCCTTTCGCTCATGTACTCTGTTGTTACCGTTTAGATTGTAGTACCTGCAAATGAACTATGGATGAGAGAGTTAATGTATAATTGTAAATATCCTTTGACTACTTTAAGTCCAAGATTGTTTCAGTGGTGAACTGAAGCCAAGAATAATTTAAAATCACAGCAGGTGGCATAGTGGTTGAGCTGTTGAAGAGGCCGATTCTGAATTCCACCTCCTGCTGCAATACTCTTGATCAAAGTTCTTACCACAAATTGATACAGTAAAAACTGCCGTATGAATGAATAAATCACTAAAAGTAGATTAACAATTTGTCACTTTGGAGAAAAGTGTCAGCTAAATTAAGTGTAAAACCTACTGTGTTTACCGCACATTCCTCCAGCAGTGGATCACGTGAGCCACAGCAGGATTTGTCTAGCTGCTACGCGAGAGCAACGTCGCACAGGGTGCTCACACCAAAAATAAAGCTTCATCTGAGATGATACGCTGAGGCTTACGATCAGTTCTATAAACAGGACGTGCAGTGTCACAGCGTTAGGTGTACACACAGTGTTACGGATACACACATCTGCATGAGAGAACAGACAGCAGCAATTAACTGAACTTTACAAAGGCACCGTTAGGGCACTGAACTGATGACGTACAGGCGTACTGGGACAGGAACAAAACCCCAGGTCCTTGAGCACAGAGCCAGCAAAGAACACAGAGACCAAATAGAACTTGAGCAACAAATATATTTTCTCAGAAAATTAGTAGCTAAGAATAATATGCTGGGTTACATTCAGGTTAAAGCCCTTTCTCATTGTGTTTTAATCAAGCAATAAATGACAAATGACAGGCAACTCAAAGGAAAGACTAAAGCAAAAAAGGAAAAAAAAAAAAATCCATGAAAAACATCCCAATTTACTTAAGTGTTGAATGTTGAACAAACTTCAAAAGGGAACTGGGGAGAATAAGTTCTTTAATTTCCTTTAAATTGATATTGTCCCCAAAGCTACAACACCGTGTTGTTCGCTGTCAGAACAGTCCGTACCGACTTGACCTGCTTAAGATCCGAGCCACATGGACCCGCCCCCATCCAGCAGGACCTTGGACCACTCCGCCAGGCAGCTAAAAGCCAGACTCTCCACCCTCAGACACCGTGAAGATCACAGGTCCTGCTCTTCACTTGGCTCTCCTTTCTTTGAGGGTGGAGTGCTGCTGAGTCCCTGTGCAGCTTCCTAACCTCAGGAGCAAATGGGTTGGGGTGTAAAGTGCTGTTAGTAAATCCGTCGAACAAACGGGACAGGAACCAAGACACAGCCAGGACAGTAAATCTCCTCCCTACAAAAATACCACTACAAAATCGGCAGGATTGAAAATGGCAAGAAACAGCTTCAAACAACAGAAAAAACACAGAATTCCAGCCACCAGAGCACTAAAGGGAGGGGAGTGGAAACGTACACAACCCCACTGCCTATTGCTATATTACAGAACATATTGCTATTTGTCTGCACCACAAACTAAGCACAATGATGAGCTGAAGATCACCTAGATGTTTAGAGTATTGCTGTTAAAACCTGTATGATTAAATTCAGATTGCGCAGTAGTAGTCAAGTAGAATCCTACATGTGACGGCCAATACAAAGAACTAAAAATTCTCAGTTGCGTGCTGATCACACCGTTATCTGTTGTGTGAGAACAGCACTTGAAGGATAAGAGACGGAAGTCCCGTTCCATGTCAGTTCAATTTGAACACCACAAAAACAATCTGTATGTGGACTCCATCTGCAAAAATCAGCCTATAAAAGCTCAACTGACACTGATGAGTTTGAATTGTTGTTCAACAATGTCACGTCAGACTGATGCATGAATCAGCAAATTTTCAAATCTATTTGACTCAGCGTCAAACCAGAAGGACTTAGTGCATTTCAGACACGATTCTAAAGTCGACTACTAGTACTTCCCCATTTTGTGTCACCGCAGGGCCATCGTCTTGTTACAAGATTCAAGGGAGCATGACTTCCAATAAGGGGAACCTCTGCTGTATGTCAGTGTTGTCTTACTCAGCAGAGCAACGCATGTCGGGGCTTGGAATCTGGGGCGAGGCCGGGTCTTCAAAGCAGAGCACCCAGTGGTCCTCTGAGCTTCGCTGTCTGTTCACATCAAACCGTCCCTGTTCATGACAGACCGTAGCTTCTACTGACCACATGTTCCTCCGCCTCCTCCACGGTTTCACAACTGCTCGGCTCTTCTCCTTTCACTTTTGGTCACGCTGCGAAGAGCGGTGTGCAAGAAATTTTTATTAGGACATTCCTCACTGCGCCATCACCCAGCTCATCTGCTCGGCTACTACAGCCACAGGAGAGAGCTCTAAAAAGCTGCTGACCTCAGACAGGAACAAAGGACTCTTCCCTGAGCTACACTTTCTCTGTGTGTAAATGCTTTTTTTTTTTTTTTGCAAAATTAAGCTGTCTACTGGTTATCACGACCCCCCCACATACATACACAAGATCAGAGATGTTTGTTAACACCTTAAAGGTGCTACACTAAAAGTTAATCCAAACCTAACGCCATACAGAATGTCCAATGCTGTTGTAATGTGGTAAACTTGATCTTTTTAAATCCCCGCTCCCTAATTTTTTCACTAAAAACTACATACCATCTTTCAGACAAGCTGTTTTTATCCTAAGAAGGCACGATGGTGGTTAAGACCTTTTTCGAAGATTTCTGCTTTGGGTGATTGACTATCGGAATTTCACAGGGTTTTAACAAGTCTCCAACTGATTTGTCATAAGCATTAACTGCTGAGAACAGATGTGCATATAACATACAAGAAAAAGGATTTACCTGCTGAACATTGCATATTCACTAGATTTGTTTCTTACTGAGTGGATCATCTTGTACTAAACATGTCAAAACCGTATAAAGGTTGAAAAATAGAAGATTACACAGGTAAAAGTCCAGACAAAATGCACCGTGAATTCACCTGAAAGCTCTACAGTAGAAAGACACACACTGCGGAAACAGTGCTAGCATTCACGTCCCTGTAGAGTTACCAGCATTGAGGCAGGCACATGCGTTACTTAAGGTAAACTGGTCAAAGAAATACATATGGCTGAGAAAAGTAGAGTTCAACAAACAAATTCTTTAGAAAAGCAGCTGAACTTGGAGCTTGAAATTAGCAAAGAAATGCACAGTGAACTTGAGCTCATCTCCTGCTGCAGGGTCCCTTACACTTAAAAGGGTGGTGAGAGATTGTGCAGACAGAAATCAGAGCAAAAGAGGGTGGTTCACACCTCGTTTTTCAGCGCTCAGCATCCAGCCATCTTTGTCACTGTGTGACATCACCTTGCGTTCAAGAAACCTAACAATTTCATCCAAAAACCACAGATTTGGGGGGAACAACAAACAAAATCACCCATTCACACAACTGGAGTCCTCTGCTAATTTCAAGCCCTACTCTCTAAGGGAAAGTCTGGATGGTTTTTTTTTTTTTAAAAAAAAAAAAAAAAAAAATCTACACTGATGTCCCAGAAAACATCCCCTCAGTCACTGCTGTCCTCCTCTTCCTCGTCTTCAGACACGTTGCTGCCAGGAAACCTGGAAGAGGAGCGGCTGTAGGAGTCTGAGCGGGGCGGCAGGCCACCGCTCATCTGGCCCGCCGACAACTGCTCATAGCAGAACTCGCACACCCGCACCGGCTTCGAGGACTGACTGGGCAGCAGGAACTTCTTCTCCGAGCACGGCCCACACACCACGAAGCCGCATTTGCGGCAGTGGTGCCGCCGACTGACCGGTGTGAATTTCACTTTCTGGCAGCGCATGCAAACCGACGCTTCCGAGTCGGGCACCCAGACAGCGGCGTGTTCATTGCTGGGTGACTTGCCACTCTTCAGCAGCAGGTCCGACACACATTTGTTGATGTGATTCATCCACTCTGACTTCTCTGTGGCAGTTGCGGCGTACACAGCGAAGGACTTGGTAGGCGTCTTAATGAGCCAGCCATTCCGCAGCTCCCCCTCGTCCTCTACGGTGTCGATGGTCACGCTCTCCAGCGGAATGATGTGCTGCTTGTTGTATTTCTTCTTCTGGATGACAATGTTGCCATACACCAAGATATCGTTGAACAGGAAGAACTGGCGGGCCTTGGGCTTCTTGCGGCATAGTTTCGTGAGGACACCCTCTCCGATGAGCACCCGGCCAGGGATGGCCAGTGGCTGACCTGCCGCTCCAAAGCAGCCTTCCACCACTGCAATGCGCTTTGAGTTGGCCTCGCTGTTCGCCAGGCGGTCCACCATCCTGCCGTCACCTGTGACAGAGGCAGAAATGTCAACATGAGAGCATTGCAACATTAGATTTTTACAAAGCACATCATAGTGAAGGAGTAGAAATAGCAAGCTTCTTGTTCTTAACCACTATACTACTACTCTGTCCATAACTTTTGAAAACTTTCTTGGAGAAAATATGCCATTTTCACAATGCTTTCCCTATTGCTTAGCAAGGGTACCTTGAGCTCATCGTTTCTGCTCGCTTACCATTCTGCTGTTTGCCCCATACAGCACATAATAAAAACGATACGCGCGCACGCACGCACGCACGCACGCACACTTGCTGAAGCCGCTTGTCCCAAGCAGGGTCGTGGCAAACCGGAGCCTAACCCGATAACACAGGGCATAACGCTGGAGGGGGACACACCCAGGACGGGACACCAATCTGTCACAAAGCACCCCAAACAGGACTCGAACCCCAGACTCACCAGAGAGCAGAACCTGGCCAAGCCCACTGTGCCACCCCTGAAAAACAATACAGCGACTGAATCTATAATTGAACTGAGAGTATTCAGTTCAAAGAGGTGCATCAGTCTGCAATAATCACGCTTTTAGTTTGTTGGAGGAGAAAACTTTCAGAAAAAATATATTTTGAAAGGGCTGAGCAGTTTCCCGCAATTACCAAATGTACACAGTTGGTCGTACACCAAAGTACTGATAAGAGATTAAGTCTATATATAGACATACAAGAGGGTTGCAAACCTTGGCGGTAGATCCTGTTGTGCAGACAAAATAACGTATACAGTATCAAAGCTATCCTGTATACTGATAACTACAGGCTACTTTAACCTGAGAGGATTTTCCTGGGAAATCCAAATGTAGGCGACTGGGCAGACACTTCAGCGACTAATCAGTCTGGTGACTTTTCTTCTACTGTCGCCATTTAGTCTTTTCACACTTTTTCCTTACGATGTCTGATCATGCTTCTTTGTATCCTTATGTTCGCAACTCCCAGGTCTGAGCTCCCCGGACAGGGTAAACATACCAGAAAGAAAAGCTGGTCTTCCGTACCTGTTTCTGTCTTTTTGTATTGATTCTGTTTAAACTGGGGGGCAAACAGATGCTCACTCTTGGTTCTTTTTGCCTGAGGGACTATATCAGACAGTTAATAATGAAATTCTACTGTGCCAGTTCAGTATCTGCAAAGGAAAAGTGCTCAAGTACTTCAATTCCAATACATAAATACTCAGTTTTTGTACAACAAAAACTTCTGCCCCCCCAAAAAAAAAAAAAAAAAAAAAAAAAAAATTACACTGAGTGACTTGCACGTGCATCACTGAGAACTACCTGCATCTCCTACTTAATCAAGGAAGTGATAACAGAATTTTCATCTCTGGATTGAACGCATTCCATCTGAAAATTTCCTTTAAAGAAGAATTAAAACTTTGCATCTTCAGTATGAAAATGTGACAAATTTAACCCATTTCAATTATCAGTGACAAAACTTTTTTCCCCTTTTATATAATCCAGCAAGCGTGACTAGAGTTCACACTTCTATACTTTACACACATATTAATCTTACACTGCAAACCAGGAAAACTTGCTCAGCAATGGCTCAAAAGGAGTAAATACCTCACATAAAATGAAGGCCAATATTAAAAATAGAAAAGCTGATTACAGGTGGTTTTCAAATTATGATGGCATTCCATTCTGACAACCTTGTCAGAAGTGGCCAATCTGCTTATGTCCTTATGGTTTATATAAACTATTATTATTGCATGAATGGCATGTTACATAACAGGGCTCTGTTATATGCTTTCACAAATTTCAGATATACTTTAATACACCAATACAAAATATACAGCACATAACAACGTTCATGCTGCACTACTTTCACTTACATTTCAAAATTTTCTGTTTTTCCTGCATGTTTTCACTATTGAAATCATTTGAAAGCAGTTTGAATAGATTCACAAACAAAACGTTCTGTACTGTACATTGTTACTGAGTCAATAAGAAATACGGCGCATTGCAGCAGCACGGTCAATTGCAGTTATACAGCAGATGAAGCGTTGGGACTCAATATTGCTAAGGGGACTACCATTAAGTACAGGAGTCATAAGCTGCATGTAATAAACTGAGCACTACCTGTACACCAAAAAAAACAAGACCAAATATTTTGTAAGGCAAAACAAGTTTTTCTTTTCCCAGAACACCTGTGGCTGGAAGGTTTATGGCTTCAGTTTTAAAATAAAATAAAAAATTTAAAAAAAAAAAATAAGGTTGGATTTCAACAGAAATGCAGAGAATCTCATCTCATCTTCTGTCCCGCTTGTCCTAAAAGGGTCGCGGTGGCAGCAGGGAGAGCAGAGAGGCCCAGCCGCCCCTGTCCCCCGCAACTTCCTCCAGCTCAGCCTGGGGGATCCCCAGCCGTTCCCAGACCAACTGTGAGATATAATCCCTCCAGCGGGTCCTGGGACGACCTCGGGGCCTC